>NW_008795029.1:8604850-8625898 GCF_000699145.1 Aptenodytes forsteri
GCGGCAAACTTTTTAGCAGGGCCTGTTGCGACAGGACAAGGGGGAATGGCTTTAAACTAAAGGGGGGTAAATTTAGACTAGATATAAGGAAGAAATTTTTTACGCTGAGGGTGGTGAAGCACTGGAACAGGTTGCCCAGAGAGGTGGTGGATGCCCCGTCCCTGGAAACATTCCAGGTCAGGTTGGACGGGGCTCTGAGCAACCTGATCTAGTTGAAGATGTCCCTGCCCACGGCAGGGGGGTTGGACTAGATGACCTTTAAAGGTCCCTTCCAACACAAACTATTCTATGATTCTATGATTCTATTTCCTTTCCGCCTCCCTGGGAGAGGCAGGGAGAACAAAAGATACATTGAAGAATAGGCAAAGGCACCTAGGCATGCCTTAGTGATAATGTAATATCATAAGAAACCTAAAAAGATGCATGGCAGTTAATGAACAGCAAAACGTATGAGATATGGATTGAAAGGTATATTGGAAGATACACGTTTAACTACATCAGGACACAGCATGGTATAAGACCGATTTTTTTTAATAAAATGTCATACAGTTCTAGTGCTTTTCCTACTAGTTGGTAGCACATTTCACAGAAATAAAGGATTGATAACATCCTGCAGGAGGGTGCAGCTGGGGAGCCACTGAGTCCAGACACATTGGTACCACATTCTAGATTAATAAAGCAAATAAAATTATATTTGCTTTGTAATTTATTTCTGCCTCCCCTCATCATCTGTGTGTGCATGAACAAACCTCAAGTTCGCTTTCCAGGGATGACATCTAACAAAAGGATGCAATTCACGTTTGATTTTTCCTTTGAATTGTAAAGGGCAATTTATGTAACTCTTTCTTAACATAGATTTATATATTTGTGCATATCATACTTATTCATTGTTTTTCACAGGCCAGCTTAATACGTTATAACTGAGGAAGGCACAGCAAAGGTTACTAGTAGGGGCTGCTCTCTGTTTTAAAATCCTTCATCAAGTACCTGCACACCGTGTTGCTGGGTTACAGTGGGTCAGATCCTGATACCCTCACTAGACAGACCATTCCTGCTCTTCATGAGCACTTCTGGGTACTCCATTCCGAGCTGTAAAGTGCAATGCTGCTAAGCCAGAATAAGGGGTCAAGAATCTGAGCCTGGTCAGAATGGGAGAAGTTTTTTTCCCAGTGGCTCAGACCCCTGAAAACCTAATGCTGCACCACAGGCAAATATTCAACAGCTGAAAATTGGTTTAAAACATCCTTTATTTTGAGCTAGTACGTCAATAATAGGTAAACAGCATATCCTGGGCAACTCTTTCTAAAAACATACTAAAATAGTTTTGCATGTTGCTGGAAAACAGGCTGTACTTACATCAGAAAGGAGAACAGAAGAACCTTTTACAAGTCTTCAAATAATCTCAAACTAATTAGCTTTTAACATCCTCTCTGCTACAATTCTGGGCTTTATTAGCTGTTCTGCTTGCCATTCCTGAGTCTGCCTAATGTCTTCTGTAGAACAACTATGCATTTTTTCCAGGCATTTGTCATTTCTTGAAACATATAAAAGAGAGTACTTGGATTCAACTAACAGACCATCTAAATGCTGCTCTGCATAGGGAGTGATATATGCTGACAAGGAGTAGAAGTCAAATTTTCTTTATATGGTTCTTTATGGTGAGCAAACCTACTTAAAACAAGCTCCTTCTCAAGGCAGCATATTGATTAGAGCTGACGGGCCGAAAAGACCTTTGGGAGACAACAGAATATGGCTTGAGTCAAAGAGTAACACTAAAGCTGGCAGCAGCAACATTAAGAGTCAGTAAAACCTGAGAGAGTTTGTCTCACGCTGAAATTTATTGCACCCATTTGGACAGCCATTATGGTAGTTAGTAATTTTATCTGCACAAGTTCATCTGTATTTGGACTCTCAGAGCTTAGCGAGAGGTCTTGCAAGGCAGAACCATACTCAGGGTCCTGCTGACTGAGGCAAAAGACTGCCGTGCTGAAGTGAGGTACAACTGTGTCTGAAAATTATAAAAGGCTGTCCGTTTAGATGGCCAGCCACAACATGAGTTATGTTAACAGTAACTCTGAAATAAGGTGATGGTAGGTCAAAGCAGACGAGGATTTTCCTCGTGTGCACTGCAGTGGTTGCCTTCTGTGGCCTGATGAAGCTGTCAGTCACAAGCAAAAATTGCTGTTTTCTTGGACAGAAGTACAACTATACTTCATGCTTTAGGAAATAAATGAGACAAGAAACGCAACACTCAGGTTAATTTCCAGGGAATTGGTATCGAATTCTCCTGATGAGACATTTTGAGGATAGTGGATTAATGCCACTCACAGAACATTCTGCATTGCTCCTTTGCCTAATCTAGTTTCTGGAACTACCATGACTGATACTCCACATCTTCACTGATGATCTGTTCCGGTGCTTAATTACCTTAATCTTTGCAACATCTCTCCCAGACAGTTGAAGCCTATCCCACCAAAGACCAAGCTGCTGGAATCATCTTCAAAATGTTAGTGGAGGATCTATTCCTGAAATGGGTAGTACTGATATCATTGAATCTGGCAGGGGATCAGCTTTTAATAGTGCTCTAATGAAAGAGTGAAGTAGTGACTTGGGAGTGGATACAGGTCTTCATATTGCATACCACCCCCAGTCTTTAGGACAAGTGGGGAGAGTTGACTGAACCCTGAAAGGGAAATTATTAAGAGAAATCTGAACTAAACCTCCCTTGCTTCCAGATCAAAATGCACATGGTGTTGGGCGTACCGGGCATATAGTTTAAGCTGCCCTTAGGATCCTAGATTCCCTCTAGTCTATCAAGAGAGGTAGGAATCTCCGGAACGCGTTTTTGGATGATGAAGTTAGGCAGTAGTTTGGTCCCTTGTAAATTAAGGTCAGAAAAACTGTATGCCTACAGACCCACTATCCTATACCCCACTGGCCAGCTGTATCAAGTTCTGACCAAGAGGGTCCAATTCCACCTTGATTTAACTCAGCTACATTATTTTTTAGTCATTTTTTAAGCCCTGCACAATAGGTGAAGTCTTGACTGTGCGAGTCACATGACTTATTTGTTCACAAAGTCAGAAAATTGGCTTGCTTAAGGTCTTCAGGTGACCTCTTGGCAGCTGACTTACTTACAAACAGTCCTTAGTCCTTGTCACTCTTTACACTCTGTATTTCCATTCACAGCTCCTAAATTAGTGCCTTTCTTCCTATTTTCATTGACTTCAGGTGTAACTTCCTGATTTCTTATTTTGCTGAAGCACAAGGATCTCTCCTCCTACTGTCATATGTGACATCAAGATTTTGTGAAAAAGGGATGCCTATGGAGCTTTCCTTCTCTCTTGAAGGGCCATCGGACCAGAAGTTGTTCTTCAGATGGTAGGATTCAGCATCTTGAGTGCTTCCCTGTGACTAAAAGAACTTGTGCGGAGCCTCGTGACATCTTTACTTTCACATTAGGCCACTCTAATGAGACCTTCTGACAGCTGAGCCTGAGCTCCTATTCCGTATCTGGCTTATCATGCAAACCAATGAAATGCAGGCATGTTTTTAACTCATGTAATGGGAAGTTGAACAGAGCTCATCTCTAGTGATATTTACCTTCTTCAGTGAACCTAGGTAATCTGATCTCCCTTGGGCAAATGAACTCATGTTCTCTGGAGACCATTGGCAATTGTATGCAGCAACTCCTGATGCTGCCAGGAAAGGAACTTCCTCAAAGTGAGGAGGGGAGGAGAGACAGGTGGAAAAGAGGAGATTGGAAAGTAGCAGTGTCCAGAAGAATGCACTTGGTTATTACAAGGAATCAATGAGTGCCAGAAAGACATCCAAAGCTTCAGTATTACTGGATATGGAAAAACTATACCTGACCACGGTCTCAGCCACTAGTACCATGTATCTACATGTGCTTAAAGGAGTCCTTTCTCCTTCTTGCAAAGACTCTCTAGGTTTCTTACCTCTTCCCTGGGTCTTTTGATCTGATGTGAGGGCTGGATTCCTAGAGGAGAAGAGGAAAGGGTATATCTCCCAAGAGAGTCCTTTGAGTAACACTGCTTCTGGAGTATGGTTGTCACTCTTAGCCGCCATGGAGAACCTTCACACATCGAGGGCATTGAAGGTCAAAAAAAGTGTGTGTTCTACATTCCCTTTCAGACATGTAATTCAAAGACACTGTGTCCGATTTCCACCCAGCGGCAGAAGCTGGCCTTGACCAGACAGCAATGGGGATCTCAAATAGAAAGTTCCTAACATGACCAAACTGATGAAGAAAAGAGAAAAATAAAACTTCTGGGGCACATATGAAGGAAAACACACGAAAGCCATTGCCCTTGGTCTCGGGGGGAAATCAAAAGCGGTGTTGTCTGACTGAATCTTCTCAACAACTTCATCCACTTACAATTTATTTCTGCCTCCTTAAAGGAGTCCTTTCTCCTTCTTGCAAAGACTCTCTAGGTTTCTTACCTCTTCCCTGGGTCTTTTGATCTGATGTGAGGGCTGGATTCCTAGAGGAGAAGAGGAAAGGGTATATCTCCCAAGAGAGTCCTTTGAGTAACACTGCTTCTGGAGTATGGTTGTCACTCTTAGCCGCCATGGAGAACCTTCACACATCGAGGGCATTGAAGGTCAAAAAAAGTGTGTGTTCTACATTCCCTTTCAGACATGTAATTCAAAGACACTGTGTCCGATTTCCACCCAGCGGCAGAAGCTGGCCTTGACCAGACAGCAATGGGGATCTCAAATAGAAAGTTCCTAACATGACCAAACTGATGAAGAAAAGAGAGAAAAATAAAACTTCTGGGGCACATATGAAGGAAAACACACGAAAGCCATTGCCCTTGGTCTCGGGGGGAAATCAAAAGCGGTGTTGTCTGACTGAATCTTCTCAACAACTTCATCCACTTACAATTTATCTCTGTCCCCCGCCCCCCCCGCCCCCCCAAAAAGTCTGTAGAAATGGTTTCCTGATTTCACACTGGAGGCAGGAGGATGGCTGTTCACGGACTATTCTCAAAGTCGTTCATCATTCTCCAGGCCATTGGTCCAAGGGCATGTTCCAAGGACAGTATAGGACACATAGGCTATGCCTGTCACTTTTTAAGTCACAGTACTTCGAACCATTAAGAGACTAATTATACTACCAAGGTGAAAAGACTCTATCACTGCTCTTCTACTAAAGAGTTAATTTTCCTGGACCAGGGAATCTCTCTGCTCATATTCAGCTGATGCAAGGTCAACGACAAACACACCGAGGAAGTCAGAGTTGCTTTATTTTTCTTGTGAGCAGGTCAAATAAAACACTGCTGATGCTCCATTTATCTGGAGCGACAAGCAAACACTTGGCAGCGGTGGAAAGCATACACTGGAATCTGGCACCAGGCTCCTAGCACAGCTGTCAGCCTGCTGACTAATCACTTCATCCCCACACTAATGCCGCTCCAGGTCTTTTGGACCCTTTCATCTCAGATACCCCGACACACGCTCCTCCTGATAGAGCTATTTATACAGAGATGTCACTATTAATTGTTATGTAGCATTTTATTTTAGGAGGGTTTTTTTAGCCAAGGTTTTTTTCAGTGGTTTTCTCTTTCCTACCATATTCCTTCAAGGTGGGAGCTGTGATTCTGCTGCTTCCAGTATCGACCGGGCCTTAAGTAGATACCCCCTTGCTAGACTGAATTTCCTTGAGGGTTTTTTGTATGTGTGTGTGCATGAGTTTCATAGCTTGTTTTTCTAAACAGCCTTTCCTATCAATTTGTTTTTCTTTGGTGACTATTCTGGCAATTAAGCTGCAATCACACAGGGCACACCTGACTCTCTGAAGAGACCTGATTTACCTTAGGTTTGCATTATCGGATGATACTTGTAGTCTTGTCAGCACAAACTATTTAAGCAACTCCCAAGGACAGTGTTAAAATATAGGTGGAGTCTATGAACTCTGTTCTTGGCAGCTGTGCTTTATTAGTTGTGCTGTGCAAAGGTGGTGCGACTAAGGTAATGCAGTGCTTTCACAGAAGCATTATATATTGTGACAAGCCGAACAACCTCCAGGACTCTCACTCATCATGACTCCCATTTCATACCTCATCCATTATAGGAATGAGGTATGAAAACATTTCTCTGTTTCCTAAAGATATTAACAGACTCCTGGGAAATCGTTTACCTGGAGAAAGGGAAGTGCCCGGCCTCATTTTTTTGCGTTCAGGCCCAAACAGCCAACCATGGCAGGGCTAGCTGTTTTTTTTGTTAGTGAACGATGGGTTTTGACAATCAGTAACTGTAAAGAACTCAGACAGTTAATTGGTTTCATGCTCCCGGTTAGCAAAGGTACAAAAACATAAATTTGTGTCACTTCCGTACTGTGTTCGGAACAAGGATATCCAAGTGCTTTTTAAAGAATAACGAAGGACATCTCCTAACACACTGAAGGTAGGCAAGTTTGGTCATCCCTGTGTATGACTTGGATGGTGACCGGAGCCCTGGAAGGGTCGACTGATTTGATCATTCAGACTCGACATGGCAGAGCTAAAACTAGAGCAGAGGCTCCTTATACTCATGTTTGTATGTTAAGTACAGAACCAGCCTTCGTATTTTAAACCATGGAGGTATCTGGCTGTCCTCAAGCGGGTGTCTATTCTAGAGTTTATGGTATCATCTCCTTTTTCTCAGCATGATTTTGGCCTGAAAGGAATGGACAGCGTCCACATTCATTCTGTAGGCTATCCTTATGGTGCTATTTCTTGGCATTCTACAGTCGCCTCAGAAAAAAAATCCCCATATGTTCTGCTACAATATTGGGATGGCCTGATCTGCAAGTCCAGATAGACCCCCGTGGTAAGCATGCTTCAGATGTCTTCACTGAAACAGAATTTGAAAAATACACAGGGGCAGCAGCAAGAAGTGGGCATTTCCATTGCCTCTGTGATTCATTCACAATTATCAACACAGGAATTCCCTACTGTGTGCATGGGAGACGTGCAGTATCTTCGGTGCCAGGCAGCAGAGATAATTATACAGATCTTGGCACGATGTTCTCAGTTTGTGCTTTGAGGAAGCACGATGAGGAATTTGCTTCTCGCAACAAAGGGATAAAGAGTTCTCCGTAAAAGAACTGCACTGGGTTTTAGGTTGGCTTTAAGGGAAGAAGGAAGTGGTGGTTCAGATACTTTAATCTGGAATAAAAATAGAGACTCTGCCAGCAGAGTTCCTTTAAACCGTGGAATATGTTTTCATCACTGAGTTTGAAATATCATTTCAGAGTCTTGGTCAGATTTACTGTTTGATTTAAATCAGTGTAGCCTAATTGAAGTCAATGGAGCTATGACAGTTTATACCAGCCAAGGGACTGGTGTCTGTTTCAGAGTATTGTTTTCCCACAATTGGCCTTGATCTTCCAGACACTGATAGATTTTCTGGGTATTTCAAATACTGCAAGCATTCATACAGCCTTGCTTAGGATTTTCTCGAACGTTTGTGACATCTACAAATTCAGATCACCTTCTCCATGTTTACCTCTCAATGTTGACAATGTGATCCCTAACAGTGTCATTTGTTTATTCAAGTCAGTTCTTCACACTAATTGTTGCATTCCTCTTTCCTATGGGGAGTCAGGGCCACTTGGTAGTTGCACAGTGCTTGATGGATGGTACCGTAGGGTGAGATTTAGAAGAAAAATAGTTTAGATGATCACAGCTATGCAGATGACACTGTCTAAATATTGTCCCATCTCCAGACACGAAAACAAATACAGCAGATAGTGTCTGATAGTGTTACTGAGCTTTTTGATAAGAAGGTTCTGGATACAATTCTTGCAAAGTGAAATTACACAGACTGACTGGACTCCAAAATATGAAGCGTGAGCACGTGCATCGCCTTTGTTGTGGTTGGAAGAGTATTTCAGAGGCTCACTCTGATAAGTTTTCTTGGCACAGTCTTTTCTTCAAGGCCTGATTCTCCCTTGCTTTGCATTCTTGATTATCATTCATACCTGTGTAAAGTAGGTATAAAGTGCCTTCATGTGGTAATGCAGTGAAGAATTGGGATCACAAATTCTTCAGCACAGAAGGGATTTTTCTCTTTTGAATCCATTTAATATTGTTACCAAATACTTGCAGTTTGCTAAAGAACTGCATCTGTTTTACTTGTACCTTGATCGGGCATCCAGGCTGTCTGTCTTTGAAACACTGAGACTGAATTCCTGCAATGCAGCATACGCTTAGCTGCCCGGGAACTTCTTGTGGCCAGTGCTGAACGCCATGATTTATTATCATGGAAAGTAGTGCAGCTGTAAGCAGCAGCTTAATATGAAGCACAGAGTAGGACCCAGATCCAGCGTGATTAACCTCAAGAGGTCTCCTGAGGGCCACTGAGGCAATCTGATTTGGGAATCTCTCTCCACTGACTGAATAGCAAACACCTGCACCTTCCTGCACAAGTGTTTAAACCACCTTGGTGCTGTTCAAAGGCTGGCCGTGGCCATGCAGTCTGATGGAGCTAATAACTGGTCCCACCACAACTAGCCTCTCAGGCTTCTCCAGGGATTGAGATGGCTCCACCTCTCAGCTTGGATCACAAATTAGTTTGAGTGGGGAAGAAGTATTAACCTCCCCAAATCACTGTTTCTGAACCTGCACATCTGAAAAAATTGAGGCTATAAGGTATCTAGCAGTTTTTCAGAGAAGGGTGACTTGTCCACTAGGCAGTGCAGGAAAATAGGTTGTTGGAGACTTGCATGGTGTTTAGGAGCCCCAGTTCCATGTAGCCAGGATGATGGGAGATACCTAATCAGAAACTTCAGATGGTGTGTTGGTTATTAAGTGATCTTATTACTGAACTTCTGGCAACTTTACAAAGTATTTACTCTCTCTCTTAAATCAGAGAGTGCATGTTCTGATCAAGGGCTTTAAAGAAAAGTGGTTCTTACCCAAATTGTTATTTAATTGCTTAAAATAAAAATATCATTTCTATGATGTAGTAATTAATTCTGGGGCATAAGCCAGTAGCAAAATATGCATGAATGTTATGTGCCACTGTCATTAAAATGTAAATTGGTCTTTTATTTTGACTGCATGATCTTGCTTACATACTTTAGAAAGAACAGTCCAAAATGGAAGTCACCAATTTAAAATAAAGGTCATTTTTTAATAAGAATGCATGAAGAAACATTTAACTGTTTTCACCCTGGTCACTATAATATAATGAGGATCCTTATAAGAATATGCTATATATAAAAATGGAAAAGGTAGAAGGGGGACAGGAGACGTCAACAGTATCAGCATAAATGGGAAAATATTGTAATGTTAAATTTTTGTAGTATATTGGCTACCATTAGAGCAGCAAACACAAATTTCCAGATGTTTGTGAAGAGTCCAACAGTTATATTTTATATCTATGGCTGTATTAGAATTTCTATTCAGCAGCCTAGAAAAACATCTCATGTCACAACAGGAAAGAAATATTACTGTGGGGTTTTTTTCTCCCTCATCCCCTATATAGCAATTCTGAATACTTCAGTCAATGCCAAACAAAAATGATGGTTTAAAAATTAAAACCACAGTCACTAGGGGCAGGACATAAATGTGCAGATGTTTTGTGATGTTGAAGAACTTTTCGGGCAACAGTCACAACGCTGTTGTGGAGAGGACTGGAAATCCATCAGTCGGACACTGTCAAAAGCATTCCCTAAGCTACGCTGTCAGAAAAGGCAGTTACCTTTTCATATTCCCTTAAGAAAAAAAAAAAGAAGAAAAAAAATCGAAACGAGAAAACCTACTCACAATGGCCTTTATATAGCTCTCACTATTTTATTAGCAAGGGATTGACTGTGATCTGTTAATACAAGTGAGCAACTTATATCTAGAGTTTACTGGGCAACCTGTACAAGTGGACAACGGCATTGTCCCAAAGCAGTGCACAAAACATCTATTTTCCTTCTCCGGGAAGGAAAATTTTTACAAGCTTATAAGCTGTTTCTGTTTCAGGCACCTCTGGGCCTTAATGCTGTTATACAAATGGCTGCCTGAAAATCTCGTATTTACCACACCTACCTGGCTAGACAAAGAGACATCATGAATAACAACAAAAATAGCAGAGGGCGAGTTTTTAAAGGCACTCATTGTAATCGGTACCTTTAATGCCTGTGCATGATGACAGACCTCTTGCCTCACAAGAGCTGGCAGGCACTTCTGTGAACATGCGTGTAGCACCGCGCCGTCCTGCTGGAGCATGAGCTTTTACTGTTGCCTCTCTCTACCACCTGATGGTTACAAGGATGGAAATAAAGGTCAGAAATATAAATGGATGTCAGCTCCTCCCTCTCTTGTTTATTTTACTTGCTTTAATTAGTAAGGTGAGATCACAGGTGAGGTTTTCTGCACTGCCTGGCACCGCTGTGCCTTGAAGGGTGCAGAAGGCTCTCCAACAGCGACACGATTCCTCAAGCAACCAGAAACTCTCTGGAGCAAGAAAGCCATGGGCAGCTGTACCACTTCCTAGCAAAAGGCAAGGAGGACACTATTAGTAAAGGCGATGTGGTGGGAGTACTGGCTTGTGCAAGACAGGTGGTCCAGTGGGGAAGGGTTGGCATATGTTAGGGGAGGCAGGGATAGGGCCAGGAAGTGTGCGGCCGTGGGGAATCGTGGAGTTGGAACTGCATCTCTGATGGCCTGGCCTCTTTTCAAAGCCCCAGAAATTGCCTGTCATGTGTGGCTTGTGTCAGGTGTCAGGTACCAGTTTTCCAGAATGAAATGCACCATTAGCAGGTAAAGACAATTCATTAGGTGCAACATAGCAGAACTGTAATTAATTATTAGATATTACTTCTCACAAAATGCATCTCCGAGATCACATTGCATTAGCCACAATATTGGACTGATGGAGCATAAACAAGGGTAATGATAAACACTGGTGAACGGAGTTGGGAAGAGATGGTTATTAGGGTACCGGTGTGTTTCATGTGGGGTTTATTTAACAGTCTCATTAATGATCTGGAAAAGGAAGTGAATAACCATTTAATTAAGTTTGCGTTTGATACTAAATTAGAAGTTGCTGCAGACACCTCCAAGGGCAGTGAAATAAATCAAAAGGAGATAGAGGCATGTGCGGTAAAGAAGAAAATGAGATCTGGTATGAAGAAAAAAAGCAAGCTAATCTCTCTGGAAGCAAATAATCTAAAACGTAGCTATCAGTGGAGGAATTCTGGAGAAAGCAGTGTTGAAAGAGATGTAGGAGTGTTAATGGACTATATATTCCATCACAGCTCGGGTATATGTTTACAGAAGCAACGCATCAAGGAGCAGGAAGGTAATAGCCCTTCATTGTAGGGCTCTAGTGAGAACCCATCTATAATGCTGCACTCTGTTTTGGGCATCCTGTTATCAGAGAGATATAGACAAATTGGAATGAGTTCAGAAAAGAGCCATAAAAATGATCCCATATCTCTGGAGATAATGACTTATGAAGAAAGATCAGAAGAAGTAAATGTGTAAGGCCTTGTCTGAAAGATGACTGAAGTAGGGCAGGAAAATAGTCTGCAAATATGTGAAAGCAAAAAGGGAGGAGGGTAATTTATCACAGTAACTATTAGTAATAGGATGAAATAATAAGTAACAACAATAAATTTAAAAAGGGCAACTTCAGGTTGGGAGAAATTTCTGACAGTGGAATTTGGGTTAGTTTGCAGAGTAGTTTCCCAGGGGTAAAAGTAAAAGCTGCATTCAAGTCATTTAAAATCAAATTGGACAACTCACTAGAAAATGCACCCTGCTATAGGGAACAATCTTCCATTGCCTGGGGAATAAGCTGGATGACTTAATAGAACATTTCACACTCAAGTCTTTATGACCGTGATATTTTTAATATGCATGGTCAACTATTTCAGGAAAGTATACATTTCTTCTGCTGTCAGGCCTGATAATACAAACACTTGCATGCAAACATAACTTTTAAGAAGGCAAGTAGCTCTGCAGACAGCACTGCACTGCTGACGTGCAAAAACACAAGCCTGAGCTCTTCAAGTTTTTGCAGGATCAGAGTCTTAGATCTTGCAGTTGTCAATATCAAGATGGTATATACAGGTAACCACATCATTTATGGGTAGGTGAAGAAGTGTGCAGAACAAAAGATAGGGGTTAGAAGCTCCAGTGAGGATGTATTATTATTGTTATTATTATCGTTGTTGCTGTTACTACTTATAAATGACTGGTACTGTGGAGTTCAACTCCGTTTCTTAACTGTTCACCTTTTTTCATCTCCTGCTTTCACCTCTGTGCAGAGTGTTCATTAGACAGTGTAAGACTGCTTTCTATACTCTGGTTTTTAACGTTTGATATTTTTAATATATCCTAAAATGTCTGTTGAATGAGAAAAGAGACAAGCTGAAGTGAAAACTTGACCCTCCCTCAGACAAAGAAGAGATGGCAAAGGCTATGGATTTAAATGAATATGAGGGTAACCCCATATTTTCCCCCCAGTTATAATAATGCAGTATTGAATTCCATTCATTAGCAGCGGAGGCAAGCTCACAGGCATTCACATAGGTATGCTCCCTAAAACACCACGGGTTTTACATGTGGGTTTTTTTATGTTCTTGTTTTCTTCTCTTCCCTCCCGCCTCCCCCATGGGCTGTGTGTGGGGCTGGCAGCCTGGTGGTGCCGCAGTCCAACACCCGAGCCTCGGGACTCTCCAGCAAGGGGTCAAGCAGCAGCAGCTCCAGTGAATCCGAGACCAGCTCAGAGTCTGACTCAGAGAGCGAAAGCAGCTCCAGCGAGAGTGACGGCAGCAAGCCCTCGCATTACTCCAGCCCAGAGGTAAGGGCTTCGGCTCTCTATGATTTAGGGCGGCAATCCGTTATTACACCCACTCAGACCTTTTTTCAGCCAAGGCAACACAAGGAGGCTGTGGGGAGATGCACAAAAAAATGGAAGAGAAAGGCCCAGGGATCCTCCTCCTGGCATGCTGTGAAATGCAAGTGGCAGGGGATCCTGGGGCAGATTAAAGCATTTGAAACAAAAATTAAGAAAGAAATAACCCTGTGATATTTTCCTCAAATTGGAGATGAGTGGAGTGCCTTGCAAGGCTCACAGCTTGCTTGAAGTTTTACGTGACTCTGCCTCCATAGCAATGGCTTGCTTAGTGCCTAAGTCCTGATGTGGGCTCCCAGCACTGCAAGGGAACTAAAGGCTTCTCTACACAGGGAAGCTATTATAAAATCAGTTTGAGGGTGAATTTTTAAAGCAGAACAGTTGTTTTTCACTCACGCACTTCCCTCACCTCACTCCCTAAGTGAATTACTCTCTGCTACTGCTGCCTTTGTGTGATTTATTGTAATCTACATCCAAAATGGACTAAACTGAATTACTCACGGTGCAAAACATTAAACCCAAACTTATCATCTGGAAAGCTAGTACTGAAAATTTTCACATGTAGACAAGCCCTAGCCAAATTACAGTTAAGCTGCCAGTGCTGTGCCACCTTCTGCTTTCACCTCTGCAGAATGCTCAACAGACACAACAAGGCTGCTGTCTCTGCTCTGCTTTTCTAGCAGGATTGACGTTTTTACGTGTTTTGGTCAATACACACCTTTAGTATAAAACCATGAACTCCACAGCCACATCATACACATTAATGTATGTAAAAATATTCAAAAATCTAGCAGCAAGATTGTAAATACACATGAAATACAGTCAGTGTATTTTCCTACTCCACATAAAGCATCCAATCACCAGACTCCTCCCCCCGAAACTATGCCTCACCTATTCTCTCATGCTGAAAAATTATACTGAATAACCAGCACGCCTTTCCTCATCTTTTGCTCGGTTATTTGGGGCCATGTTTCCTATCAGGCAAAATGCAGCACTCGCAGAAATATCCTTAATATATTTTTCTCAGGTTCTGTTCCTTTTTTAACACTTATCTTCCTTTCTGTCTTTCCTTCACAGTACTTTCAGATCCATTTCCAGTTAATTTTCCTCTCACTTTGTCCCTTTCCTAAATCTCTGTCTCTGGTTCTCTTTCCTTTTGTCTCTGTTCTCTTCCCTGTTGCCCTCCCTGCACTACCCTATGTCTTATTTCCCATTCTGAGCTCTCTCATCCGACCGGTTAAGACCTTGTTCTCTTCCTTTCTGTCTTTCCTTCACAGTACTTTCAGATCCATTTCCAGTTAATTTTCCTCTCACTTTGTCCCTTTCCTAAATCTCTGTCTCTGGTTCTCTTTCCTTTTGTCTCTGTTCTCTTCCCTGTTGCCCTCCCTGCACTACCCTATGTCTTATTTCCCATTCTGAGCTCTCTCATCCGACCGGTTAAGACCTTGTTCTCTCTCTGCCTAGTTTCCCGCTGGAATTAGTGCAGAGATCTCGCGCTCAGCCTCTCCTCCCTCTGCAGGATCTCAGAAGGTGGAAGAAAAGGGACAAAGAGAAGAAAGAGAAGGAACCATTGTGGGGGGAAGGAAATATGAGATAAAAGGAGGAGAAGCATAGTACCCAGGAAGGGAGGAGTGTTTACTATCTAGGCAGATACCCATGCTGCTTGGACCTGAGAGCAGCAATTCCTCAGGGAATGTGGGAAGTTAATTAACTGAGGCAGGTCGTGGATTTCATAAAGTCAAGCAGGGATCTGAGAGTCATCGAAACGTGGAGGAAGTGCCTCCTCTTAAGCATTTTATACATATCCTCTAGAGATCTGTGGAACTACTTTTGTACAGAGGCTGAGTTATCAGTGATCATTGTCACGAAACAGCTGCACTGCTCCAACAGATTGCTTGTCTCTTTGCATTATATTTGTGTGGTTTGCCTTCTAGGACATGCTGTATGAAACATGCTTATGCGAAAATGTAAATGACTCAAAAAATGTGATGGCTGCAGTGGTTTTCATAGGTCATGCCCTGATGGGATATGGGAGAGGCCACACATGGATAGGGTCAGGGTGTCCCAGGGAAGTAGGATACCTGTGCTTTCCCCAAGGGCCAGTGCTTTCCCAGGCCCATCGTATGACTGATGGCACCAGTTCAAAACATGCTTATGTGATGTCTGTGACTGGAAGTCCTGTCTGCTTTGCATTAATGCTTTAACTTACATTTATGCACCCAGTGAAGCCATCTTTCTAAAGTATATGTCATGTTCTTACCCGGTAAATGGAGAGACATGTCCTTGGAAGCTCTTTAAAGGGAGGCCCTGTCCACCTAAATTTAAGTAGTGGACTCAGTTCCAGTCCTAGTCTTAAAATGAATTTCATCTGTTGGATAAGACAGAAAAAGCAAATACACCTTTGGTTTTGCTTTAGCATAAACTGATAAATTCAGCTACAATGAACTTGCGTACTCCAGCACAATGCTGGGCAGGAAATCCATATTTCCAGGTTGGGAGGAACTTAATCTGGAAATCTGCAGACCATTATGAGGCCTCCATTCTTTTTTTTTTCCATAATCTGAAATATTATATGCATATACTCAAAGATTTTTATTTCTAGGACAGCGTGTCTTCTGCATTTGAGGCTATATAGAAATTCAATTGCTGTTTCATTTCTTCTGTATTTTTTTCCTCATCTCATTTTGAGATCTTTGAGTTGTTCTCAGGTGTCTAAATGCAGTTGCCTAGAGTGTAAAAGCAGCTCATTGTAAAGCATACATATAAAATAGATTAGATGAATTGCACCCTAAAAGTGTCTGTTTCTTTCCATTGACTATTTAGTTGCTGTAGTGACTAGCTCAGCTGTCTACACTTTATGTCTGCAGTAAACTAAGAATAATGGCTGAGCTAGAACAGGAGACAACATTCAGACTGGTTTCAGTGATGTGGACAAATTAAGGTGCCTCAGACATTAATGTGAGTAGTTACAGTTTTGTGGACTGCCAAACCTGAAATTATGAACAAGGGACTGAGGCTTCTATCTCCTGTTTCTTTGCTGAAGTCATGAATTCTTTGCATGACCTTAATTAACGTCATAAATGAGGACTCTGGAAAACAATGACGTCTTGTCCTTGCAATTATTTCAGATGGCAGAAAAAAAACTTGGGTGCCAAGTCCATAGAAAGAGCTGCATTTCAAAAGCTAAGAATTTGGTTTGTTTGTTCTTTGTTCCATTGAATTATCCTGCAGACCTTTAATAAGGCTGAATCTGGTTAGGCAACCGAGGATTCCTACTATGCAGGGAGGACTACGGGGGAAAATGGGCAGGAAGGAAGCGGAGAAGCCATCGCAAGGAACAAAGTGTCAGTGGCTAGTCAACAGTAACCAGGCCAGAAGAGAGAGTGTCCTGTCCCGGGCCCCTCCAGCCCCACACACCAGATGCAATGTCCTTTACAGCCTCTGCTGTTGTGACTAGCTCACAACTGTTAAAGTTTTTTCCTCTTTTTCAAGGATTCAGATGTACTTTTTGTCCATGCTTATTCCGTCATCACAGGATATACTCTTTCGTCTCAAGTCCCCACGTTGTGACTGACCAGGTCAAAGCTGAAGTGATTTGTAGGGTCCTGCTCTTCCGCACCCTCCTCTCTCATCAGCAGAGAGCCACCTCCTGACCACTGTGCATCAAGTCCTTCAAGTGCCTGGACATCAGTACCAGTGGCTGAGGAGCCACTGCCTGTGAATCCCTGCTGTTCCCTCAGGTGCTCTCTGGCATTGGCTCTCTTCTCTTTAGCTCAGAAAATAGGAAGAACGTGTGTATCTAACAGACTAGCTAACTGGTGAGCGTGCTCCTGTCACCTCACCAGCCTTTCTTCACTGATAGATTTCACTAGGGAGGCAGGGGAAGACGAGTTGTAATTTTAGGGTTGTGGGGTAGGAGGGGTATGTTTTCTGTATCTGTCCTGCTTTCCAAAAAGTTTTTGCTTCCCATCTTAAGTATAGCCGTGATTCGATTTCCTGACTGGTACACTCAGAAGAAATGGGGATTTTACCACTAGACCAACTGTAGACAACATCTATACCTTTGCAAGTAGGATTCGTGGGCTTTAGCTGTCCTGTGGACTACTTTTGACAACGACTACAAACTAAACATTCCCTTCCCTCCAGAAAACTCTTTGTGGGAGGAACCACCTCTTACAGTATATGTGTGCCATGCCTAACACATGGGAATCCCCAGTTCTAATTTGATAAAGTGCTAGCAGCAGTGCTAATAGTAGCAATAAAGTAGTAGTAGTAATAATAATCATCATCATCATCTTCATCATCATCATCTATGCCTTAAATACAATGAAGAGGCACCACATTGTTATGGGGATTGCCCTGAATGAAATCTTTAATAGCAGGGCAGCACAAGCAAGTTATCATAAGGGTAAATTAGTATGTGAATTTACAATAGGCGGAGTATACTGCAGGGATGGCAGATAGCTCAGTCCTACCCCACAGTGGGCTAAGTACATGCACATATTATAGGCTATCTAATCTCTCAATGAAAGTGGTGTCATGCTTCAAGTTTCCCATGGTATTAGCTACACCTTAGGTCCCTCTTTGTCATAACAAGCGTAGAGTGACCCCGTTACACTTACATTGTTTAACAGCCCTTTACCCCAGAAAGTGTTTCTGGATAACGTTTTGACAAAGGTTTCTTTTGGAAGCATGCCACTCGTGCCTCTGGTTGCACTTGTAGCCTTGAAGAGATCTGAGATATATAGACGTGCTGTGTGGGAGTCATCCCACCTAAATTTGGACACTTCTACTGTAGATACCTACATCTGCTCATCACCTCAGCCTCCCCTTCACAGTCGGTGGAAAGGAATATACCTTTTTAGGGCCCAGCTCATCTGGCCTATTTCAGATGTCTATTTCAAGAGGGAATTTTGCACATCCTAGAAGAGTAGTCCACTGACTGGAGAAGGAACTCGTTGACTAGCTCAGATATAGCTGTCCAAGTTCTACAGATGAATCCACCCACAATTTTTAAGGAAGTGTATCACATCCTTCTGTTTCTCGATGAAGCCTGGCACATGTGTGTATGTCTGTGGTGCATTGGTCCCTGAAACTATCTTTGTCTTGTAAAGTTTCCTGGTTTGGGTTTTCATGCAAAACCCATATTTCACTGCAAGTCAGCTTTATCACAGTCTGTTATTCCTATTAGTGCTGCCCATCTGGGCACCACCAGCTTTACCCCAATTAAAAACTACCCAGTTCTCTACAAGGCCTTGAGGGCAGCATATTTCCATGGCACAAAAAACAAGGGACAGAGACCATTCTGCTATTTGATCACTCTGGATATATTTTCATATATATTTCCAATCTTACATGCTGCTGAAAATTTCCCGCTTTGAGCAAACCAACTTTTCTTCCATAGAATGGTATGTGACATGCTCAGCGGGGTGATGTGGACTGGAGAATTAGGGATTTTCTTTTTCTCCCACAAATAATTGTAGTTAGGCATGTAAAGTGGACAGGCGAAAACTTTCAAGTGAATTTTCCCAATCCCTTTTTTTACCAGGCCTGCTCTTCATTCTTGGCTGTCATGATTTTGTTCTCTTGCAAGGTACCTTGTTTTTTTAAAGGATTTCTATGTGCAGTACTTTTCAGTTAGAGCAATCAATTGAATAAATTACTTCCAAAAGTTAATTGGCATCACTCATGTACACTGACAATCTCAAATATTCCAAAACTGTATCAGGGCCCAAAAATAGTGAGAAAAGTTTTAGAATTCTGATTTTTTAAATGTGGGTTCTTTTAATTTACCTGATGGGCTGCAGACTTTTTACTTTTAGCAAATGCATCTTAAAGGGGTTTTTTTAGCAGACACATCTTAAGGGTTTTTTTTTCAGTAGCCACAAGGATTTGAATTTTTATTTAAATAAACCCCAGAAGTGCATCTAAGCCCATGATTCTGAGAGCTGAGGCTTTAAGAAAAATAATGAGTGTCCTAAAACTCCTGACAAAATTAGTAAAGCTGGCAACATTGTTGATCCTTCTTATTAGACTTCATAGTTGGCTTATAGGTTGGTGGGACTGTAGTTATTCTGCCTAAATAGCAGACATAGCACTCTAGGAAAGTACCACGTTGCCAAGTTACGACACTGTAGCAGTTAATCACTGTTTTCTGCTGGTTTACTGTGATCCCTTGGAATCCATATTTTGTGAACCACTGTTTTCAAGAATTACAAGGTACATAAAGAGACAGAATGGGATGTAACAGAAAAGCTGGAAGTTTTTTTGAACTTTCAAGCTGCCCTCACTCTGACCTATACTTATGGGCAGAGGTGTATTTTTCCCCACATGCTTCTGATGTATGTCCTTTTCTTAAATACACCTGAACAGTGGAAAGACTTCCCTGTATAGTGAACCTTTTATTATATATCTAGTAAATTCAGTATGTGCACAATGAATGGCACCAAACAAATCTATCTGTATTTTCAGCAGCAATCAAAAAAATGCTGTTTATTTTAGATAAAGAGTTAAGAGTTATAAAAATATATCTTCATCCAAGAGAAATACTGCCCATCCATTTTCATGATTTACAGCTCAGGAAAGAAATTCCTCGTGTAAGTTATTAGGGAGTATGCTTAAGAAAAAAATAAACTTAAGGCAATCCAGCAAATTTCCCATAGGTATTGGCTAGCTCGATGATGAGTAAATTAGACACTTTTGCGAGAAGGAATATTTGTATTATATGAATTCCGATGTCTAACTTTTTTGCTTATTTTAGGAGCCTTTGCTCCATGTAGAGTGAATACAGCCCTCAGTGGGTGA
The DNA here is from genome assembly GCF_000699145.1 of Aptenodytes forsteri. Classification (NCBI taxonomy): domain Eukaryota; kingdom Metazoa; phylum Chordata; class Aves; order Sphenisciformes; family Spheniscidae; genus Aptenodytes; species Aptenodytes forsteri. The sequence continues at coordinate 8,624,516 of NW_008795029.1, forward strand.
TCCTGGAGACGCCCTTGGCTATGCAGGAAACCTGTGTTGCCCTCAGGCACCTACTTTAAATAAGGAGTTAAGAGACTCTTTTAAGTTAGAAACTGTGGATATTCTCTCTTAGGCAAACTGTCTTCCAGAGCATTGACAGTTTTCATGTTAGACTCATGACACGCTTTTTGATTATTCATATGCAATAGCCTACTGGATCAAATTTTGGTTCCAGTTAGGGAAATTAGGAGACTTTTCACATTGGCTTCTGCGGGCTTAGGTTATGGCTGGCCATCTACTCCATCATTTATTTCTTTTGGGTTTTTTTGCCTTTCCGCTTCATTTTATGACATTCAAATTACTGATTGCAAGAAGCACTAGAAAACACTTGCACATTGTTCTGAAATAACATTGTCTGAGCTGTGGTTACATTTGAAATCATAATTATCCCACTTCTTCACTGTCCAAACACCATTATGTTTTAGAAGCTCTCTTATAACTTGATCGTGTTGTGACAGGAACGAAGAGAAAAACTAACAGCCGCACAATACTCACAAAATGAGCACTTGACAATACCACCACGTAACAAATGTTTGTGGGATCTCACAGGATTATAACGTCAATATCAGACAGATTACATGAACCACCTGGTTAGCCCTCCAGCTCCCCACTACATGCCTCTTTGTATGCTTTTTAAATACTTTTCATATTTATTGCAGTGGCACAGGACACAAAATATATATCCCTAGCTTTCCTACTAGCTATCCTCCCTTAGCCTCACCTGTACCCCTGCCTTGTTTTCCTCCTTTCCTACCACCATTATATTTTTTTCTATTTGGAAACTTGGGAGCGTTTCCCAGTAAAGCCGATGCCAGTAGCGCTGCGTGAATCATCCTTAGAAATGATGAATCACGGAAGCCGTCCTCCTTCCCAACCTCATTCAGAAACAAAAAATAGCCCCACTTGCACGGCATGCCCCATGTCTCCCATCGCACCACACAGGACCAGTGCCAGGGGGTTGACGCGGCTTGGGGGCGGCTCTTTGACCAGAGGAAAATCTCTGCGGTACCAGGAGGGACCCGGCGTTTTGGTGTCCCTGAGGGAGCCCCAGGGTGAGGGCAGCCGGGTCTCGGCACTAAGCTCGTTGCCATCTGTTTCCCTTTCAGCCTGAGCCACCTTCGTCCAACAAGTGGCAGCTGGACAAGTGGCTGAATAAAGTCACCCCGCACAAAGCACCCATCCTGACCCACCATGACGGCCCGGCGCTGGAGGCCCATCCCTACTACGGCCGTGTGAAGGGGGAGCGGCAGGAAAGTGAGAAGACCCCAGCCACTGGCCCAGCCGAGCACCGCAGTGGGGAGAGCCGCACTGCCGCCGCTGCCGCCATCGGGGACGGACCACGGC
>NW_008795029.1:8626125-8659306 GCF_000699145.1 Aptenodytes forsteri
TGCAGAGCAGGGCACCGCCGGGAGCCCCGCTCGGCTGCAGCCGGCGAGAAGCGTCGGGGCCGGGGGGCGGGCAAAACGGCGCCCAAATCCAAGGAGTTCATCGAGACTGAGTCTTCATCCTCGTCATCCTCCTCTGACTCGGGCTCTGAGTCGGAGCGGGAGGAGCGCCCGCTGCCCAAGGCGCCGGCGGCGGGCGGGGGCGGGCGACCGGCACCGCCAGCAAACCCCACAGCGGCTGCAGTGCCTTTGGCTCCATTAATGCCAGGACTAGTAGTGAAATAGCAAAGGAGCTGGAGGAACAGTTTTACACCCTGGTTCCTTTCGGTAGGAATGAGCTCCTGTCTCCTCTGAAAGACAGTGATGAGGTAAAGTCACTGTGGGTCAACATTGACTTGGCTCTTTTGTCCAGGATTCCAGAGCGTTTGCCCGAAGAGCCACTGGCCATGAGCGCCGGAGCAAACCAGGCGGCCAGCCTCCCGCAGAGTAGTAGTGCTGACCCCCCTGCAGAGAAGGGTTTACCAAAATCTAGAAGGAAACGCAAGGTGAGCTTCGGGAGGACCGATCGGGTTGGGTAGGGGGGCCTCTGGCAAGTGGGAGGCAAGCATCGCTTGCGCCCGCATCCAGTGCTCGATGGCGGTGTCTTCTCCAGACCAGCGCTTCAGAGCTGGGCTTTGTCCCTGCTTGCCGCGTAGAAACTGGCCAAGCCTCAGGGGAGATGCCATTCCAGGAGGTGATGAAAGTCCTGGCTGCGAGGGATCACAGCCCCTTGGAGACAGCGTTTGCTGCTGGCACGCAGCTTTCCACATCTTAGCAAAGACACTGCCTTTTAGTAGGATAGTATTCTCTCATGAGGCTTCTCTCAAAACCTGAGCATTTGGAGGTGATGCTTAGGTCGGCAAAGGGAATATAAACAGCTAACTTGTCACAGTCTTCACGGTATCACTGCATGTGTCGAAAAAGGAGAGGCAACGTCTTTTTCCCCCTCAGATTGTCCTTCAGTCCCAGCAGGGAGCCCTGGCTTCGTGGGGTATGCACTCGCAGAGACCTGGGACCTGCCTGGCTCTGCTAACTGCCTCCCTCGCACCCCCATGGCCCCCTTTTACCTCAGGGCTCTCATACAGCTGTAAGAAGTGGGGGTGTAGTCCATTAGCTGCCCCCTCCCCAGCAGCACCGTCACAGCAGCCGGGTGGGCACAGCCCTCCAGTCACATCCACCCCTCTGCCCTGCTTCTCCCGCTTTCTGAGCCGCTGGTGGTGCCGGGGAGAAAGCCCCCTCCACCCCATGGCCACAGATGTCCACCGAGGCGGCTTTCTGGTCCATTTGTACTGATCTGACCGCAAAAGTCACTCTGAACTGGAATCGCCATCTGCCCAATTTCTGGACAGTTTTACTGTGCAGTCATCTGTTGCCCTCTGAGCTACTGTACACTGTACATGTGCAGACTGATCTGTACATTTTTGGGGACCATTTATCTAAAGCAGTCTTTCCTTTTTTTATCTTTTTTCATTTTGGGGTTCTTTTTTTTAGTATCTGAAAGGTGGCAGTATCTGTTTGATGCGTTTGTCTGCATTTTCTTTAGGAAGTAGCATGGAAGTTGATTGCACAGTACAAAATTATGGGGAACAGGCCAAGAAAGAGTGGCAGAAGCAAAAGATTTATGTTTTGTGCCATAGGAGATGCCAGTGTGATAGTGCCAGGCTGTGCACACAGAAGGAAGCAGGAGGACACAATAGAAGAGCAAAATAAATGCAGTCACGCTAGAAATGCTTAATCCGACTTTCTGTGGCACATATTATCTTTTACTCTTCCATCTTAAAGCATTGCTGTTGTTGGTGGTTTTAGTGATATAATAAATACAAGGCATTCCTGGAGTACCAAATTGCCCCTCAGCCTGGAATAAGACCCTCAATGGGACAGTTGCCATGCAAACTCACAATATGTGATCCCCCTTCCCAAAAGACTTTAAGAATAAGACTAATAAGAATGGATTATCAATCAGGCGTAACTGCAAAATTAGAAAGAGGTCCTTATTACTTCCACCTCTGTCATGATCTCAAGATGGGCAACGTAAAGACAGAGAAGGATGGTTAAGCACACTGAGGTGTGAGAACAGCTTCACTCCTGTGCAGTATAAGCTACAATGTTAACCCCATAACAGCAGCTATAGTGGCAGTCGATAACATAAAAAATGTTCTTACCATGCAGCAAGGCAATAAATACAGCAGAATCAACAGTTCACAAGTAAAACTCAGCCAGCACTGGCAACTAGAGAAGTGTTAGAAGTGGAAAAGGATGTAGACTTACTAGGAGGTTGGGAAAGCAGAGCCTTTGGGAGACAATGGTATAGAACCTAAGGATCACAAGATGATATTAAATAGTGGCAGCAACACTAGCTATGTTCATATTAATAGGTCAGATAGGGCCAGGGTCCAGCCCCAAGCGGTGGCACACAGTCATCCATCCTCTTTGTTTAATTGTTAGCATGCTTGCTAACGTGGTTTTAGCCTGGGCCAACTTCTGTTCTTCCAAACACTGTCTGACTCTCACTCAGGACTGCACAGATTAAGGTCCCTTCCCAAAAAGCGGTCCAAATGTGGCATGCCCTGGTTTGAAGGAGTGAGATGAGTGCATGGGTGCGAGCTGTGCCATGCCGGTTGGCCTCAGGGCCAGTTGCTGATCTGTTGTATTTACTAGTATGGGCATAGTCACCGCTGCCAAGAAAAGACAGGGAGAGACAAAAGAGGTATGAGGTTGAGGACTAGGCAAGAGAAAGGCACACAGGAGATGGGCAAAGAGGGCAGTATAAAGAAAAAATATCCTGAGGTGCAAGTGGGGAAGTGGTTGAAACAAGTCAAGTTTTATATTCTACTCCTTTGTTTACACACTGCCTCTTTAGATTTTAGTTTTTTAAGACATGGACGAATCATCTCTGATCCACGTTAGGTATATGCTCAAAGAAAGTGTCATCATTAATACCAAAATTGCCAGAAAATACCAGCCCCTGACTCGTTGAAATACTTTTGGATCTGTAGTAAATCCAAAACCTACAAGATTGTTATTTTTCTCTTCATTCAGTGTGAGAATGAGGAAGAGTGCAGAGACATCAAGAAGACTCATTTAGAGAGAGAGGGTTCTTCACGATTAACTGCCTCTGCCCATAGCATCACAACAGCAAATCACTGCAATATGAATGAAAATAGGTAAGCATTTTCCTTCTTATTTACCACTGAGTCATACAACTAGTTGCAGTTTAATGCCGTGTGTTATTTTTTCCTTTAATAGGATTTATTTTTTAATTATCACATTTTATGTTGAAAAATTGCCCACTGCATTCTCCTTTCTTCTGGTTTAATGAACATGTTAGCAGCTCCTGACACATTTATATACTTGCATTTTTGTCCTATTGCACAAAGAAGTTGTGAGTTCAAATGTGAGGCTCATGGAATGAGCAATTATAGCTAGAGCAGCGTGATCGTCGGAGACATATTCCCAAACACCATGTTGTAGGTACCAATGCACATAGGTGACCATCTTACAACCTTTTCTTTCCTTACAGTGTTACAAGTTTCAAACTTAAAGTTTGGCTGTATGTCTGGTTTTAAATACAATTATCTATAAACTCTGTGGAAAAGACTGAGAAGAATATTCATAAGAATGCCTGCAATACTCAGTTCCAGAATATATTTGAGATCCAGGGTTTTTTAGATTACAAGCAATCTATTCTGTGTAATTAGTGGGTATTTTAGGACAAGGAACTCAGACTTTAAAAACAATCAGATTTTCAAAGGATGCAGGGCATGAAACAAATGATGAATATTTAGCATTTGCTGGCATGGTTTATGCACACAGACCCCTATCAATGTCAGATTCATCATGCTGAGTTTCTCTGGAGGCTTCCAGCAGTCAAACTTAGACATGCATCTTTTCAGAGTTCAGCTGCATGCTGCTTAGTACATGCTGGTCATCAGTATTTCAAAAAAAATCATTTTCTGGTAGTACCAGGGTATCTCTTGGGGTGGAACTGCTAAAATTAGAGAATAGTTGTATTTATTGTAGTAGGCTTTTCTGTTGTACGCATCACTGATGAGTTTGAGCAATTCTTGTCATCAATACTGGAAAAAATCATGGAGAAAACTAATATATATAGTGCTTATTCAAAAATATGCATTCGATTTCTTTGTCCTGACATGTCACATATGTTTCATAAAGTGAAAACAATACACAGAACAGTTTGTTTTATTGTAGGTGATTGCATGCAGGCATGCCATTCCTGTTACCGCAGTGTCATATGTTTTACATCGCATTCATTTTCAGAGAATAGCATGGCTGTCATAGCTTACTATGTCACAGGGTTAATTCTGTGCTTCCTGGAAGCAGGACAATAATTTGTGCTTTGCTTGACATTATATTCAATACTCCTGGTAGCAACTGTACATTAAAGAAACAAAGAAGAAGGTCTTAAACGTATATTTGCCTCCTAATTCTTCCCTGGTCTGCCCTGCTTTCAAGATGTTTCTGTGGTTTATGCTACTGTACGGCATGATATCAAATGCTAATATTCCCACAGCTGAGGATGGGCTACTGAGGCTGTAGCTAAACCAGCAGTGCAGATATCAGGACCTCCTGTCCCTCTTGCAACCATCGGCTGCTCATGCTGGCACATCCCCCCTCCAGTTATGCCACCATAGCTGTCTGTGAGGCTCTCCTGTAAATTCACTCAAGAAACTTGTCTGAAACCAGAACTCTTTCTTCTTTTTTTTTTTTTTTTTTTGGCCAGGTTATTATTATTCAGCTCCCAGCAGAGCCACACAGACAGTTTTGACAGCACAGCTGAGGGCTGGTAGCAAAGAGAGGAGCAAAACCACCTTCAGACATGAGCATTTTCTACTGTGGAATTACAGTCTGAGGTGCAGACTGAGCAAGGCCCTCTTTGACAAGAAAGGCTGCAGCGTCAAAAAACGTCAAAACCCCAAATACCTTGCATCTACATCAGGTGCCACAATCTGCCCACTCCCAGCAGACCAGAGCTCGCTGCAGGTTGTTACGCACAGCTTCTCAGTATAGGATGATTGTGCTGCTGCAGTTTGACTGCTCACAATACACTTAGGTGGGCCCTACACAATGTGCCAAAGGCCATGTAGAAGGTCTGCAGCATAACTACAAATTGCAGCTACTCCTCACAAGCTCTGGGCCAAGCTTTTGAGGCTTGGGTACGCTTCCAAAGAGCTATGGTTTCTCTTGGATGCATTAGGCCTGCACTTTGACAGTGATGTATGGCTAGTCAAGGCGTGGGTTTATGTTTGAAAGAGGAAAAGAAATGACAGCATCGGCCTGCACATTCCAAATAGTGCTAAAGATCTTATTTTTCTTAGGGGGAGAAGAAGGGCACAGTTGTCCATCTTACACACCCTGATTCTTGCTTTCATAAACAGGATTGATCATTAAAGCAAAAGAGTTCACATTGTGTTTTAAAGGTACTACACTGTGGGAAACAGGAAAGGTTCTGAATTACGATTCATGGCTTCTTTCACAGCTAGTTTTTAAAGACTTGCCAGATAAATGGACAAATGTATGATAAGAGCACATTTAATTAGCTCTGTTCTCTGAAATGATGTGCAGAAATAAAGTATAGTTTGTACCATATTCTTTTTTGCGATTCCATTAAGTGTATACTGTCTGATACAGTGACTATAAAGAAGTGAGAAATGTCCATAAAAAGTAATAGGCTGAATAAAGAGGAATGTGACAGGGAAAGGTATTGTGTTAAAATAGTCTGTCTGACCTTAATCGCAGTTTTAGCCTTAATGCAAACTGTCTCCTTAAAAAAACTTTTATTTTGTGTGTGTTGCTTTAAGATTTTCAGCTAAATATTTTCTTCAAATTAGTGCATCTGAAGTTTATTTCTGGGCATATTTTTACGGTCTGTCTGACTTCTCCTCATCCAAAGCTTCTCCCAAATAAATGAAAGCGGAAAATACTGTCTGCGTTACAGCGTTCTTCTTTAGAAGACAGAGCAGCTCACATTTCTGTGTGTCTACTGTTTGCATATGTTTCCTTTTGTCTGTGGTACCAGCCTATCTTTCTTTGTCTTCAAAATCTGTATTAGATTAGTATAAACAGTGCTACCAAAGGCTGGGCATTGAGCACAAAGACAAGCCAGTCATCTTTAAACACATTTCCTGTTTTAGTTCACATATGGTTTTATTGCCATGGCTTATAAATTGTCACCTGTAATGGTGAAATAGGGCTCCATAACCTGAACTTACACTTCAGAGCCTAATCTTTGTCTCCAGCTATCCCTTAAGAAATGGTGATCAAGTGGCCATTTATTTCTGTATTTTTTTTCAAGTATTTTGATACAGACTTTATATTAACTCCAGAATTACAATTTGCCTTGAAGGGAAAGAGAAGAAACATGATACAAATTTGTAAATGAACTCTTGGTCCCAATACTGTAAGCTTGTTTCCAGATACCAATAGACTTTATCCTGCCAGCAGGTTTTAAATTCAAAGTTTTGGTAATATATAAAACATTTACCTTTCTCAAAGCCAGCTTTGTGACACTCCATTACTGTAATTTCCATTTCCAGCTTGGCAATACCAATAAATAAAAATGAGAAAATGCTTCGGTCACCCGTCTCTCCCCTCTCTGATGCATCAAAACACAAATACTCCAACGATGATTTAACTTCCTCCAGCAGACCTAATGGCAGCAGTCTATTACCTTCCATCTCCTCCAGCAAAAAACATAAGGGTGAAATCCAGTCACAGCCACATCCCGGAGACTTCAATGTAAGTTTATGCTCTTGTTCACAATATAAAGCCTAGCTATATATTTTTCACTTTGTATTGCAGTCTGTGATAGTTTTGCAGAATGTTATGCAAAAAAATTGTAATAATGAATGTTTTATTGTAAGTTCAGTTTTTCTGATTTGGAGTTTATCAAGGCACAGAAGAAAGTAAAGAGGGCAGGCTGTAAAGTAGGCAGATACCAAAGGCTACATAAGCAAAAGGTAAAAGCTAATGGCCCAAAACAAATGGATTTAGGCCTCCAGAGTATTGTTTGGGCACAATGCAAGCCCCCTACATCCAAAAGTATGGTGCATAAGGCCGCTGCTGTATAAGGCCTCTACTCAGCTGCTGCCTAACCATGAGTGTGCCTGCAGACGAGTTCTCCTACATGTCTTACAACCAACTTTCTCAGACGTTTCTACTTACTCTTGACACCGATGAACAGCTTAGCACCAGCCTCGCAACTCAGCTCCATCAGAGCCCAGGTATTCAGATACCTATGAGAGAGTCGTGGTCACACTAAATGCGTCCAGAGCCCCCTTCCAGATAAGGCCGTATTACTGCACCGCGTGGTAGCTACTGCCTTCAGAGCACAGAGAGACAGGAACAGATGCTGCCCCCATTTATGCATGAGTTCTGCAATTAGGATGCTGGAGTAAAGAGCCTGTTAGCTCTTCTGATTGAGGGAATTCACATCTCTCTCTCTCTCACCTCTCAAAATCATACCCTACCCTCCAGCCTGCAGGACGCTGCCGGTAGAAGATCAAGGGCAGAATATTGTCACATCCTCGCCTCGAAGCTGTTCTGCTTTGTGTGAAATACCTAGAAGAAGCAATTTGGGTACCATCATATTGATGTCCACTGCTGGAGCATCTAGTCAAACTGTTAGGGCATTCTGCTGCTGCTAGAAAGGCCCACGCTCCTCTCCTTGCTACAAAAGCTATTTATGTATTTTATCCTATATCTATTTGTTGTATTTGTTATTTGATACATAAGAGGCTTCAAAAGCCTAAGTATTAGTGCCTAAGCAACTTTCAGGAAAACAAACCACCTGAGTTGTAGCAGTGGTCTCTTCCAGCTACTTTTGTTGTGTGGATAACTGGCCCCACAGTATATATTAAGTATACATGTATATACTTAAAGATATTTATTTTTTGAGAGTGGAGGGGGAAGTAGTAACTATAATCTTAATTTTGGACACTTTTTAAAAACCAAGTTGTCATAAATTGTGTGTTTCAAGAATATCTCGCAGATGCTTTTGGTAAATTGAAATAAAATTAATTACATAAAAATATTCCAATAAAAAGGGATTTTAACATGTCATAGTCATTATTTTTTCATGGATTAAATGTAAATTTTTAAACATTTTAACTTCTAAAACATAAGTTTAGAGGTTTATAACCCATTCAGAATTATAATGATATGATTCTTCACTGGATATCTTGAAAACAATTTAAATTCCTTCACAGGCAAATGTGCTGGAAATCAAAAGTAAAAGGTGATTGCTTTATGATCCACACCCTTAGCAAATGCATTTCACTGAGATTTTCTGCATAGCCTAGCAATGCACCATTTGGTCAACATTTTAACAACCTTTGCAATAAAATTCTTATGTATCTGGTTATTCATCTGAAAACTTTAGCCTGCTGAACTGATCTGGATGTGCCATATTGAAGATGAGAGCTCATGAACTATAAATGTTAAAGTTAGCTTTGTTTTAGCCCAACTTCCCATCTGGCATCTAACTGGCATGCCCAAGTGGTCCTTTGAAATTCTGTCAGAGACCACAAGCCAGGGAGTGGCTTTTATCCATTTGAGCTTTTTGTCCATTTCCCTATTGCGTTTCTGTCCGTCACCCAACAGAGAAAGAACAGTGTTTTCTAGCAGTGGTTATCAACTAAAAACAACCTGGGGCCCTCTGCTTTGCACTGTACCAGTGCGTGGTAGCCTACACAGCAGGTCACTCAGTGGGACGAATGGCTCATGAGGCCACATGAAGAGGGCTGCAGCTGAGGGAACGCATGAGACCCTGCCAAAAGACATGAGCTTCCACTGTGGCACAGAGCAGTGATCTTTCAGGCTGATCAGGGGCCCAGAACAGAAAGAAACCTGGACCTTGGGCTACAAATTCATACTGCATAGGCACATCAGCAGTGCAGCATGAAACAAGACAAACAAGTGAGCCTTGCTCTCCTGAGGCAAGGTACAATGCTAGTTTGGCAGCTGAAGACTAGAGATATAACTTGATCTTCTAAATGACCACAACAGATCTATTTTTTAAAAATTTCACTTACTGTGTTTCAGCATGTTTTGATAGTTACTAATAGTTCAGCTCCATTTCTTCCGTATATCACATTGAAACTCGAGCCCTTTAGAAAGTGCTCTGAGCAATATCTGTGAATTTGTGGCTATCAGTGACAGGACAGTTACACATACTCCCTACTGAAATAGTAGGAAAACTAACTGCCAATTTACAACACAATGCAAAGACGCTCTGTTGTTTATTAGTTGCTTTTTTGAAGTTAGTAGCCAATTCCTCAATGTCTTCTCTGCTGTTTGTTGTCTAGAAAGCAATTCACATGAATTCAGAAAATGTTCTTCTCTGCAATAAGCCCCAGTCCCAAACAGAGCCTTGGTCACCTCTGTCCAGCACACCCAGGGACTGCAGAAGGACAAAGCTTATCTTCGATGATATGTAAGTACAGATGACTTTAAAATAAAGAAAACAATGTCATTTTCTCCATTTAAAGAGAGAAAAATGCAATTTGTCCAACAGGAACTGAGACATGGTCAGAAGTATTATAGTAATACTGTACATCGAGAAATGAATGAGACTTACTATATAAACTCTTTAATTTTTCATAATAAATTAAGCCTCTAATCATCAGGGAGCAGTAAGGACTAGCTGTTCCCTAAAGGACGGGGAGCCAGGAGCCAAGGGGCAGAACACGGCTGGCAGGGTAGGGGCCGTGCTAGCCAGGGGTCCAGTCCCACAACACCCAAGCAAGGTGAGCAGGGCAGGCCCAAAGGTGGAGTCAGGTTCAACCAAGAGCCTAGATCCTCAGGCAAGACCATGGTGATGAGGCAGGCCCAAGGTCAGGCCAGGAAGTCAGGTCAGGATCAGGTCCGGTGAGGGCCAGACACAGCCCAGTGACTGCCAGGTGTGCGTAGTGGTGAGGCAGGTCTGAAGTCCAGCCAGGAAGACGGTCTCCAGGTCAGGGTCCAGATCAACGAGGGCCATGGCCAGGCACAAGCATGGCTGTGAAAGGGCTGAAGACAGGCACACTTACAATGAGTTGGACAGGGAGTGAAGGCCCAGACCTGAGCTTAAATGGATTTCTTCAGCCCATGGGCAGAGAGGGGAGGCCCCACATGAAGCAGGACAGGGCCATTAAGGCTTTATTAGTACCCTTGAGGCTCTGGCTTTAATTATGCACACATCAGACTTAATATATACAGAACCATAGCAAGGCAGGGTGACAGGGGCACCCTTCTTGTGCACCCTTTGGAGCAAGGGGAGAGGACACATAGGAGCCTTGCATCCCTGAGCCTTGACAGCTGCTGCTGTCATTGCTAGTGCTGCTCAGAAAAAAGTATCACAAAGGCAGGGTGAGCAGGAATCAACAGTGGGTGGCATGAGTACCTGGAGGGATACCTGGCCCTCCCCTCCTCCACTACATCCTTCAAACATCCCCTGCTCTCCTCCTCTGAAAAGAATTTCAGCCTGTAATTGTCTTTCTTTTCTTTTTGGTAAATTAAAATTGCTGGTTCATTTCCCAGGGTCATTTAGGATGTGGTATTATTTAGATGAGGTATAAAGATGAAACTGAAGGTTGAAATCCTAGCATCTAGAAAATCCAGATTCTTTTTGACTTGCAATTTTCTGGCCTGAAAATACTGATTTTTCTAGTGTAGAAGAGGTTCTCTTGAAGCTATGCCTCAGACTGCCTGGAGCAAATACAGCTCTGTAAGCTGTGTGACCTTGACACGCCTTTCGTACTCCCAGACTTTCACCTACAACATCGCTAACTCTTTTATACCAAGGGAAACCCTGGGAAAACAGCCCTGTTTCCTCAGGAGCTGCTTCTTACCAGAACTGGAATTTAATAATAATAATTGTAATAATTATAATGTTTATTCACACCACCTGCTCTCAGGGACAACTAGAGGGACAGCAGCCTCTCATATAGAGAATCCAGGTTTCCTACTATAAGGCATAAATAATTCCCATAGACTTCAAAAGGACGTAACTGTTTTGTTTGTCAAGAAAAGACTGATGAGATTAATGTCTGTGTGTATTCCTGGCAGCCATAAGGAGATGTAAGTTGAATAAATGTAATCAATTTTTCTGTCCCTTTTGGAGAAAGCTCCTCCCTGTACGTATATATATTCTTATTTTCCCTCCTTCTCCACTTCCCTCCATGTTATTTTTTAACTCTTCCAGTGTATTTATTCAACAATCTCCACTGAGGAAATTTGAAACTGTTTGGAAGTACTACCTAACTCTTCATATCTCTTAGAATACTTTATAATCTATAATTTACTTGCAACTGTTCAATTTTTCTGCAGTTTATACATGTACATATAAGGCAGAAAGGTATTAGTGTGCCTGATAAAAGTCAAAATAGTAGGATGTGCTCATCTGTTTGGATTAGAAAAAAACACAGTCAGAAACAGCTACAACAGAACTATTGTATCTTCATCAGATTTTCCCTCAAGATGCTGACAAAAAACAGGGGGACTGGTTTGTTTTGTTTTTCCCCTAGAATACTGTCATAGGAAAACTGTTTTTTTCACCATCTCTATCATCTAAGAGGCTTTTATCACTTGCTTTCTCCATTAGTGATACATGTGATTTCTCTGGCAGGCATCTTCAGTAAAACTGTTTCACCTTTTCAGATACAGATACAATAAAACTGTTCATGTATAGTGCCTTCCATGTAGAATGTCCCCAAGCAACTTGTGGCCTATTAAAAAAAGCAATCTAAAAAGCCAAGTAAGATAAAACACAGAATCAAATATGTGTTAATTTGCCCTTAAAAACCAGAAACAGTTAAATACCTGTTGTGCTAACTAGAGGAGGGAGATTTTCGTGTACTACAACTGTCATCCACAACCTGTATCTAGGAAACACCACCAGAATACCAGCTACACTAGACATTGATTCTGAAATTACTGTGCAGAGAAGTCACTGAAATGTAGCAGATGAGACTGGCTGCAAATGTTAAATGTCAACAAATTTGACTCACATGTTAGAAGGATCAAATTAAACATGGCAGCCAGTGTCTTTCAAATTCGTATAGTACCACAGCAGAGGATTTGAAGAAATGCAATACAGTAGGTCTAAAATTATGTAGTAATCCTAATGGCAGCATTTGTCCAAAATGATGCCTATGAAGTATTTCTCTCATAATCCATGAAGTTCTGAATTACTATAATCCAGCCATGGCTTTAAAGTCTTCATTTTAATCAGAATCTATAGTTTTTAAGAGACTAAATCCCTTATATTTGATTTAAAACAACAACTAATTTTTTTGACCAATCAGTGTCATGTCTCTTTGCTTTATTCTCAATTTATTTTCTCCAAATCATTGACAACAGCTGTCACTAGCAATAAATTGGAACACAAGTAGGTCAATAAAAAGTGTATCTTGCTTGGCAGAGTGCTGTATACACATACATCGCAATATAAAAGTAAATACAGCTAACAGTCTTCAAAAGGCAGGCAAAATCCTACTTCCCCTGTTTTGCCATTGTTTACTGCCTGCTCTAAATATGCTTCGAGGTACCCAGCATGCCACGTGTATAAGTGACATCAATGCTGTTTCCAGTATTAATTCTTAACAAGATTTCCTGGATTTTTGGCCATTTCTGACTCTATGAAGAGAACATTTTCAAGGCTACATAATAATGCTTCAAGCCAAATTCAGTCCTGCTGTAATTTCACTGAATGACAGAATTCCCAATAACCGCATTTAGGAACAAAGTCTGTTGTCCTTGAAGTGATAAGCACAGACATGCTGTGGGTGCCCGAGGGCACAGTCCCACACCCTCCTCAAAATACTGCATGTGTGGTATAAAAAAGAGCAGAGCATACCCAGCTTCCCAGTTTTCCTTATGGCTAAATCAGAACGTGCTCCTCAGGATTATTTTCTCACTTGCATTGTGGGTTACCCTTTCAAATTTGGGGTGTGGTTTTTCTTCACTTACATTTATTTTCCCTTTTTTTCTGGCCTTATAGGAGCAAGATAATACATCTTCTGCAGCTTTTTTTTTTTTATTCATATTTTGTTGAATGTTTGTTCCACCTTTATGGATTTAGGTGCTACACACACACACCAGCTTGACATTGTCCAAGGTACATATCCTGCTGTGAGTTAGCATTCCTGTGTGTGTTTGTCAACCAGTAAACCATATACCCAGAAAATATTCAACCTGTAAAGGTGTTATGCATAGAGCTCATAAAGAGCTCAAAAGATAAGTTCTTGGTGCATCTCTTTGTTTTGGCTTGAACCACAAGTCCCTCATTTTCAGTCTCCTCTTCCCTGTTCTTCTGCCTCAGAGTGGAAAGGAAAAGGTGCTCTTGGGTTGTGACTCCCTTATAATATCTGGAAGTCATCTCATTTTGCATTGCTCAAAATGCCTCAAGGACTCCTGGTCTTCTGAAGTATTTAGAGACTTTTGTAGTGCTGAAGTATTTAGAGACTTTTGTAGTGCTGAGCACATCCTCAGGAGCACAGTTAAGGATTAGAGCTTGGCTCCTCTTTCTTCTCATCAGCAATCTAAAAAATTGCTGGTCAGATAGACCAACGTCTACTACACTAAGTTCCTCATAAATTCGTATGCTTACTTTGGAGTGCTCCCAGTTTCTTGGCTTTGGGGGATTTCAAGACTTCATCTGACCATCCCATTGTTCTTCTTCCCTTCTTGTGGCACTGAATTTTCTCATGTGTACACTGCCCATGAGAAAATAACATTAGACTATTAGACAGCAGACACTGCCTCCCATGATTAAATATGTTCTCTGTTCTCTGCAAGACCACCTACCCCCTTTCTTTTTAGGGACACTTTGTGAGAGCTTGGTCTGGTGGGAAATAGACACTTAATCAGCTCTAGCAGGAGATTCTCATGGGGTAAAGAATTCATAGCCACTATTTCCTGTTGTCAAAGAAAACCCAGAGCTGTGGACCTCATTTGAACTTACAAGCTACATCCATGCCCCTTCTCTGTTCCTATGGGCAAGTGGTCCAGCACTGTTTATGCTTATATGATTAAACTGTCTTCACTCCCCAAAACAAAGAACACTCACTGCCTCCTGAGAACAGTCCCTGGCCTGTGCTGTCCCCCAGCTGTGCCCAGGCATTGTCTGGGACCGAGCTCAAAACTATGCCAGGGAGAATGTTAGCAATTAAACAGCATGGATGATCAAACAATAGAGCTGGTATCCTTGCCCTGCTTATTTCACTTGCACAGACGTAGCCAAGGAATGGTTTTATTGACAGACTCAGATCTGAAATGGCCTCTGATAATTTTGCCACTCAGGAAAGAGGATTTGTTTGCATCAATTGATTTTGATGTGCCTTTTTCTTACTCTACAGCTTGACTAGAAAATACCTTTAGTCCACAATGAATCATAACAGTGAGCAGGACAAGGGTCTTCTAATCAGGCTCAGCAAACCCTCCTCCGGGTCCCAGCAGCAGAGCTGATTCTCTCAGGGAGAGGACAATCTCTCCCACCAGTCTCTCCCAGTCTTTCCTCACCTCTGCAACTGGTGAGCAATAAGCAGATGCCTACAGCAGGTGATGAGCACCCTCCAAACCCTGCAGCTCTTTGACTAGTCTAGGTCTCGTACTGAATATGAGGAAGTCTCATCTAACCTCCCATGGTGTTTACCATTCTTCCACACCTCTGGTTCTTGACAGAGCTTGTTTCCCTCAGGTTTGGTGGCAAACACTGGTTTCTCCTCGAAGAGCTAGAAGTCCATCCCAGTGTAACTCAGGGTTTGTCTTCTTGTGCTGGATCACAGAGCACTGTGGGTTTTCATCACCCTCAATGCCAGGATTCACAGGTGTGGTGTGTACGAGATATTCTAATGCCTCTATGTGCAGCTTGATTCCTAAGTCAGCTTTGCTGTCCCTGTGACAGTGGAAAATATCTTTACATATGTTTGAAGACTGTGCTTCAAGTCCATTTTCCACAACACAATTACCCAGAAGTTTCCCTTTTGGACTAAAAGGCTCACTGTAATGGCCCTAGGGTGCAAAGGCTGTGATCCCCCAAGGAACCTTGGGAGCTTTCCTGATCAGTCCTTCAACATACAAAGGATATTTTCATCTTGCAGTGATAACGAACCACACTAGCAGATGATCGTAACCACTTTAGCCTAGAGAATCACAGGTAGACTGTTCAAATTCATTTTTAGCCTGGGAGTACCCTGTTCATCTTGAGAACCAGCAATGAGTCATGGAGCTGGAGAGGGGCTGTGATGACTCAATGCACATGAGGCATATGAATTCCCAAAATCCCTATCAGATGCTTTCCTGGTCTTCTAGTGCCTAGATTATGATTTCTTTCAAATCCTATGATTACTGAAGTTTCTTAGACAGGCAATGCAGGACAGGAGCCCTGGATAGCGTCTTTGTTTCAGGATTGTCTGCTCCTTTCAGTGCAGATACCCCATTCATTGACTCAGGTTTCACATGTACTGTCACTCAACAGTTTCACCCACACCTTGGCTTCTCACTCATCAGAGCTGGGAACATGGAGCTGGCTGCCAGGTAGTCTCTCGTCCAGAAAGATTTTTCTGCCTTTGGTTTTCAGCTGCCTCTTGAGAATTCAAGGTGTGATTCCATGGTATTTTAAAACAATATAAATCTGGACCGCCGTGGTCCTGCCCTCTCTCCCTAGGTCTGAATGTAAAGACTTTCACCCCACCTTCGACTGAAATTACTTGATTTCAGAATATCTATTTAAAGTACATTGAAAGAGACACAACTGTAGTTTATCTGCAAGGATGTAATGTTTTCTCCCTCTGCTTTTAATACAGGAGCCCAAGTCCCTATTGTTAATACTTCTTTCATTCATCTCTTTTCACTTGTACACTTTGCCCTTGCATGTTTTAGTCTAGATATTGATTTCACATGGATATCTTTAAATCATGAATCTGGGTCGTGCCCAGGAATTTGTAGTGAATTTTAACTCTTTCTCGTGGTCTCTTGTATTTCACTACATTGACATGGTTAGTCTGGGGGATTTTGCATTTTTGCCAAAATAGGAATCCCCACTTATTTTATCCTTCTTCATTTCATTTAAATTAGGTGCCAGGCTTAAATTTTGTCTGCTATTTTTTGCAACAGTAACTCCCTCTCTAGGTATCTGTACTATTCATCTATTCATCTAATCTAAGATATTGACCTTGTTATACTAAGCCCAACAAGATAGTAGTTGTGTAGTTGTGTGATTGAGTAAATTTTTCTTACATTTGGCCTGACTCCAATCAGATTGTTTGTTCCTGTCTTTCTGAAATGCCTATAGCATTATCATTTAAATGGGTCGCATAAACTCTCTCTGCCCTCTCCACTTGTATGCTCCTCTGCCAAACTTCCCAGACCTGCTGGGTCTGCCATAGTGCGCATGAGACTCCCGTAACTGGGTACCCACCTTGTACAGTGCCATGGGCTCTCCCCAACCCTGTGTGCTACCATGTGTGCCATGCCCCAGACACAGCAGTGCCATGTCCCATAAAACAGCATTTATTTTAAATTGTGGAATGGGCAGGAGGCCATGATACATCAGGGGAGAAGACTATTTTGTATAGTAATACCTGCTCCTCAGCTTCAGCTCTGTCCTTTACCCCCAAAATGACCATCCTTATCTGTGACCCAACATGTCAGACATGCTCCTGACACATGTTCCAGTACGAAACAGCAAATAGGCAGGGCTGTATACGCCTACCTTTCACTTTACGTGGTTTTCTTGCTCTTACGGGATTTTCTTCTCTTCTTGGACTCAAAGTTCAGGGCCTACTGGCACAGCTTCAAAACTGGACATGGGCTAACCCTGGCTAGGCCAGTTTCTTCTGTTTCGCCTCTAGCTCTGACCAAATGTTAAAGTCACTTATTTCGCTGTTCTTCTCCCTTCCAGCACACTCACTTTTTTAGGGTCTAGATTACTAAACTTGTGAAACTGGTCCTATATTTAGAATTATGATTTAAGCTGCTTTTATTACATGCAATTGTTGTACACTGAGGAAGCACTAGTTTGTTTTTTTATAACACTTCAGCAGCATTATCTCTGAAGGGTATTAAAATATGCACTTGGCTACATTTATGATGTTTAATTGAACTTTTATTAGTTTTTTTTAATGTATCCTCATAAAGCACCATGCCACAGTAAGAAATAATGTACAAGTAGTAGATTATGTAAATGAAGCAGAAAATGCTATAGTTTAGTATTTAGTTCATATAAAGTATAAAAATTAGATGAAAAATGTGGTTTTGAATGCAGTTATAATTAAAATTGTATATTGGAGTCTAAGCTACACCGTACTCTGTAAATACCAGTGGTTGCACTGAGTTCCAAGGAGATTGTGTTGCAGTAGATGCTGATAAATTACTGTACGAAGTAAGGCTTTTATTGATTCACTTTGTTTGATTCTCTTCCCTTTTTTTACTGCATGAGTTTACATTTTTGCAATTATCTGCTAAACTGGAATAAATTAAATTCAGAGAAGGCAGCAAAAGACAAAGGTGGCAGAGATGCGCTGTAATGGCATAGAGCTAAATAGGATGAGAGAAGCATATACACACACAAGCATTTCACCTGGGTAATGGTAACACCACTCTTAGGAGCTCAACAGCCCGGAAATTCTGAAAGGCTGCTTCTGGAAGGGGAGTAATTACCATGCCCACGGCCATCTCACCTCACGCTGGGATCCCGCGCAACATAACAAGCAATGGAAATGCTGCCTTTCCTGCTGGTTTTCAACAAGCTCCCAGAGAAAGTGGTGGCAAGGCGAGTGAGAGAAATTCTGGACAGTAGCGGATTGTTTGATAAATTTCATCCTGGATTCAGCCACAGCCATGCTACTGAGGCTGCCCTTGTCAAAGTCATAAATGGTTTGAATGCCGCTGCTGAAAAGGAAGCCTGGCCTTGTTTGTACTATCAGATCTAGCCATGGGGGGGTTATTCTGTAAAAGGCTGGATTCTGTTGCAGTGCCTAGGTGACTGGCTAGTGTTGACTGAGAATGCGTTGAACTGGTTCCAGCGGTACTTGATTGCTTTCCCCAATCAACATAGTAGGGTAAATTCTCCTCGAGAGCAGCCAGTTTCACATAATGACACTTGATCCCAGGGAGAATTCACCAGCAGCCTGACTTAGTTGGCACTGATGCTTTACGCTCTTTCTCTTGCCTTTCAGAGAGATATATGAGATGCATTAGAGCAGTGTATTAGAACTCCTTTTTGGCTTTGTTGAAGAGGACTACATTTCTAAAAGTACCAACAATCAGATATTCGGAAACAAAAGACTTTCTTGTGCAGTCAAGATTATTAATAGAGATAAAACGCTTGTTTGTACCTGTTAATTTGAAGTCAGACTTCTTTTTAAATATTATTTTTTAAAAAGAAGCCTGAATTCTGTTTCGAAATCTGGAGTGACAGTGCTGACACCAACAGATACATACAGTTGTAAATAACTTAAGAGGAGAATCTGACTAAATTGTCTGAAAACCAGAGGTCGCTCAATAACTTTCCGTGGGCTTCAGTTTACATTCATGACCAGTAAGCCTAACGAAGAGACTCCAGTGCTTCTTCTGCTACTCTCATCCACTCCGGTTCAACCAGTAGTCTGGTACCATTTTAATCCTGTAGAAATTTTCTTTATTCTCTGGTTTCTCAAGCTGTAGCGAGGCTGTGATCTGCAGAGGGATCGCAAACCTTAGACTAAAGACCTGAAAAGGGGTTTAGCCACAGATCTTTCTGAATCTCGTCAGTGGGAAAAGATTTGCTTCTCCTCAAGATGCCTCTCATCAATAACATACAGTATCTGAAATTAGCATCCAATGAGACTACCTGCAAATTCTCCAGTCTGAGATTATCACCAATGTAACTAAATAGGCCAAGCTGCAGAGGAAATTTGGATGAACCTTCATGTTTGTAACGGATATGGGTTCTCAGTCACTATAACTTAAGGGTCTGTAAAATCAGAATATGATTAACAAGCTTTTGTGAACTTCATAGATATGAAACGTGCAGTATACAAAAGAGCTATCCTGAGTAATTAATTCATGCATCAGCTTTCTCATGTGTCTTCATATGTCCATGAGCTGAGGTAACCTGTTACCTTCAAGGAAGAGGGGTTTTTTTCTGTTTTTTTACTTCATGACATAATAATTTAAACTAGTATACTGGATTTAAAAAGGCAAATGATGTTCATGTGCAGTGGGAACTTAAAACTGAATTTGAAACCTTTCTTTCTCATTAAAAAAATCAGAAATTAATTAAATCCAAGCACATCCTTATTTTGTTACTAAAATGGTATAAGGAATGTATGCAATGTACATAAACATACATTAAACCTACAGGACATTTCAGCTTTCCATTTCCACCCAACACGCACATCAGTAATCTGAATAGGAAGTTTATTAACATGTAGTGATAAATTGAAGAATAGTATTTCATAGATGGCATAAAGAGATCAGAAATTGACTTGCTGTGTTTATTAACACTATTGAACAAGCTCTGTTTAAGAAACTAGAAGAAAACATACCCTATCCATTTGTTCCCAATTAATCTTAATTTCTGTTAGGCATCCCATGATTTGTAAATCAATCTTGTACTTTTCCTATGGAAATACCTAAACATTCACATTGAGAATATATATGCTTTGCTTTAAAATGGCCTTTTAATAGTTTCTTTTTTATATTAGGCTTCCCAAAAAACAATAGGACTTAGTACAAACCGATGACTTCAGTTTTTGCACGTTGCATTGTGGTTAACCACCCCATAGCAGGGCCCTCAAAGCAGGCTTCTTGGTTCAGTAATGTGCATGCCTCTTGCTAATACCCTCATTGCTAATCGTAACTCGGGAGAATAAACCATTTTACAATTAACTTATTTATAAGTAGACGATAATTACATTGTGTTATCTCACTTTGTTTTTACAGCCTCTTACCATGCTTCAAACAAGCAAATTAGACATACGGTGCTGGGTGATATAGGGGAGGGAATGTTGCAAAGGACATATTTTAATGACCTGAGTTTGAAGGGATCTTGTAAAGGTTCATCACTTTGATCATTTCAGAGAGATGAGACCACTGTTTTGTTGATGTGCTCTGCTTTGCTTTGCTTTTTGGCACTTCATAGTAAACCGTCTTACCTAGGTCATTGCACAAGATGAAGAGAGATGGGAATTAACATTAAGAATTCTTTCAATGGTTCTGAAAACATCGTTATTTTTCTATATCAAGCTAACACTGTTTCACTGTCTAATATTTCATAGTTGACCAAGACCAAATCCAGATGGTTTGTATTATTAAGATAATGTTAGCATCTTGCTGGGCACAGGAAGTATTTGCAGTAGGTTATGAGATACTGGGACGCAAACCTGACTGTAGTCCCCGTTCTGACCTACTGGCTAGAGTAAGCTGGGGGGAAATTCCACTCTGAAGGAGAATAATATTTTAAAGAAAGTTGGAGCAAAGGAACTGTTTTTCTTCATATCAACAAGCTTTTTAGGGCAGAGGTCATTCAAAATTAGCCAGATTTTGAATTTTAGTTCCATCTAGTGATATTTAGCCTTCCTTCTCATCAAAATAAGGTTGACTAACCTTCCGTTATGCAATTAAATGTCCTTGAAACTGTGTGCACTTCAGTAGAAGGAAACAGACTAAGTAAATGCACTGTCAAATAGCCTTATGGTCTCAAGGAAGTATATATGGCAGTCCTTTTCTGTCAAGGGGCTCCCCATTGCTCCCACTGATCTCAGTTATGGATCTGAGTATGTTCTTACTGCTGTCAGCAAGAATTTTTGACTCATCCATCCCATTGACTTCAGGTTTTAGATCTGCATTTTCTCTGACTTACACAAAACACTTTTTTAAACAAGGGTGCTGAGAAATCCCGATTTCAAAAAAACTAGTTAGGATTGTGTACTTGTTTGGGCTGGGATAGAGTTAGTTTTCTTCATAGCCGCTTGTATGGTGCTGTGTTTTGGATTTGTGACCAAAACAGTATTGATGACACGGAGATGTTTTAGCTATTGCTGAGCAGTGCTTGCACAGCGTCAAGGCCTTTTCTGTTTCCCACCCTGCCCTGCCAGTGAGTAGCCTGGGGGTGCACAAGCAGCTGGGAGGAGACACAGGCACAGCTGACCCCAACTGACCAAAGGGATGTCCCACACCATATGACGCTGTGCTCAGCAATAAAAGCTGGGGGAAGAAGGAGAAAGGGAGGGACGTTCGGAATGATGATGTTTGTCTTCCCAAGTCACCGTTAAGCGTGATGAAGCCCTGCTTTCCTGGAGATGGCTGAACACCTGCCTCCTGATGGAAATCAGTGAATGAATTCCTTATTCTGCTTTGCTTTACTGATTAGCCTGTCTTTATCTCAACCCACGAGTTTTCTCATTTTTATCCTTCTGATTCTTTCCCCTATCCTGCTGAGGGGAGTAAGCGAGCGGCTGTGTGGGGCTGAGCTGCCTAGCAGGGTTAACCTACAACAGAGTGCTAAGTGGCAATAATACCGTATCATTTACAACACCAAGCACTTAAAAGCATGAATGGTAAAAACATCAGAATTCATACTCTGACTACTCAGGAATAATTCATTTTCATTAGATAAGGGCAAAGGGATGGCATTGTGACCAATATTAAGAAAACTATGTTGCAACGCAGAACTTCCTTCTCTGAGAGAGTACAACAGATTGCTAAGTGGCAATAATACCATATCATTTACAACACCAAGCACTTAAAAGCATGAATGGTAAAAACATCAGAATTCATACTCTGACTACTCAGGAATAATTCATTTTCATTAGATAAGGGCAAAGGGATGGCATTGTGACCAATATTAAGAAAACTATGTTGCAACGCAGAACTTCCTTCTCTGAGAGAGACGAGGATATGGGAGTAACCACAGTACAAGCTGAGAAGAACCAGGACATGTTTTAGCTGAGTAGAGAAAGAAGGCGGCCATCTCCCACGTATATGAGACTGGAAGAATCTGCAGGGTCAGGAAATATGAAGACTTTTATGAGAGGCAACAACTGAAGATGCAAGGTTATGGCCTGAAATGACATGGCAAATGGCTATTCTCCACAGTGACTGAGAAAGGTGCAATAGGGAGAGTTTGTGGGAAGAGATGAAGAAATTTGCTTCAGTCATGAGGAGCTCACTGAGGTGGTGACCAGACATTTCCAAGGAGACATCAGTTTGTGTTTTCAGCTTGAATGGAAGTGGATAAGTCTGGATCAGAAACGGACTTGTGAATTTCAGCACAGAGACAGCAGTTGAATTGGTGCCCTGCAGGCAGTAGGTCAGGTAGGTTAAGGAAGGGATGGAGTCTCTGAGATCTGTTTGAGGAGAAATCAATGGAGAAATTGGCACGAGCAATGCCAGTGGAATTGTAGCAGGCAGCCCAGCACCGAGTCAGAGATGAACTCCAGGCAGCAAAAGTAAACAGCACTCTCAGTGTGCTTACAGATAAGAGGGAGAAGGGGGGTGAGATGGTAGTTGTGGAGGCAAGCAGGTTCGATGCATGTTTTCAAGGCGGAGAGATTAAACACACATCTGTTTTGAGAGGAGGGAGAAGCCAAGGCAAATGACAATGTACAGAGGAGGAGAAAAAGAGGTAAGCAAGCACCAAGGAGAGGAGAAGATGGAATAACTTGTTCCACTTAACACTTGCATCCGTTTTGCAGATCAAAACTGCACTAATTTGGGAAGCAGTTTATATAATCCATAAAAACACATTTTATTAGCTTTTTTTTGCTTTGAATCACTGACTTCTAAAGAATGAGAACAGTCATAAATGCTATTGTCTCCACAGGCAGCAATTTGGAAATAGAAGATGCATGGTTACATGATAAGTGTATTTTCTTCATTAAAAATGTTTGCAAATCAGGTTTAAAATAAGGGAAAAATAACTTGAAAATATTCTGCACTTCAGAAAATAATAAAATGTCTTCTTATTTTCCCCTGGTAGGCCACACAATGCAGATTACTTTATGCAGGAAGCTAAACGGAAGAAGCATAAAGCAGATGCAATGGTGAGAACATTTTCTTTCCAGTTATGTTGCTCCAAATTATTTTTGTAATGCAGTTTCTTCATCAGTGCAGTATTGCTGGGGTAATTATAAAATCTATTATAAGGATGGCTAGGCTTGTTAAATTAAGAAATGTTTGTATAATCAGATGTTCATAGCCCAATAAACTATGACTTAACAAATAATGACTTACCGAGATAAAGGCCTGGATAAATAAAACTTTCCACTTATTCCTTTGCTTTAATTAGTAACTATAGTAATGGAGGCTGCACAAGGGATCTACATACCTATCTTCTCAGTTTAACTAGCTGGCTAGGTCCTATAATTGCATTCCCAAATTTGGTCTGGTGGCTGAGGTATTAGTACTTTTTTTAAAGAGCTTTGGCTCTTCAGTGCCAAAAGAATCCTGGTTTCATGGCAGACCTCTCCTAACGTAATCAGAAGCACACAAGGAATCTGTGTAACCCTAGAGGAACACGTTGCACACAAAGGACTGTTGCAGCAAAGAGATTCTTGGCCCTGGCTGTGACCTGTCTAAAAATGTAGCCGGTAAGACCCACTTGAAAAAGGGGAATCTGAGGTTATATGGAGCACTAAAGAGATGCTTGTCTTCCCAAACAAATGGGTGCAATGAAGTACGCAGTGCTCCAGGAGAGCTCTGCTTAGCCGTCTCTCAGCTTTCTCCAAGGCTACGTTTGTCCAGCACTATGAATAAGCTAGCACAGCTTCTTCACGTATTGCACCTGCAATATATGGGGTGGGACCCTGCATTAATATGGCTGGCTTGCAGGCGGGAGTAGCTGCAGTCCTGCCTTGCTCTGTCAGACAGACACTTTGTTGTCACAGCAGCAGGAAACAAGAAAGGTAGCTCAGAGCCTCTGTTTCTTCACCTCTTTTTCTCAGCTGTGCAGAATGTAAAAAAGCCAAGGAAGCAGAAGCAGGCCCTTAATTTAGGACACTAACACCGAGTTTTACACTCTACCTGAGTTTATTAGCGCAAATTTCCATGGTTTATTCAGTTCCATATTGCTCTAAAGTGAGTCTTAAATCAGAAAAAAATGTGGAGAAGTACAAATGGTGCATTTTAGTGTGTTGCTTTAAACAGAATGGAAAAAATCACTTACTATGCAAAGGAAATTCTTAGCCTGAAGAGAAATGGTTTTATGGTAGACTCCCAGAAACAGGAGGTGCGAGCATTATTCTCTGCTCTGCTACAAGTTTCCTGCATGAGAGTCACTTAGGCACAGCTTAAATAGCCTCCCATCAGTGTTAGGTGATTGAAACATCCTTCACATTCAGCTTCCGTACACAGTGGACCAGCACCTTACTTACACCTTGTGAATCACTCTTTGCAGGTACTTCCTCTCCCTCATTGACTGTGTAGGGATCCTGGAGGAATTGCCATATTGCCAAAGTGCCTCCAGGCACTTTGAATCACCTTGCTGGGCTCGATAGCTCCTACTTTGGCCCTGCAATACCTAACATAGGCACTTAGAGTGAGCAGCCTGAAAATTACTCTAAGTCTCTCTGCTCCTTAGTCCCCCATCTGTGAAATTGGGATAATAGCACCTCCACCCGCACAAGAGCACCGGGGAGAGAAATATAATAAAAAGTTTGTGAAGTTCTCTGGTATGATCGCAATGGGAGTCATATAAGAACCTAAAATAGAGTGAAGCCAGTGTGCCATTCCAAAGTTACTATTTAAAATCTTTATCCCTCGGAAAAGAATAAGGTCCATTAACCTTTCACTGTGTGCATCAGATTTCAACCAAATGCATCCAGTCCATTAATGGGCTTTATGTACCACAGGAGTTCTGACTGAAGGAAAGAGAAGTCAGGACAGAGAGGTATTAGTATGACTCACCTCTATCCACATCAAAAACGAACTTCTGAGAGCAGATAAGTGGTATGTAAGTGTACACATATGAACATTATGTGCACATTTGCATATACACCGTCGTTGAGGACATATATGTACGTATATGTGTATAAGTACACAAATACACACACAGAGTCAAAGAAGTACTGAAAATAGGAGAAGAAATGGGGCAAGGAAGAAGGATGGCAGGAGAAGCTGAGGGAGCAGAGCAGTCCCTGAAAGAGGAGGAGGATATAGAAAGCAAATTCCTGACAAGAGGAGGCTGTGGTCAAGCAGGGCTGAAAATGGTAGGGATAAAGAAGACATGAGAACAGAGATGAGCCTTTGAATAAGAGAGACAGTAGTCAAAGTATTATTTCTGATTCTCTTAGTTCACAATAATCATTACCTTCGTTGAGTGATGAAAAACTACATTTGCAAACGTATGTGAAACCCTTTTTAATGAAAGCTGGAACAAAAGGCCTGATGAGTTTGTGGAATTTCCAGCACTTGGAAGAGCTTTGACAAAGATCAGGAATGTCGTAGGCAGAGCTGATCCTTCTTTGGACACAAGAGTGTGGACCAAATAGCATTCTGTAGCCTTCTTCAGCTCTACTTTCTGTATCTTATGATTTTCACTGATGCACAGGGTTTGATGGGTTTTAGTTTTCTTGAAGGAAAATTTGTGAATCTGAAGATATACCAACTTGCGTCAAGTTTACAATTGATGTTGAGAAAATCCCATCAAATATAACCATATCTTGATGATTACACTATTTCTCTGTGTCCTTATTTTTTTCCTCTAGGTGGAAAAGTTTGGAAAGGCACTGAATTATGCAGAAGCAGCACTATCGTTTATTGAGTGTGGAAATGCAATGGAACAAGGCCCAATGGAATCTAAATCCCCTTATACAATGTATTCAGAAACAGTTGAACTCATCAGGTAGGAAGGGAAGAGATGACCTCAGGGGTTACTCTGTTTGTGCAAACATGCTCATCTACATCATCACATAATTCCCTAGATACAGTAGAAGGGGAGAAATGAGGTCCTCCCAAATGCCTGGTCAGTCATATGTAATATGTATGTATCATCTGTGATTTCTATGGAAATTAAATCAGGAAACTGTGTAGAATGCAAAAAAAACCCCAAAGCTTTTCATATTACTTGAGTTGCAAATTACTTCAAGAGTTTCATGGTATAAGTCCCGTGCTACTCAAAAGGGAAAAATAATAATACATAATACCAAAACATTCTCATGGAGTGCTAGTTTGCAAAATGTTGCAACATGTTTAAGACTGCAGTTTAATGGTTGCCTGAAAGAAGATGTGAACAGTGATAGAAAAATGGTCACTCAAGGTCCATGTGGTGTGTATGCTCCTACTGTAGCCAGTGGAGTCCCAAAAGCAGTCCAGCTCACACTAAAGCAGACCCCTATACTTAGTCACCTTCATTGCTCTCCAAACAGGACAGTCTAGAATTCCGTCCCACCCTCAAGTCCCTGTGAAGGAAGTTTGTCTCTTAAGTCCTTTCCTCCTTTATAGTTGGTACTAATAGTTAACATCATTGACAGTGTCGGTAGAGAACACAAAGGTCATAGTTGGTACTAATAGTTAACATCATTTACAGTGTCGGTAGAGAACACAAAGGTCAAAATCATCCCAGCAGCTGAGTGACTCTCTCTGCAAGAGAGCGAGCCCGGCCACACTAGGAGAGAAAGCCGCACTGCTAGTGCACAGTCAACCACGCAGCTCTTGTCAGGACTAAGTTCATAGGAAGTAAAACATTTTAATTGTTAATCATATTCACAATGGAGCAAAGCTTCTGAAACACCTGCATTCTTTTGGACTTAGTGTTGATGCAATGATTTCCTCGCATGTTAACAATTCCATTGGCATTTTATTCCACTTAGGGCTGTCTTCTCATGCATTTCAGTGGATTGAGGCCAGCTTTCTAACTGGAAGGTTATTAAACAAAATCAAAGGTTTTTTTCAGTAAGAAATAGTACATCCCATCTCCGCAATTCTTCCCTTCTTCTTTTCAAAAGGCAGAAAGCTCTTTCTTTGTCTGCCCTGTCTTTTCTCATGATGGTAAATATACGGTCCTAACTCTGGAAATGAATTTTGCTTGCAGATCCATAGCTTTCAATAGCGTGTGTAGCTGTGGTTGTGTTGTAGTGTGAATTGCTGTTGATCTCACTTGCTGCAGCTCAGAAAAATAGGTGGTTTACTAGGTATGCCTGTTGAAACAAAACGTTCATGCTGAATCTTTGCACAGGTACCAGGATTAAAGTTTGAAGGCAAAGATAAGAAAAAACACAAGCAGCTAATTATGGGGAACAGGTATTTTTCTGGAAGCGAGCCCAGAAGTGCTGTGTGTTGTCCTAACCTTGTCCATTGTTCACATATTCAGCTGGAAGCTGAGATTTCCAGAAACTAATTTGTGATTGCATAGCACATACACTCTTGAAACAACAGTGCTACCTCTGTGGATGTTTAATATTTATAGAATTTGAATGTAATGTCATATGAGCAAAAATAGCTCTGAGCCGCATGTTCCCCCTCTGCTGTGCTCTGCTTGGAGGAGCAAATCTGCGTAGACACGCTCAGAACTGGCAGGGTGAGGGCAGCACCAGCTTCAAGGCAGGCCGTCTGTCTTCAAACGCTGTGGAAACCTTTCTGCATAAATTCTGTGTAACTGGGTCTCCACAGCAGCAGAAGTTATTGTGGTAGGACAGCATCACCTCGCCAGCTAGGCTCCCCTCTGGATTGACGGAGTTCAAGGGAGTTACTGCTGTTTAAAGAGTGCGGGGAGGCACTGCTAATGGCAAAATAGCTCTGAAACACAACCAGAAAAAGCACATGTATGTCTGGTAACTTGAGCAAATATGTATAAGGGGGCAGATCAAATGACATCGGCCAGCTTAGCGCTCTGATCAGTAATATAAAGCTGTCTCGGTTAACTCACATTGGCTTTTTTCCTTTTGCTTAAGGTATGCAGTGAGACTAAAAACCCACTCAGGCCCCAACGCCACGCCAGAAGACAAACAGCTGGCAGCATTATGGTTAGTAGATCAAGATTTCCTCAAAAGGCTTCTTTTCTGCAGTGAGCCAGTTCTTGAAAATCAGATGCTGGATGCAGCCAGACAGGATTATGTTGTCTATTGAAATTAAGAGAATACTTTCTGCTCCGGGAGGGTCCAGCCCTTGTATCACTGTACCAGGTCTGCATTCTGTCTCTGTAAATAAGCAATTCATACTTATTGAGTGTGGCAGGTCAGCTACGGTGCGTCAGCATAATTAATTTTTAAATGCCTGATGGTTTGTTGTTTTTATGAGTGATGTACTTTTGTACCAATAGCTCGGTAATTTCTTTTGTGGCTGACATTTTAGGCTCAATAATCGTATATTATATTTATGTTATATGAAGGGAGATACAGGGATGGTGATAATTAAGCCTCTTGGATTACCTTCTAAATTGAGATTTCTAGATATATACGCACGCACCCTAGATTCTATAGGATGGTTGCTGATTGCTAGTAAAATAATCAAACGTTATTAAAATCGAATTTTAATTTAGTATCTATGTAGCTAATACATAAAATACCTATTACATGGTTACTGATTCTCAGTAAGTGGACATTTACAATCAGCAAGTGTGTTTTTAACATCTATTAACCATCTGTTAAAAATCCAAATTAAATGCATCTTTAGCCTCCATAAATAAGGAGTCCTAATTAATCATTTGTATAAAAAAGAACAAAATACTGAGAGATGCAATTTTTTTTTCCTCAATGCCCTTTCTTTGTCACCGGCTTGCTGTGCCACCGGGAGGAGCCCAGAATGCATTCACGGCAGTTGCTTTAAAAACGCTTAGGTGGGAAAACGACTAAGGAACGGTTAAAAAAAAAAAACAACAAACCCAAAACCCATAAAGCCACGTTCCGGAGGGTGGCTCAGAACTGCCGGAGCGCTCCGGCGTGCGCGGAGCCGCATCCGAATTGGCGGAGCCGCCCGGGCGGAGCCGCCGCATCTGTCGCAGCGGAAAGGTCAGAGCGAGGGAAAGCAGACGGTGCCTTCTCCGGGCGGCGAGTAGCAACTCCGAACGCACCCTCTGCCAGCCAGCGGCACCCGTTGCCTACGCGCCGTACCTGTGAAGGCGACAGAGCGAGAGTTACGGCGCTCTGCGAGGCCGCCCGGCTCCGCTTCTCCTAAGGAGAGGCTGCCCTCCAGCGGCCGAAGGCAGAAAGTCACCTCCTGCCCGCGGGACGGGAGGCGAACGGGCTGGGAAACCCTGGCTGGGACTTTTTTCCAAGAGAGATTTGCTAATTCGAGGGGTTTGCTGAGGTTCGGGCAGCTCCTGGGCGCGGGGAGGCGGGGGGCGCCCTGCGCTTCCAAACTCAAGGCACCTTCTGCTGCTTCAGGTTGGCTCGGAGACCGAATACTGCTTTTAAAAATAAGGCCTCTGCTGCCAAAGGAAAAGCAAAACACGCCAGATTTTTGCTTCGAAAGCTGTGTTACCGACGGGCAATCCCACACTTGCCAATCAAAAAGCTTGCTGGGAAGAGGTGGTGGTGATTCTTGATTTGCAAAATAGACCAGCGCACCTAAAGCCAATAGCAAAGGAAAGAGTTTGTGTGTCCTGAATGCTGATTATCAGTTATTGTGATGTATCATTATTGTTAACAGCTATTACTCTCATCTAATTACATAGCATTAAAGGTGTGCGGCTCTCTGCAGACTAATGAGGAGCACGGGGTCAGACAGTTCCAGTACAGCACGTTGAGTTTTTCAGCCCACTGCTGGTTTCCCCTGGGGAACAAATCAGGCAGGTGGCCTAGGAACAACCTCCAGGCTCCAACACAATCTCCATTCTGGTTTCCCACTGAGGACCGTGGTCAGTGAAATGTGGGCAGGTCCGAGGTTTCCCTGTTTCCCAGCTATCTCCAGCTGCTGGAAGAGACCACTGGTGTACACAAAATACACCCATTATAACTCTAGTTAATTATACAGGCTCCGGGCTGTTGTAATAAAGTCCCGGGATAAGACACCCCAAAAGGCTGCTTTTGCATTTACAAAAAGAAATTTAAAAAAAATGCATATGTTGGGTTCCAGGCCTGTAATGACCTTTTCACGGGAGAGGCCTTTGGTCAATTGTGCAGACTTCGACTCAGAGTCAAGGCCTGGGAACCCAAACCTGCAAACCCTTCTGAGTATAGTTTGTTTAGTACCTCACTGGTAGCATTTGTCAGTGGCTGTAACACCTAGCCTTGCTCATGAATCCATGGCAAAGTGTGAAGTACTGTAAACAAATGGTGATAAAAACTGTAAGCAAGGTGTTGTCAGCCTTCCACTCTGCGTTAGTTTGAGAATTAAAGATAATTAATTGGGATTTCTGTTCAGGGGGCACGCTTTACCTTCTGCTCTCCCTTTTGTTCTAGTTACCGCTGCCTGGCCCTTCTGTACTGGAGGATGTTCCGACTCAAGAGAGACCATGCAGTCAAGTATTCGAAAGCGCTTATTGAGTATTTCAAGGTGCATTCTTTGTGACATGTTTTTAGATCAGTGTGTCATTATAGGAAGTACAGCATCTTACTAAAACAGTAGCTGTGCTGGGCTTAGTTCTTCCCCTGTGAAGTCAGTAGAGTTTTACCACAGACTCCCATGGCAACGCCTGATCTCTAGTCAGTTCTGTTGTCTTCACAAGGGCCCCTCTTTGCAAAATGCACACCGTGTCCCTTCATGAAGGATGCGAAATTTATTATTGTACTAACAAACAGGTATTTTCAGATTATTCTTGGTCGATTGTCTAGCGCTATCCAGCTCTGTTGCAAATAGGTTTTGCAGATTTTGCTCTAAGAATCCCCTCCAGGATTACACTTCCCACTAGACTACCTGTGAGTTGAAGACTTTGATCTAGATCAGTCCTCAGCTGCAGGGCTTCCACTTAGCAGCATCGATAGGTAGGACAGTGCAGTGGGACATGTTCTTACCCAAGGAACTGGCAAACAGCCCACGCTGCCTTCAGTGAGAGCTGTACGAAAGCATCAGAGGGCAACCAAACCGCCTGCCATGTACTTGACACGGTACTGCTGGCTTCCCCTTCCTCCTTTGCTTTGCCTGCTACTCCATCTGTTTTCCACTCTCTGCCAGGTCCAAACCCTGGTTATTTTGAATAAGACAGGAAGTCATTCAAAGTATTTTAATATATTTTATTTGGCAGGCAACCTTTCTCTGGAAAGTATCTCAGGAAAAAAGCCTTTCAGGTGGAGCTCACCTAGCAGTCAGTCCATCCAGCATTTCATCTCCAAACACAAAACTAGCCTTTATCTTTCTAATTAAAAAAATAATACGTACATACAAGTACATATGTACAAGCTTTACAAAGTACAAGCTTTAAAACAAACTCTTTTGGGGGACCTGAACAGCCATTTGTCTTTGAACACAGGCTCCTCTGTTGGTTGTTTGTTTTGCAGTTGGGAGGTACCTTGAAATGAAAAACATCCATCCTTTGACATTTTGTTAATAAAAAAATTCAAATACAAGCACGAATGCTCATGACCAGATTCTGAACACATGAAGACAGTGAAGGAAATTGACAGATCCGTTATTGTCAAACTGAAATTGAAGTCCCTGTAATTGCTTCTAAAAATTTAGCAATATATAATTCAACACATTATGTTTCTCTAACAATGACTTGATTTCAGGGAAAAGAAATATGTGCCTATTACAGCACTTTATTTTTCTTTACCAGTTCAGAGAATACCTGCATTAAGAACAGGATGGTCAGGCTCTCAACCATGTAAAATGTCTACTAGCAGACAGAAACTGTTTCACAGCAAACATAAAATGGACTTACACTCTGCTATAGCCAAGATGAGCTTGTTTTTTTGCAGAGCTCCTGCTGATATAATGATAGCGTAGTTTCACATTAGAAAGTATTCTCACCTTTGAAAGTAAAAATGGAAAAAAAAAAAACATTTGCTATAATTTTTAGTGGAAAACAAGCCAATTCTCTACTCATTTCATATTTAGTATCTAACAGCAATCAAAACCAAGTGACGTGAAATGCTGACTGCATTAGGAACTTCCACATATATATCAATAAAAGAAAGATTTTAAACCTTGTCACATGCATTTGCAGGGAAAATTAGATACACTTTTCTTTTAGAAAAGACAAAATGATTATTTAAATCTCATTTTAAGTATTTTATTTCCATTATAAAAAAAATCAATGCAGTGGAGAATTAGAAAGAAGCTACAGATATTCAGGGGCCCGACGCATTTGAGAGCATGAAGAAACCAGGAGAATGGGTAGCAGTAAGCAAAGTGGGATAAGAGATGGTCCCTTACAACATTACACTCTTTAGAATCCTTACCCCCACCTTTCTGGTGCAGAACTGGGAGGAGGCTGGAGTAATATACCTAAAACATGAGAAAAAAGGTGTGGGAAGTTGTACAGTAAGGCAGAGGCTGATTACATTTACAGCGGAAGTATCCTTGACTCCACTTCGATTTTCATATTTTCCTGCCTCCAACTCTGTAAGTAAATAACATGTACTCAGTTTCCATTACACTAGAAAGATGAAGGCCAGTAGTTCTGAGACAGATCAGAAAACAAAAGCAAAAAAAAAAAAGAAACTATTCTGTGAAAGGAGCAAATGCCGAGGATTCCCAGGTTGGTTCTATTTAGGATGGTAAATGAGAACTTTTCCTTTTTTTCCTTTCACACCTTAGCCCTTTCTGCCAAAAGAAAAAGAAAACCCATTGAAGGATGAACCCCCTGTGGGACACTCCAAAGCTTGTTTTTCATACCACTTACCTGGGATGTAGAAGGCCCAGTGTCAAAATGCAGGAAGAATGCCAGGGCACATACAACACTGATGTGATCACTGCTGAAATACAGCCAATGTTGGTGTGCACATGAAAGATGTGAGAACACAAGAAGCAGTTCAGAGGACAGGTCAAAACTGAGAAAACAAACTTTTTGAAGAGAGGCTCGGGAGATGCGTCCAGCTTACTGCAGAACAGGTTAAGAGGGGATGTGATCATTATGTATATGGAAACAGAGCTGATAATACCAGGTGACACGCAGTTTTGCTGGCACTGGTCCAACAAAATCCAAAAGCTAGCACTGAAGTTAAGAAAATTCAGTCTTTGAAACCCTGAAACAGAATCTGTTTTCCTAACTGTGAGGCCTGCTAAACATTATAGAATCATAGAATCATAGAATCATTGAGGTTGGAAAAGACCTCTAAGATCGAGTCCA
>NW_008795029.1:8659860-8673061 GCF_000699145.1 Aptenodytes forsteri
AATCTGTTTTCCTAACTCTGTGAGGCCCTAAACATTAGATGCAGGACATAAGAGAACAAAGAGGATAAATAGTGTCTTAAGATTTCTGTATGACTAGCTATCCTTTTAAAATACAATAAAATAAAATAAATAAATTTTAAAAGGAATTTAGCTTCTGGTAAAAGTTCCATGATTGGTGGAAAAGGGACAGACTGAGTGTCCTGGGGGATTAGTCCTGGCCTTGAAATCCATGAAGCTCTAAAACCGCTTGTTTATCATTTTTCCTTCCTAAGCCATGAGAGATGAAGATTGTTTGTACTGCTGTTAACACTTGCAACTCCTGCAGCTTGCAACACCTGCAGCCCTGCATTTGAACAATATCCATAAACAGATCGCGAGCTGCAGGACTTCACTTGGTCTCCCATGGTTGTCAAGAAGGGAGGGTTGTTCCCCAGCACACAATTATCTGGATGTATGGTTTCAGAGGAGGGTGCAAGGAGGTCACTTTCCTCTGAGGAATTAGAAACTGGCCATTGCTGAACTTGAGGCTGTGGATGGGATGGACCAGAAAAGTTTTGTTTCCTACAGTTGTGGTTTTTACATCCTTCCTTCTCACAGGCCCAGGATTAAATCAGTGACAGCATTTGGGAGAGGGGAGGAGTTTTTCCACAGGTCAAATGGGCAGGAACCTGCCAGTAGACTCCCACCAGCTCTTGTAGATTAACTACTAGAATCATTTTAGCTATTCGGTTTCCATTATTGTGGACACCTGAATTTCTCCTGCTCTGTAAACGCAGTGCTTGTACAAAGTAGCCTCTCCTCAAGCAATGGAATTCTTTCACCTAAGCACAGTATACCAGTGAGAGTCTTAATGACTGCAGGTATACAAGAGCTCACACTATATGATCTAACGTCCCCTTCTGGGTGGGTCTGGGTAACCCTTCAGCTAGAAGAACCACCACTCTACAAGGGCAGTCTCTCTGGCCCTGTGAATGCTGCTATATTCAGACCAAGGGGAAGAGTCCCAAGAGGAGCAATCGTGAGAGAGATTCTTGAGCCTGGTGGTTAAAACACCCACCTGAGCTGAGGGAGCCTCAGATTCACATCCCTGTGGTCAGCCAGGCTGAGCAGACTTGCACAGTCTCGCAGGTCCTAGGAGAATGGCATGTGTCTTTGGGGGCAGGAGAGTGGGAGGAAATCCTTCTGGTTTTCCCTATCACAAGAAATTCCATGTTAAACCTCACAAAGAGTCTTGGCAGTACTTTCTTCTGAACTCCCAGGATTTCTGTGAAAAGTTTCAGTTTCAACCAACATGTTTTCCTAACCAGTCCCCATCCCAGGGTGTTTAATAGACTGTGATTTGAGTCTGTGCTGCAGCACTGCTTCATCACACCAAACTAGGCTGAGTGGGTTTATTGCATCATGAGACTTGAATACTGCTGTCGGCACAGTTTTTTCTTTACATTTCTTTACTTTTATACTGTTTAATATTCTTCATTTCATAGTCTTATATAAATTATATGCATTGTGAATTATTTTTTCCTTTACAGAATTCATCAAAAGCTGCCCAGAACCCCTCTCCTTGGGGTGCCAGTGGAAAGTAAGTTCACAGGTTGCACAGAAACTTACATCAGATTGGCAGGCAGAAACTATATTTTCTTACCTGCCGTATGTTCTGATACTCTCATGTTTTTAATCCCAATGCCCTTTTAAGTAACTGTATTAAAATCTGTTTCCAGGAGCACAGGAACTCCATCACCCATGTCCCCTAGCCCTTCTCCAGTCAGCTCTGTAGGATCCCAGGGGAGCACAGGGGCCCCTTCCCCATCTCCTATCATCAGCATCCCGCAGCGCATTCATCAGATGGCTGCCAACCACGTCAGCATCACCAACAGCATCCTGCACAGCTATGACTACTGGGAGATGGCTGACAACCTGGCCAAGGAAAACAGAGGTGAGTGAGTCAAGGCACTGGACTATTCTAGAAGGCTGTCACATGATTTTGATCACGAAAACAACTATTTTGATAGGAATCCTGTCTGCAAAGTAGGACTGCAGAGGTGATTTTTTCTTCAGTCTGCTCCTAATCTGTTCCAGAACGGCCCAAAAAGGCAATTTTGATAGCTGTCTCGCTCAGAAGCATCTAATTTTTTTCTTTATTTGGCTGGTCAGGACTGGTGACAGACAGGTCACAGACATAGCTGTGGGTAGCATTCGCTGCCATCTGTGTCATTCTGGAGAGAAAAGTTTGTGGGAGGCAAGACAGCTTCCTGTGCCCCAAAGTCGTGGAGCTGGATGGGATGCATTTAGCCAGACCACGTCAAAAAGCAGGAGCACACTTCCTTTCTGCAGAAGGAATGAACAGCCCCTAGCCCTTCCCCCATCTGAGCAGACACAGATGGGAATGAGGTGCCTCGCTCCCTCTTCAGAGCAAACTTCTCTCAGCTGAACTGGTTTCCATGAGCAAGCGCTTCAGCATCTGACTTGATGATAAAGTATTCCTTGGTTTTCAGGCTATTTCATGTATTTAAGGCAGTGGCATGGGCAGGATTCAAATCAAAATGAGGACACCTAAGCGTAGGTGTGTATATATGAGTCAGGGGGACTAATCTCCCATTACAGTTGATGGAGCTTTGTTCAATACAAACAGCAGAGTTCAGAGAGCTGTTCAGTTCACCCTGAAGGGGACACAGGGATACAATTCAGTTGCCTAACCATAGCTGCCAAATGTCATTTGAGGTATCCTGACCTACCCTACCAGTCCAGAAGTCTCCTGTACGTCCTGTGTTAGACCTGCCAGTCCAGGCTGTATGTATCAACTGCCTGAGGGCATCTCAAACGGGCACTACATACCTCTAAGTAGGCAACTGAATTTAGTCCTTAGTGGCTAGTTAGCCAAATTACTCTTTAGGCTGTGATGACCATGTTGTACAGGGCTCTATTTGTCTGTCACGGTAGCTTAGATATTTAGCATATGTATAGATAGACACTTGTGTGTAGACTTTTTGATTTAGTTGTCCTTAATCTCAGAATAAATCTTGCCCAGCATCTGTTTGCTTTATCAAGGCTCAATGGAAATTAATGAAAAGCAAAGCCGAAGAACTCACTGTTTTGTTCTTTAAGAAGAAAATTGTTGTGCATCAGCCTGTAACATCGTGAACCACAGGGCTTTAAAATTAATCTCACCAGCACTAAACTTTCATTCCCATGAAACGTTCAGCTTGACTCAATTTGCAAGAGAATAAAATCTATTAAAGGGTGACAAGTAGCAAATACAGCTTCACTCCTCTGATGCTGAATCTTTTTTTCCCTGTAGATTTTTTTAACGACTTGGATGCATTGATGGGACCTATCACCTTGCACAGCAGTATGGAGCATTTAGTTCAGTACACTCAACAAGGACTTCACTGGGTGCGGAATAGTGCTCACTTGTCATAATGACTGTGTGCCATTCACTTGGACAGTATATCTTTCACGGATAATTCAGTTATTCTGGACACTGTGCTACAGAAATAGTCAACCACAGCATTGATCCAAACAAAGGTGAATATTTCTTCAATACTGAGCAAAAATTTTCTGAGTGTAGACATGTATGTGTGCATATATGTATACATATGCAATGATATGCATAATATACAATGATGTCTCTTCAGAATGAATTGTTCTGTACCACTCTCCAAACATTTTCATACACTAGAAATACTGGAAAGAATGGATCTTAATGCACAAAGCATACCCTTTCTATTCTTGTGCCGAGAAACTCAGAAACCAAAATCTCATGGGTTGGTTGAACCAAGTGCAATAAGCACAGATCCCTATTCATGAAAGCTCTCAATAGATTGTTAACTTGAAGCTTGTACTGAAATCCCGTTGACTTCAGCAGAGCTTAAGCACATACACAAGGGCTTTCCTGAACTGGAATGAATGAGGGCAAATCATAGACATGGAGAACTTTTACTGCGAGCATGGACACGTCACAGAAGTTTCAATATTACTGTGCCATCTCCCTGTTACTTCCCCACTGGGGCACACAGAGGAGTTGTGTAGTCCGCGTTAAGTTGGAGAAAGACGGCATTCCTTCATGTGCAATAAGTTTCAACAAATTGCATGCATTTCTTTATCTCCTGTCTTTTTAAATAACTTTACCTCTTGTTCAGCTCCTCACCAACAGTATAACCTACAGTATCAAGCAAAAAGCCTGAAAACATATATGCTGATAGCAAGAACTTAAAAGAGATGGTGGAAAATTGCATTCTGTTACTGACAGTAAACAGATAAATGAAAAAATATGGCAAACTGCAATCCACTTAGAAAAGAAAATGTGTTAATTTCAGCTGCGTACACACAGAGAGACAGAGAGATAACTATACCAGTTGTTGGCTTTGCATGGGAAGGCTTCATCCCACAGATTTTGACTTTCATATCTTTTTCATCTAGCAAAAGCTTGCAGCATTTTCTTCCAGGCTGTATGGGAGCATTACATGCAATTTCCTTTATCTGGGAAGCGGAGTTTGCTGTTCACCAGGCTAAGAACTGTTTCCTATCATAATCCGCTCACTCTTCATGCATAATCTCAACTAAGCTTTAACGTTTCTTGATTTATGGGATGTTTTCAGTTCCTGTTGACAGGCTGTGTTTTTCGTGCCAGAATTAATCCCACAATAATTGGAGTTTAATTTGGGTCAGCTGAGGTCAAGTCCAGTTCATATCAACTGTGCTTGCATTCAGTGCATTTTTGTTCATTTACAGTGTTTTTTTACACATTTAGTTTTCTTTTTTTGTATCGGAAGTATAATTTTTTTGCAATCAGATCTGCAGCCCTTACTCAAGTCAGCAGCTCCAGTGACTTCAATGGACTGTTTTTGTCTGAGTCACTGACTGGAGCCTTTGATTGTTGTTTTCTAATCTAATTTATAGATTAAGGAAATGTGAGTACAAAAGACTCTTTCAATAGAAGATACAAGTAGAAGTAGCCACTGGTTTTGATGGTTGATTGATTGGTCCTTGCTGCCTTTTTTTTCCCCTCCCCCATTTTTGAAGAGCTGCATTTTGAAAAAAAGATACCAAACAATGCGGCACGTTTTCTCAGCAAAACATCTTTTTTTTTTTAACCCAGGCTGTATTTACCCTGTGGTAAAGAGCGGGCTTGAGAGGACACAGGGCCCCACGTACCTGCATTTTTCTTGTCGAGGCTGCTTACCATAACTCCAGCTATCGCTCAGACTCAGAGCATTCACCTTGTTCTTTGAAGCAGCTCAGTAGGGTAGCTACCGAGGGATTGCTCAGCCCCAAGCCATCCCGGGCCAATATTTATGTGCCCATTGGTGCTCAGATGCTTCCCCCCAAGAGAAGTCCTGAGCTCAGGCTGCTGTCACCTCTTAGCACAGACTTGAGTGTAATAGTTTGCCTGGCTTTAAGAGTGAACACGGACCTGCCTTTAAGTGACAAAATACACATCCTCCGAGTCCTCCTGTCACTCTTAACTCTGGCTGTTATCCACCCCAGAAGGAACACAATTTGGTCACAAATATGGTGGAGAACTTGATCGGTGCCTTTCTGTTTATCACTTGCTTGATCTCCGGCTGTGGAAGTCTGTCGTGATTTACTAGACTAGTAGCAACGGATTCTGTCAGCTGCTTCAATACCATATGAAGGTACTGCGGGATTTCTCCTCAGATCAGGAAAGTGAAATTCCAATTAGATTAGCTTCTGTTTTCTTTGACGGTGCCTATGATGTTTATCTTCAGATAAGTTTGGGGGTTTGGGAGCCCTTACTGCTATTAATGTTGAGAAATTTTAGAAGTGACATGTATTACTTGCCTTAAATGGAGTTTAGTTTTATTGCACATGTGGCATTTGAGTTTCAAGTATGGAACTTCGAAGCATGTTTATTTTACTAAGATCGGGATATTTTTCTTAATCACGATGAACTCTTTGTATGGATGTAATATGTCAAGAAACTTCAAAGAAATGCAAGAATTAATGCTGTCCTGTTGTAACATTTCCAAGTACTAAGGATCTCTGGTAGATGATTGTCCTTTCTTGTACATTGTTCTTATATTGAATTATTTCAGCTAAAATACCCATTGCTTCCATGGAAAAACACGCTGGTTTTTAGTTTTTGTGCTGGCATCATCTGTGTTGTCTGATGAGCACACTGAGCCTTAACTTCTGGTGGCGTAACAGGATGAAATAGCAGCCATTTAAACCAATTAGACATATAATGGATTAGAGGTTTTGGCCTTCTCTCCATAGGGTTTCTTGCAGCTATACCATTTTGGTGAGGTTATTTAGAATACTCTTCTGTGCAGACTATTTGCTGTAAATGGTTGCTGCTGTTCAGATGACTGAATGTGGCACGGTGACAACAAGTACTTCATTTCATCTTCTTAGGGCCTCGTCTGGAAAAGCGCATGTGGCTTTTAGGTCTGGTCCAATTAAGCGTATGTTCCACGTGAAGAACCTGAATAGTCTTAGGCACTTCACCATGAGTCAAAGGTGCTCTGTGTGTTCTGGGTGGGACCAGCAGAGACCGTCCTTCTCTGGGGTTCCATGAAAGACGCTTACTTGTTGTAATCTGTTGTAAAAGTCTAGGAACATGCAGGCTTCTTTACGTCATAGCAATGTTCAGGTTCACTTTGTGAAAGTAAGAAGTCATTCTGTACAAATCCAGAAGGATTATGCCTGGAGGGAAAGGTTTGCTTACAAACAGAGCCTTCTGAATCAGTCAGGGTTGGTAAAGCAATGGGAATGCATTCAAAGGAACCATGTATTGCAGGTGGACGCAACAAATGCAGAGCAGCCTATAGGATCCTCAGAGACAGCAAGATCATACAGACCCCTTGGCCTTAATGCTTTATAGTATTCCATGGTGGCATGAATGACAGGTGAGAACAAAGCATATGCAGAGGTTCAAGTGTGGCCAAAAGCCAAGCATAGTCCTCCCTGTCGCATGGCAGGACACCCCAACCCCTTGTTTGCTTATTTCTTTTATCCAAATATCACAGGGCTCCAAAGGAAGAGATTATAGTGAAGAGAGGACCTTAGGTAAAGGAGGTTAAGAAGATCAAGCCGTAAGTGTAGATACAAACACATATGTACATACTGTAAATCTAAATAGTAATGAAGTCACTCAGCATGAAGGATTACTAGTGCCTACCATTGATCATCAAGTACTCATCACTGAGCAGCCATATCACCTCAGAAGTGCAGTAACTGTTATCAAAATAATTTGTGCAGCTAATTAATTTATAAGAAATGCACCTTTGGGACTGTGCCATAGTATCTCTTTTGTAATACAAATGTTCAACCATTTTTCATGGCTACTGATTCAAATCTACATCACTGAAATGTCAGGATATCTTTTTTTCCCTAGATGAGGACATATACTTAGACCTGGCTAATCTGTGCTTAGTTTATCTACCCAAGAGACTTCAGTAGTCACCAG
Organism: Aptenodytes forsteri; assembly: GCF_000699145.1. Lineage (NCBI taxonomy): Eukaryota > Metazoa > Chordata > Aves > Sphenisciformes > Spheniscidae > Aptenodytes > Aptenodytes forsteri. The sequence continues at coordinate 8,667,287 of NW_008795029.1, forward strand.
CCTTAACGCATGTACAGAATATACTATTCACTGACTTAGTTGTAGGTTTTAATCCAAATGAAATTGGAATTTGCAAAATGACTTGGATTAATGGCATCTGCCTCAGATATCCTGCAGATGTGACATTAAATGATTCATGATTTTAAGCAGGAAAAGTTGAATTTTATGTAAATAACAGTGGATGAATTCCATCATCTTTTTACATTAATATTTTTTTTTTAATTAAAAGATTGTCAAAGCAATAGGTTTTTTAACTCTCCTAAATTTTCTCGAGGGTCGTGGGTTCATGGTCAAAGCTGTATTAAGAACATCTCCTTCTGCAATATGCCTTGCCTTTACATAATCCGCTTAATGCTTAATATGTCAGAAAGAAATGTTTCTTTTTCACAGTGATAGCAACATTTCCCTCCCCCATTCAGGGAGAATCCTCGAACTAAAGAATAAAATCTCCTGGCACAATAGAAATACAAACAATGCCTGAAGAATATGGACTTGTTAAGATAACAATAGAAGTTTGGCTGGCACAGACCTAACATGCCTCTCATTCTGTTACCTTTTTTTTAGCATTAACATCACATATTTGAACTCATTGTGTTTGAAACTAGAGAATTAGTCTGATTCTCATGTCTTAAAAAGGCCTGGTAGGTCTGACCACTATCATAATTATAATTGTTACATTAGCTTATGTGCTGTGCACCGAGGGCTGGGAAGGCATGTAACCGTAGATAAATTTGTCTGAACGCATTCAGAAAAGGATTTGGATGATCTTATATCTAGTCTGTCTCAAAAACTGGAGGACAATGTCTCTCACCCAATAACGTTAGCATGAAAATTTGGCTACTTTAATGTCTCTCATAAAGCTGCCATTTGCCCTCAATAAGGCCATACTGGTGGCCATGCTGTAAATTGTTCTTGAGGTTAACAAATTTGGAAAGTTACTTTAGGCGCCGTTTGTGCTTACCTCACTAAAGCAACATAGAGGAAAAACACTGAGATTTGGGGCATCCAAGGCTCTATCATTCTTTCAAAAGACTATGGTTTTCCTCAGTGAGATGGGCGGGACTCAGCTGGGGTTATTTCTTCAAGTAATTCCCCTGCCTCCGCTTGCTGTCTGGCTCTATTAATCTCGGTAGTCCACAAGTATGCCTGCACTTTCAGGAGTGTTTTCTACTTTGGCAGCCCAAGCGGCCTTTCAGACAGGGTGCTGAAGCACGGAGCAAGTAACCCACAGGTTGCATAAGGGGCACTGCTTTCCCCCACAAAACCAGCAGCAAATACAGCAAGGCTCCCTCTCTTTTCTGATCTGTGTAGCTTGAATCTCACACGCTGTAGCTTGACTTGCAGCCTCATCCCTGCAACCCTTGAAGGACTGCAGAGGGTCCGAGGAAAACAACAGAATGATGAAAAAGTGGGGATTTCCTCTGTCCCAAGGCACATATTCCTTTTTGGGAGTGAATATAGAGAAGAGCATGGATCATAAGGCACTCAGGTCTCATGTTTCTCATATGTACTAACACAGGGATACTTAACACTTATCTGCCTCATAGGGCTTTATGAGAATTAATTAATGTTTGCAAATCACTTTGTATCCTCAGATGTGCTGTAGAAGAGCTATGGAAAAAACTGCTAAGTACACTGGATGAATTTCACCCCCGAGTCCAGAACTACAAGACCCTCAAAATCCTTAAATACCATGTAAGCTCTCAATGTAAGCGCCTGAGTATATAAAATTTGTGCTTAGCGCTGAGGGGAGTCACAGCGTAGGCGAAACTGCTGTTCCCAGAGTATCTATAACTTTGATCCTGGTAGAGAGAAAGAATCACAACAGTACATAATGGGACAAACAGCATAGGTTAACAAGTGCTGTGTAGCCATCCTAAGAATTTCAAATCTTTTTATGTCTTTGAGCCACTTTGTATTTCTGTGAAAGAAATTTGCCTCCCCAGTTGTACCAAGTGTGTTTCTCGTAACAGCCTCAGAAGTATTCAAATCATTTGTTATTCCAAATCCAGCTTCAAGTAACTTCAAATCAATGGATATTTTCTTTTAGAATGGTGCATTGCAGAGAGGATTAGTCACTTAATGAAACATTAAAAAAAAAGTCTCTCTCATAACAAAATATGTGTCTGTTTGTGATGCACACTACCAGTAACTGAGCTGGGAAATCAGAGATATGTTGGGAGCACAATGTTCAGGGAGTTACCTTCCCAAATCACACCATCATTAGCCAGCATCCCAGGGTCAAACTCCCAGCTCTGTTCTGACACATTAGCTCTAGAAGTCATCAGTGAAGCACTTCACCAAGGACTGAACACCAGTCAAATCAACAAAATGTTTCTAATGCTGTTCATGTTATTCAGGCAATACTAACAAATCCTTCCTTCCTTAGCACTAGTTATCCTTTTCTCCTCCACTTGGCATTCTTGGATATGGAATTCTCACCTTGTCAACAGACATGAAGGGAAACACTTCCTGCGGGAACAAGCTAGACATAGATAACATTTACCAAAGGATAGGCCCTTTTTAGTCTTTTTCTTACTTCCATTTTGGAAAATATTTGTATTGAAAAAGGATATTTTCATTTGCAGTTTAGATTTATCATAGAACCATAGAATCACAGAATGGTTTGGGTTGGAAGGGACCTTCAAAGATCATCTAGACCAACCCCTTTGCCTTGGGCAGGGACATCTTCAACTAGATCAGGTTGCTCAGAGCCCCGTCCAACCTGACCTTGAACACTTCCAGGGATGGGGCATCCACTACTTCTCTGGGCAACCTGTGCCAGTGTCTCACCACTCTCATTGTAAAAAATGTCTTCCTTATGTCCAAGCTAAATCTACCCTTTTTCAGTTGAGGTAGATTGTCCCTTGTCCTGTCACTACAGGCCCTGGTAAAAAGTCTTTCTCCATCTTTCTTACAAGCCCACTTTAAGTATTGAAAGGCCACAATAAGGTCTCCCCGAAGCCTTCTCTTCTCTAGGCTGAACAACCCCAACTCTCTCAGCCTTTCTTCACAGGAGAGGTCTTCCCTCCCTCTGATCATTTTTATGACCCTCCTCTGGACCCTCTCCAACAGGTCCGTGTCTTTCCTGTGCTGAGGACACCAGAGCTGGACGCAGTACTCCAGGTGGGGTCTCACCAGAGCAGAGTAGAGGGGCAGAATCACCTCCCTCGACCTGCTGGCCACGCTGCTTTTGATGCAGCCCAGGGTACGATTGGCCTTCTGGGCTGCGAGCGCACATTGCTGGCTCATGTCCAGTTTTTCATCTTCCGATATCCCGAAGTCCTTCTCCACAGGGTTGCTCTCAATCAGTACATCCCCCGTCTGTATTGATATTGGGGCTTGGTCCAATCCAGGTGCAGGACCTTGCACTTGGCCTTGTTGAACCTCATGAGGTTCACACAAGATGAGGTTCACATGGGCAAGGTCCCTCTGGATGTCAAGGTCCCTCTGGATGTCAAGGTCCCTTTGGTGGTCTGCCTTCACCCATGACAAGTCTGTCTTCCATTTTCATAAGGAAAATGGAAGGAAGTGGAAGGAAATGGAAGGAAAATGGAAAATGGGAGGATGGGGACTTCTGGCTTTCCCCAGCAAATCACACATAGCTAACTAGTGCCATGATCAATACAGTAATTCATTTTTTATCTCCTCAGCCTTTCATTTTGTCTTCCTGGTCCCACAGTCAGCTTTTCCTGCAGCTCTAGACATTTTCTTCCACAACCCCATCTCCCAGCCCGGGCGTATGACGTACAGGACAAGGGAGAGCTGAAATTACTCACGGGAAAAAAGATGGAGGGCAGTGCAGAGCTGCACCGAGCAGCTCAGGACCTTTCTGCTTTCTTCTCATTCCCACCCCACTTGTTGGACTGGTGCCCACCTTCTCCTATTATTCCTAGCAAGAAACTTCAGCTCCTTCCTGAGGAAGAGACAGTTGGTGCTGATGACTCCATGCACAATTTCTGACCAGCTCTTCTTCTCCGTGTCCAAAGGCAGATGGGGAGAGGCCATTAATCTGGGAACTGAAAGCCCTTAGCGGTGGTGACTCAAATGCCCCGTGTGAAACAGCAGTGTGGCTGGAGGGGTTACAGCGGCATCTCCTGGCCCAGCACCATTGCCTGACATTGTGTTACTGATCTGCTTGAATGAGCATTGTCACTTTACAGCCCTGCAGTAGAACCAGCAGGAACTGGTGGTCTCACACCTGTGCAAGGACCTTTTTTAGGCCATTGAGGACACACAGTCAGCCTTGTAACAATTCACTGGGGTTAAATAGCACGAGAAGGTGGACTGGGAAAGAAAAAAGGTCCTGATTTAAACACAGAAGTTGGGATTCACCTCATCTTGTACTGAAGGTCTAAAGTAAGCACAGTGAATCACACCCTAGAAGTGCTTGTTTCCGTCCACCGGCTACAAAGGGAATTTAGGTGATGAGCTCAGATACAGAGGTGCTGTAAATCCCACCCCAGGTTTACAATTGTACCTGTTGCTAACGAGAATGCCTGCTGAAATTGGTAAAATATCTTAGGATGCGCTGATGCAGGATGTGGCTGAGATCACTTTGGGAGGGAGCAGATATGCAGGAAAATAAGTATGCGGTAAATACATTTATTTCTGAGATGTTTAAAGCATATGTTTTAGACTTGGACTATCCCTTGCCCACTCTCTAATTCACTAGGCCCAAATCCAAAGAAGTAAGTAGTTCCTCGAGGACTGAATGTGCACCTTTCTTCTATTAAGATTACTGAAATACCAAGAAAATACATTTTACGGTTTAGTAAACACTCAAAGGCACTTTTTCCATATGTTGTCTGGAAGTAGAGCTGGCTTTCTTTAAACAGAAGAAAGAGATTTTCTGTGGATGGCAGAAGAGATGAGGCTGGCCGTGAGCCCACATGAGGCCAATATTACTTTATTTATGGAAATTCAACAGCATTTTTCAATTCATTATGTGAAAATGGCAACTTTATCCATGATGAACAGCCTGTAGGCCACCCAGGGCCACCTAAAGCTCGTGGCCTGCCTGCAGACCAGCAGTCCCATAGCAGCTCCTAGGGCTGGCCAGGCAGCATCCCTTGCTGTCAGTGGAGGCAGAAAGAGCGGCGGCGTGCTGATAGCTTCAGGGCAGCCAGGTTAAGGTGTGCTTGCGGTGCCATCGGTAGGCTGTCTCTTTCCACAGACGGGAACAGGACGGGGGTGAGCTGAGGCAGAGGAGCCAGGCGGTGTGAGAGCTGCTCTCCGGGCAGCCCGAGGCTAACCCCTGGTCCTCCTGCACAGGGACATCGCTCCGTGCTGACAGCGGCAGACAGAGACGATAACCGGTGTAACAAATCGCGGTTGCGCACACACACACTTTGCTTATGGCAATCGCCTGCCTTCCTGGGCGTATTATTAATGGAAACCTGGGCTGCGGTGGCGTCCACTCACCAGGGCCATGTTGCAGTAGGCATCCTACAGAGACTCTCTTCCACAGAGTTGCCACCATGCAGAAGCCAAAACCAAACCGTGCTGTGGGTGGTTAAGGGAAAAAAAGGGGAAAAAAACAGGTGGGGAAAACAGTACAGGGCGGCCAAAATAACAGGATGCTTAAATTTGTCATTACTTCTCCAGCCGGTTGCAATAATTGCAGTAGTCCTTATTCCCTGCCCATTTCCCATCCTGCACGTAGCACCAGTGGCTGAAAAGGCAATGCGGCGGTCCCAGTGTGGGGTCCAGCCACCGACCGTCCTCCTGACGGGCGTGCTGGCACTGCAGACGGCGCACGGCGGGATACTGCCG
>NW_008795029.1:8673166-8689497 GCF_000699145.1 Aptenodytes forsteri
CGGCGGGCGCGCGGCGGGATACTGCCACGTTGCGACTCTTCCCCACCTCCCCTTTTCACACAGCAAACTTCTAAGCGAGGGTCCCTGGCCAGATGAGGTACGCAAAGATCAGCTTATGACCAGAATTATTTTTGTAACAAACAACAGAGATTCATTTCCATATTTCATTCATAGCAACAAACGTCAGCAGATTTTTTGTAAAATTATTCGAGTCAGGATGGCTTTATTTGCAGCTCATAAAACATCGCTCGTGTTTCTCTCTAAGGGCACGCTACCGAGGCCTCCCCCACCCAGCCAAAGCTATAGCAGTTTATCTTTCCAGTGAGCATAATCCCACGATATGTCCCCATACAGCAGGCAATATTGTTTACACAGGTTAATAAACAGAGTATTCTGTACAGTAATTTATGCTGTAAAGTATGTACATATATCACGGTAGCAGTCACAAATGCTTTAAACTGCCTTATTTATTAGATTGGTCAGCATTTCCCCCCTTCCTCCAGAATACTTTAAATTATTTTTATCTTTTGCATTAGTATGTTTTTAGTTACTGCATTTTGACCCAATTATTGACACACAAAAAAAATTGGTCTTTACAGTAAATAGATATCTAAAATTTAAGTAGAAATAGCAAATTCAGTGCCCATCCAACTAATATAGCTCTGATTATGATTAAAAATAAATACGGTATACTCTTATCTGTGTATCATAGTGTATGCCAGAAATCATATTCCACTTGTGATCAATACAAACAAGAGCTTTAGTAACTTTCACCTATTTCATTCTTCCATTGTGAGACAAGAAAATAATAAACTACTTAATCGAAAATGTTCCCCGTGAGAGCCCTGGTCTTATTCCTCCCTCAGGCAAAACTCACATTGGCTTCAGTGGGAGCTTTACCTAAGTAAAAGTACAACATAGGGACATTACAAAAATAAATATATCACATATGAACAGTGCTTGTGCTTGCTGGTCGTCCCTTTTCTCTTTAGTAAGAAACATAGGGTAAACACTACATCTGTAACGCTCCTCTGTCTCCCTCCCTCCTTTTTGCTGTACGAGTGAAAAATTGAGATTCAAAACCAATTGTATTTGTTCCATTCACTCAAGCAAAATAGAGATCTTTTGGGGATCAGTTCTGAGTCAAACTGGAAAACACAAGAAAACTTTGCTTTTGTTTGTTTTCATGTTAAATTATGTTACACAATTAAACAGGTTCATGCATACAAAGGCAATGAAATTATTAATTACTTGTTTTACTGTTTGGAGATTTTGCTATGTCCACGGTTCATATAAAACTCATGTAGCACAGTTTCTGGGATGGTGAAAAATCCTACTGTAATGTAACAGAATGAGCCTTAAGGATTTGTAAGAATAAGCACTTTTATATTAAAAAGCAAATATTAATTCATCAGTAAGATTACTTTTTTAATGTGACAATAAACCATGAAATCAACATCCTTCTGTCTCAATTATGCCTCATCTGTCTCTTTCTTAAACCTTTTTCTGAGGGAAAAAATTGCCTGGTTTTGTGTTATGGCTTTCGGGTCCCATCGCAGTCGCCTGTGCTCCTGCCTAAGCCACCTACCCTTCTCCACACTTCCTTCACGGGTGAGCTCGTTTGAAACCTTCATACAAGGAAGGAGGAAAGGCTCGTTCGTCAAAGCAGATCTCATTAACAAGGCACCGGATTTAACTGGGGTGTCTGACGGAGCCAAATAGGCAAAAAGAGGCAGCTCTCTGGGGAAAGGAGAACAGAGTCACTGCTACTTTTTAGTGAGGCACAGGATGAGTGCATAACCGATCCAAACTTTTCTTTATTTAAATTAGGAGACAAGCCCCTGTACCTTAAGACCACTAACGTCTGTAAGTAGTGCCAAGAGAGCCATGACCTCAGCAGTTGCAGAGCAGCAGTTCACGATTTATAGGTCAGTATTACGATAAAACCACAAGAAATACAAGTACCAAGTCACTCTCCATCCTGCCTTCCCCTGTCCACACACACATATTTTTCACCAATTATTTCCCGATTCCTACAGCTTCTTCCCACACAGGATTGCCATCTCTCAGAAGTATTTATTCCAGCATGCTTTTTTGGGCCAAAACCTAAATGCTGCTGTTTTAACATGACCATTTTGCAAGTGGTAGCTTCTGGTGGTTCTTTTCTGCTCGATCAATACCTGGGGAGTCGGGGGTTGGCCATTTTCTTCCTTCTTACTGGGGAAATCGCATTTTCCCAAGCAGCATCTGACAGCCGGGGCAGGTACTGGCTGAACATCTCAGGGGCAGGCCAGAAGAAATGAGCTTCCCAAAAAATGTTCTGCACTTTTGTGACTCACCACCATACACGAACACGTGCCTTTTATGGACTGTAACCATCGCATATTGAAGCACACAAATGGAGAGCTTTTGCTACTGAGGGCAGGGAATGTATTTCAGGAACAAGCTCTGGCTTATGACGTGCAATGACGCATGATGGGCTGACACAAGACATTGCTGCTCCCCATCACTGCCAGGAGTCTCCTGTTGGGACGGGAGAACAGGCAATGAACGGTCTCCCCATTCATCGGGGTACTGCCATCACTGAAGGACGGAGACAGCTTCCCCAGGCATTGCCTGCAGCGGCTGAGGAGCTGACGTACCACGCACAAGAGGGACAGTTACGTGTAGCTGTGTTTCCGAGGCCACCGAGGCTCAGAGTGAGCCCACTTCTGCCATCTCCCACACCAGTGCTGGTTCAGTCCTACACACCACACACAGCTCCGTTAACTTCGGCTAGGTTGGACCTGCTTGCTTCAGCACTGCCTTTCTCCCTGAACGCCTCAGTGGTTTGCTGGTAATCCTGCAAAACATTCATGCAGAATTTTACTTCCTGACTTGTTCTTCAAAAACCTCCTCTTCTCAGCATAATTCAAGGTCAGGAAAGAAATCAGGCACCATTGAGCTGAAGAACTGGAGGGCCCATTACGATGATCTAGTCTTACTTCCCAGGAAAACACAGGCCATAACATTTCATCAAGGGATCCCTTTATCAAAGGCTAATAACTCGATGAAGAGAAGCCTAACCTTTTATTAAGGCACCCAATCTTGATTTAAAGACACAGAGCAATGAAGAATTTACTGCAGCTCTTGGACTGCTATTTGCTAAAAATTCTGCCCCAGGGCTTCACTTTGAATGGTATCAAAGCTAACTGCAAAGCCAAACAGAAAAAAAAGAAAACTCAAAACCTGAAGATGGAATATCCGTACTGAAAGAAAGGGGAAAAAAAAATTATGGGGAAACGTTGCATTTTAGGGGAGTTTCCGCTCTTAATTTGAGGAAAGTATGTATAGGCAGTAATATTTGCCATTCTGAAATAGAATAGGCCACGATCTTCCTCACTAGACGTGCAAGCCCACAGACAAAACGCAAAAGGAAACATTGCAACAATGTCTGCTGAAATGCAGACCCTGTTGTGGTCCTTTCACATTTGCATCAAGCTCACATTCATAATAATGTGACTCTTACGTTTTCTTTAATTTAAGAATAGGAACCAGCAGTGTGTGTGGATGTTTCTTAAAATGAAACCCAGGCTGCCCAACTGTCTGGATAGGGATTATTAGCTTGAAATCTCCTGTAATATAAGGAATTACAAATCAGTAGAGATGTACTATTATAGCGTCTCCTAGGACCATTTATGCAACTCCTGACAGTGTGAGTTTCTACTGATTTGATCTTCTGTAGTAATTTTTCAAACACCAGTATTACAGATCAGCTATAAGAAGCTAAGGTTACATGTGTCAAGAACTATGACTTGATAGCACATATGCCTACATGTAGTATAAAATAATGGAGAACCCGATCCTACAGATACAGATCTTTCTTTTTTTTTTCCTGTTTCCCAGAAAGGAATTTCTCAGTCCCACAGTGCTATGGACAGCTTATGGTGTACAAATCCCTCCAGGTAAAGCAGAGGGAGTGGACACTAAGCACAAGGAGTATATCCATTTTGAAAAGCAGCTGGGGAAAGGGTACACATCTTTGAAAGATTGCCTTGGGAGATGTTGGCTTCACTTTAGGGAAGTGATCGTCCCCCTGTACTCGGCCCTGGTGAGGCCGCACCTCGAATACTGTGTTCAGTTTTGGGCCCCTCACTACAAGAAGGACGTTGAGGTGCTGGAGCGTGTCCAGAGAAGGGCAACGAGGCTGGTGAGGGGTCTGGAGAACAAGTCTTATGAGGAGCGGCTGAGGGAACTGGGGTTGTTTAGCCTGGAGAAAAGGAGGCCGAGGGGAGACCTCATCGCTCTCTACAACTCCCTGAAAGGAGGTTGTAGCGAGGTGGGTGTCGGTCTCTTCTCCCAAGTAACAAGCGATAGGACGAGAGGAAATGGCCTCAAGTTGCGCCAGGGGAGGTTTAGATTGGATGTAAGGAAAAATTTCTTTACTGAAAGAGTGGTGAAACATTGGAACAGGCTGCCCAGGGAAGTGGTTGAGTCACCATCCCTGGACGTATTTAAAAGACGTGTAGATGAGATGCTTAGGGACATGGTTTAGTGGGCATGGTGGTGTTGGGTCGACGGTTGGACTCGATGATCTTAGAGGTCTCTTCCAACCTTAGTGATTCTATGATTCTATATCCCCAGCCCTCTCACTGCTAGCATGCTTCTCAAAAAGTACTAAAAGCAAGTTTTTGCAGCTATGGCTAGTTAAGGGTTTAGGCATTGTAACAAGACACATCATTTTAGGTGCCTGGCCCCAAACAGAGTACAAAACCCTGTGTCAGGCACAAGGCCACCCTAGGCACTATGTGGAGGGATCTGGATGACTTGGATGAACAATTAAAAACCTTCACTTGAGGAAAGAGCTCCTGGATCCAGGCAAGTAGCAGTGCCTCAGCAGGGCGATAAACTCCAGTCCCTTCTAAAGCACCTGGTGCAGGGCCACAGACAAGCCTTTCCACCCAGACGGATCTAGGCAAAGTATGTTCCTACAGGCATTCTTCAGGGTACTGAGCAAACATTTTAGGAAACGAGTGAGCCAGGAGGCAATAGTTCCAGTATTTATTTTTTTTAGCAGGTCAATGTAGCAGGTTATTTGCTACAACCTGGAAGCAAGCCTTTCTTAACATAAATAGGCTCTCTCTCAGTAAGAGACCCTACTCCAAGCTGCACCTTGCAACCAACACGTGTGACCATTCTGACTGAAGCTGTGCAGCCCAGAATGCAAGACTCAAAAGGACAGGACGAGAGAAGAACAGTGGGAGTTTGACTGCGAGCCTTAATGGCCAGGGAAAGCTCCTGAGAGAAGCCTGCTTTCTGATCTGCTCCCAAGACAGGCTCCACAGTCCCAGCGCCAGCCACAGGGCACCATCTGCCAAGGGCCTGGGACATGTACGACCACAGCATGTGTGCTCCATCCTTACGTCCATTCTTGCACATCCCACACTGGCAGCAGTCAGAAAAAAATTCATTAGGCTAAATGGTCCTTTGATGTGATCAGTAGAGTAGCTCTCACTGGCATCCTAAACTCACTGATAAACTGAAAACAGAGGAAGTGAAGAGTGATAAAAGTTCTTTAAACTTCAAGGACACAAAACAATAAACAAGGTATCATCTGTTTCGGCAAGTGGCTGCAACCTGGCCAGTCTGGACTCAGCGGATTGTTTTTATAGCTCTCTTCATGATGCTGCATGGAGTAAAAGCTTCAAAAAGGTTTAGATGGAGCAGACATAATTTGTTCTTGCTTCATCAGAACATAAATTTTGACTAGGGAGGGATTTAGGGATCTCGGCTTAGGCCCTGTTATCTAGCTTGAGCTAATAGTTTCTAATCAAAACAAGATAAGGTATCTTCTCCTGTGTATTAAGTTGTTTCAGCTAAAACACTGCAAGAGTGGAGGATTTAAGCTTAAACTCAGTGAATGAGGGTGTACACAAAAAATTTATTTTGTCTTGTCTTGCTGCTTTAGGTCAGTCTCACAAAACTCCTCATTGCAATCCAGACAAAGCCACAAGAAGAGGATAAAGGTAGATTGTCTGTCTCCAAGCATAAGATAGGGGTGAACTGATACCCACTTCACATGCTTTCATAAAGCTCCTGTGAAAGCATAAATAGCTGCTTTGAGAAGATGGAAGGCAGTTGGAACCCTGAAAGCAATCCAAAATTCACTTTTGATTATACCTTTATTGTGCACATGTTCTGAAAATTTTACACTGAAGAAACAGAAGTGACCCAACTGGGTTTGCTTCTTCAGCTCAGCTATTCTATTCACCTTTCCATTTGCCTTACAAGTGCCAATTTAAAACATGTGGGTCAGGCACAACTGGCTCATAATGAAGAGAAGAGATGACATTCAGATTACACTGCATTTATTAAAGTAATTAAAAGACTTCACTAACCGGTGTCTTCCTAATTTTAAGTAGTGTTGCAAATTGTTCACCATCCTAGTTGCCCTCTCTAAAATTAACCGGACAGATCCTAATCTCTCTACTGCTCCTTTTCGAGTAAGACTGCAGAAACAAATGCTTTGTGGATCTCAGCACAATGTATCAGGACCTCAGCACTAAATCCTCTCAGTGGCACTTTCCCAGGTAATATTCTTCAGGTACCTCCTGAACGTCACTCAGTCAGCTTCTAATTCACTCCCAACTTCCTACCTTTGAGAATTTACTCATTTCCAATATTACATACTAATATGAAAGACACCTTGGTTTCTCTAGCCAACACAGCAAAACAGCACTATAGCATGAAGTAGGCTCAAAAAACAACACTTGAAAATCAATTCCTTTTTCTGCTTCAAGAATGTTTGGGGGTTTAGTTCTAGAAGACAGGACTTTGCAAACAAGGCTCCTATACAAAAAACATAGCCCACAAGAGCTGCGTGGGAGAGACACCTTCAGCTCCAAAACTCCAAGAAACCTTTCCACACTGAGTCATAACACAATGGGGAGTGGGATAATCCAGGTAACTGAGACGCATTTGAGTGCCTGGCTCCCCTGACAGACCTGGAGTTCACTGTCTAATCCTACATGAATTATTTGTGACTTTCCAAGGAGCAATCCACATGAGCAAGGAAGCATAGCCAAAAAATGGAGTGCCTCACCATCAGAGCATTTGGTATGTGCAGGCAAACACATATATGGTGAAGTAGTTGTGGCTCTTTTGACACGGAAGGCACAAATTGGCTTTGCTTGTGTTACGACTCCATGTATCAACCTAGGCTGAGTGGGTTGGAAGGGATACACCTCCTGCTAAATATCAAGGGGAGCTCCATGTTCCTTGTGCTGCACGTGCTTTCACATCTGGGCACATCTTATAGGCATACTATGGAATTCCAGATGACCCTGCATTACCGCCTTTCACTGCGTCTTGGAGGTATTACCAGAAAACCAGACTTTAAGGATGATCTGGATGACTACAAAGTGGTAATAATAAGAAATCTTGTAGATCGGCACGGAAAAGCTCTTACCATGGAGACTGCATGGGCAGTGTGGGCAAAGCATGTCAAACCTACTAATACATGGAAAGGAAGCCACGAATAGCTTGAGGATGGCATAAAAGCAGACAGATAGCAAAAATAAGCATTAAAAGGGCCATTTTAAAATAAGGGTGAGACCTTTCTTCTTGATGTGGTAGAAAAAAGGATTCAGGAAGGTGAGATAAGGTCAGGTTACTGGATAATGCAGACTTCCTGGGTAGCAAGATATCTGCCAAATGAAGTGAGACAGCATGAATGTTAGAGATGCCAGGGAGAAGCTGGTTACAGTAATTAAGGTCTGAGGTGATGAGCTCAGCACCAACTGCCTAAAAAACATTATAGAGAGCTCAACGAAGACATCTGCTCAAGGTACAGCTGCAATCCAAACAGCTAACAAGATGTTCGGCTACTCAGTGAATGAGATGGTGAATAATGCAGAAAATATTCTCCCTTTATACCAATCAGTGCTGAATTCTCCTCTGGCATACTGTCCGTGCCCCTCCCCAAGCTCTAAAAGATCCTGCAGAAACAAGTGGAGGTCAGATAGTAAGAATGAGAATAAGCAAGTGGGGAGTGGAGGCAGAGACAGGGACTATCAAAGGAAGAGATTGAAAAGAATGAGATTTGTCTGTCTCAGAAAGGAGACAGATAAGAAGGGACACAGTAAGATAAAATACCAAATACTCTAGAGAAGAAGTGTCTGACACTTCTCTTTACCTTGCTGTGTAACACAAGAATAAAGGAACATTCAATGAAATGAAGAGCTCATGTATTCAAAGCTGATCAAAGGAAATTCTCTTTCACATAATGTGTAATTGGACAGTGGAAGATATCACCACAGGAAGCACTGAGGTCAAGAACTGTGCAGGATTCAAAGAAGGATTGGACGGCTATATGGATCACAGGAATATCTAGTCAGAACAATTATGCTAAACATTGGAAGAAGTATAAAGACAGGCTTTCAGAGTTTAAGCCAGTATCTGACTATGGGAGAATTAAAATTAGGTTTCTATAGGGTTAGATTACCCCACATCTTTTTCTGAGGTCCTTCTATCTTCTTTGCAAGCAGCTGATGCTGGTCCCTTTAAGGCCAGATCGTCGGTCTACGTGAGCTACACAATTTCTATTTTCCCACTTCCACATCAGCTTCAGAGGCACCTAAAAGCTTTGTCTAGCTGCAACAATGTCAGCAAATTCAAACCTGCCTTTTTCCACTAGTGATACAGCTATGGCACCACTTGTAGTAAATCAGCACAAGGCATTTTTATCACAACACGATTTGCTTAACATAGGGTGGCTACGGCTGTGGAGCTGCAGCCATGTAGACACGGAGTGACAGAGTTCGCTACCTTCCTCACCTCACCCCAGGGTCAAGCTCAGTCTTGCCTGCTCCTTTTCACTGTCTTGCATTCCCCTTTACAGAAAGGGCAAAGCTTGATCACAACCTAAGCTTAATCCACAGCAAGTAGCTCTCTGTTAGGAAGCTTGTGCATATGAACCTCCTATGTCCTGACGATATACCCCTAAGAACTAACCTTTTGTAACAGAAGTGGTATACTGTCCTCTCTGGCCATGGCGCTAAATGAAAGGAGCCCAGGCTTTCTGTCAAGGTCCGTATAGTTAATCCGTATGCTCTAGACTGTATCTACCAGCTCCAGGACCTCAGGGCTAAGCAGGCGAGACGGCCTCCATCCAGCTCAGCCCAGGTGCAGCGGCAGCAGTTCTGTATCTGCACCACAGCACGTCAGTAAATTTACTTCAAGTGCCTCTCTGATGCCTACACAGCGAAGCACAGATTTTCTGCGTGGTTCTGGTAGGCTTAGGTGCCTGAAACCTATTTAATTGCAGTTTAAACGCTTACATCCCCTTTTGCAGGTACACATGCTTCCAGTTTTCCCCTCCTTCCCTAGCCTCGTAAACTACCTGCTGACCTCAAATTCAGCCTGTTGCTGTCCCGTCTTCTCATAAGCAGCAGCCCAACAACTTTTCTGTGTCTTAACTAGACCTGAAGCTAGCTTATTTTCACATGGTGTGATCCGGAGCAGGATCAAGAGGGCACGGCAACATTTACCTTCCCCCTCCCCTTTTCTCCTCTTTGAATGTGGGTTGGGGGAACCCACATTCGTTATGGCTTGTGTGCAAAGGTTGATCTTTCTACTAACAGACAGATTCAGTTTAGGAACCTGCACAAACTGAATCCGAATAAAAACAAACCCTGAAGCACTGGGGAGGGATTCTTCCCCTAAACCATTTTGCTATTTTTATCTGGGCCTTTACTGTCCACCTGCTTGTTCCACAGGACAGTTCCATGTACTGTAATTGTGCATCACTCACTTGACTGAGTTATGTGTTCCTGAAGCTGTATTCACCCTTAGCTAACTCAGTGAAGTCAGGAGATAACCGTCTTTTTTCTTGTGCAGCAGTTTGTGAAGTTTCTGCTCTCTGCTCAGTACCCCTTCCTTAATTTTTATAATCTCGTAGCACTATGAGTATTGTCTGGTACTGATCATTACTATAATTTTAAAATCTCTTTAAGGTCTCTTTGACCCCTCAGAATGAGCCTCTTAACTTTGCCTCAGAACGGAAATCATCAAAACCATTAGAGTTTAGTTGCTTTATAATGCATCTTTCTCCAAACATAAGCTTCCTGAGACAGTGACCCATGCTCTGTGCAGTATTCTGGAGGGGCCTAATAACCATCTTCCAGAGGACTGTATTGCCTCTTTCGTGGTGCATTATAGCTCACTGTTCCATCGGTCTAGTGTCTTGTTTGCCTTTTTTATTGCAGCTGTGCACTGAAGTGATGGTTTCTATGATTTTTTTTCCACAGTAACCCCTTTCTCTCTCTGATCAGCGTGCTGGATGTAACACCCATTCCCTACATTTGCTCTTTGTTCCCAGACTAATTACTTTTCATTTTCTATACCAAGCAGCATTTGCCATCTGCTGGCTCATCAACTAAATGATCCAAATCCCTTTTGAATCCGCTTGCATTGTTCCTTATCGCTTCTCTGTGCTTCCAGTTTTACCATCCAACCAGCGGAGATTTCACACACACAGAGCTCAGCTGCGGCACAGGAGCAGAGACAGGGGAATCCGCAGGATCTTCTCACACCTTGGGCAGAGCATCCTGCCTGGATTTGCCACTTGCTGCATTCATATAGGAAAGAAGTGTTAGCTTTGGCAAAAATTAGGCTCACATATGCTTCAGGCTGCTTGAGATAAAGGATGGCCCTGTGCTGGAGGACAGTGCAAGGCAGTGTCTTACACCAGGGATCCCAAAGATTGCGGATGGGCTGCTGCAGCTTTCAGAGACCGCATCTGGTGTGTCCACACCAAGATACAGCACGTACTCCACTCCCCGCCTCACAGCTCTGGTACTGGAAGGAGAGGCACATGCCACATCTCTTCCTCGCACTGCGTCCTGTTTGTGTGTGTGTGTGTCTGCACATGTGTGCACGTGGGGAAAGGAAAAAAGGAAAGAGGAACATGGAAACAAAATGAGACTTCACCCATATAGAAACCAGCACTGCTATGGCCCCATAGGCAAAAATATAAATTTCCTCTCAGCCCAACAGTGCAATTTCTGAAAATCCAGCACAAAGAACTTGTTCTGAATCCCCTCAGAAAATGTCTCATGTGTGGAAGGACAGATGTGTGCAGAAGAAGCAGGGGTCAGCTGGGGACACGCGCTCTTTCCCAGCTCTGAGCACCAGAATAGTGCAGGCTAAGCACTGATGCTTTTAAAGCAGGGTTTATGGGCAAGCCTTATGCTGTGCTAATGCATGTGCCACATGGCATTCTCTTGGAAACTCTTTTCTGTCTTAGCAACAGCAAGCCTGGCTTGCTGGTCTATTGCCTTCGCCTTATTTTGTTTGTCATTTAAGGAAAAAATTGTCTCGGATTACCCAGAGTGAGCAATCTTTTGGATGATCTTTTCCGGTCTTCCCTTGAAAGCATTGCACGCACTTGAGGCATTATCAGTTGCCTATCCAAGATACATTCAGGTGAGAGAAGACCTAGACAACCTGTGCATTTCCTTGCAAATTTTCTAATCATTTATTTATGTGGAAAATGACCACAGAATAGTCAGTTCAGAAAGTTAGGATTTTGCAGCTGTTTTATGGTCCACATGTAAAAAGAGCTATTTTTTCTTTAAAGTGCATTGACTTTTCTGAATGCCAAGTTCAGACAGACTGGGCCTGATTTCAAACAACATTTGCTGCTCCCATTTATAGTGTTTTTACATGGTGATTTGAGTTAGGAGCACAAAACATAGATAAATCTTTAATAAGCTACAAACATCAGAGGAAATAACTTGTGTTATGCCTTTCTTGGGCAGGAAACCAGCATACCCAGCCTAACTAACTCGCCCTTGGCTATAACTGTGATTGGAGATACTACATTTTATCCCAAACTTTCCACACACTTAAAATCAGCTGGAGTTCTAGGTGCTCAGCATCTCTGAAAAACAATTTTTACCTCTATCTGAGCATGGAAAAATCAGCATTTGCTCCATACTAAAATCATAGCCTCTGTTCTGCTAGGACGGAGTAGTAGGAAAAAAGAGTTTTGCTAATTCATGGCAGCACGCTGTTACTCTTTATTAATATGTAAGTCAGAGGAATTCATCACAGGCATGAGTGGAAAGATTTTTCATAGTCCTCCTCTTAGTCTCAGGTCTCTAAGAAGAGAATGAAGCTCCAAGCCAAATTTCACCTAGTTTCACGTCTGAATGCATTCCAGGAGAACAGCGACAGCCAAAATTCAGCCTTTTTTAACAATAAAACTCCTGCAATCTGGTTTAGACCTGTTCTTGTACATCGTAGCTGTATGATTTGTGCAGCATGCAGCCTCATAGAACTGCCTGGAATTCAGGAGTGTGATTTGAGCATGCATCTGTAATATTATTCTATTCATTGGAACTTTTGAAAACCTCCTCTACCGTAACATTTAGACACAGCCTGGCACCTCAATCTTGCTTTCCTTTCTGGCAAATTTGCATCTAGTGAAAGTAAGACAAGAATCTTGCAAAAAGGGAAGGATTCCAATGTTCCCTCAATGAAAGTATGATTTTCCCTATCGCATCATCCAAAGCAATTGAAATTCTCTCCAAGAGCATTGCAGAGGCCTCTGCCTCCATGCAAAAAAAAAAAAAAACCCTGTATTGATCAATCTCTTCCTCTGGCTCACAAACATCCTCCAGATCTTTTCCTGTCTCTAGCCTCAGCACAAGCTTTTTTCTTTTCTAGTACTTTCTACTACCAACTTAGTTGTAACATTCATGCCATTTCATCCCGCTGACATGCTCTTTTCCCCATCTTTACCATCCACATTCTACTTGTTTATCCCTTCCTGAAGTGCTGTGGCAATTCTCTCTCTGGGACTCCACACCGGGCTGAGAGCCACAGTAGGCCAGACCAATTCAAGAGGCTGCTTTCTCAAGAGCTGTCAGTGGGTTTCCCGGTAGCCCAGAACAGCCAAAGGATAAAGTGGTCCCTATTGCCCCTAATGCGTCTTTGATGCAGTGAGACTTGCAGGATTCACAGGAGTGTCCAGAGTCGAGTTTGAAGACGTCTTACTTACCAAGTTTGTCTCATTTCAGACTCATTAATTTCTCCCACAGCACATTTCCCAGGTAGCCATTACATGTGATACTTGGATTTGTAGCAAAGACATTTGTTTTGCCTTATCCAATTGTTTCTTTTCTCCCTGCCCCTTTCTCTTCCTGTATCTTTTGCAAATAAAACAGAGACAGGTTCTGATCCTGTAGCCCATAATCTGACCTCATGTAAGAAGACTGTGATGCATGGCAGAAAGGCGAGATGAATAGAAGAGACTGACTTTTATGAGTGAGATTCATCTTAGTTAGTATCAAACATTCCAGAGCATAGACCTTTACATATGAGCTAGTCACCCTAGGGTCTCTTTATAGTCAGTGGAGACAGGTACATTCAAGGCTAGCTCAGCTGTAGGTATCTAAATTAGGAGAAATCAATTCAATCCTTCATTTCTGGTTCCAATTGCATCTTCTGTGTCAGCATTCACTAAACCCGCTGCATCCACTTCACTGATGTCAATGGCATTTTTCAGCACTCGCATTCTTGGAGATACCACAAGACATATCATGCAAAAATATGCCAGAATGCAGCTCTGTCTTCCCAATTACCTCAGGATCCTTCCTGGCTGTTAACTGGAAGTTGCAATAGAATCTCTGTAACTTGTTTTTCCGGATATGGCACTTACCGTTATTCAGGCACCTTGAACCCTGAGAGACAGAACAAATGCATTGACTAATTTCCACCACTGAAAAGCTGAGCTCCTCTACGGTTTTATAGAGAACGAACCTCAGCAGTAACACCTTGCCGTCCGTGCAGAGAGAAGAGAATATGTAAGCCTGTTTGAATGCTGCCAATGGCACCCGTTAAATCCCCAATCGCAATGCAAAAAAAAACCCCTGGCAGCACTGAATGGAAGTAAAATGTATGGAGTTCCATATAACTGAGATCTCAAACAATTCTGAGGAGAGGGAAGACACTGACTCCAAGCAGAAAAAGGGAAAAAAAGAACTGGGGGTAACTGACCTTGTAACAGAAAAATCCTTCCCCTGCCTTAACACAAATACAGACTACCTGGAGTTTACAGCAGAGAACTAACATTTCAGAAAGCAGGAACTCTCCTCCCATGCAACCTGCAAACAGGCCGACAAGGGTCTGCGAAGTCCTGCAGTCAGCAGGGAGTCCATCTGCTTGGTCACTGTGAAGAGAGATCCACGTTTCGGAATATAGAGAAACTGGGGAGTTAGGTGAGAGACACAGCTTTATTATAGTGATCCAATACGTCTACCTAGTGTTTTGTTCTTGGTTTGGGGTTTTTTCCAGTTGCCTAACAGTGACTTTGTTGTTCTGAATAGACCATCCTCTGCTGTAGCAAGCACCTGCTTTTGGCAAAACGCCGTAAGAACGTCTGTGTCCAACAACGCTCCAAGCTCAGTTAGAAATGATGAAGAAACTATAATAAGAAACACAGCAATTGAAATCAAGGACTCCATCTCAACTTCTCTTTGAAGGGGAGACGCAGAACTTATAATCAATAAGTGAATATTAGCCTAGGAAGACTATGAAAAGAAAAGGTCAACGGCATAAAGGCACCCATTACATTATATCTATATATAGATAGTATATTATTACCTAACAATATCTTTGAGTACTGAGTCATGGTTTCAGATTCATTGAAAAGGGGGCTGCAGGTGGCAATCCACTCATGTATATTTGCTCTTCACAAAACCAATTTTGCATTCAGGGAGCTGCTGAAATGGAGATGCCAGAGCACTATCAGGATGATGTAGAAATCTTTGCAGATGTGCAATTTTCATCTAAAATAAGTTCCACTGCAGTGTCCTAGACTGCTTCAGCACAAAATTAGCCAAAATAAAACTCATTTTTATGTAGTCTTCCCAGTTCCAAGGGCAGATGCAGCCCTGACGTATGACTGGGGGAGGACTCTTCACCATTCAGCTGTGACCACAGAATCCACACCAGGTAAGAGTGTTGCACCCGGCAATGGTAATGAGCAAGGGGAGGAGAGGACTGAGGGATCTTTAGACTCTTCAGTAGATCCCCACTTTGTGCAAAATAGGCCTGATGCACTGGTCCATTCTGGCCACTTTTGCACCACTCCAAAATGACTACTGGGGAGTAACGTAGGTTGGTAAAATAAAGCCATCAGAACAGGCTCATGTGCCAGCATTTTTGCTCTTCTCAGTTAGGCAGGTTGAAGACAGAGGAGAAGTATCCATCGGTGACACCTTTCCCCTCAACCACTGGTCTCGTGGACTGTGGCAGTAACGTAACAGCCATATTGCTCCATCGTTAGCAAAATGCCCGGAGCTAACTCTTGGCTCCGATTCTTTCCAACAGCCTTTCCAAGTTTGTCTGTTTTTCATAATTGTTTTGCTTCCTACCGTTTTTTACCTAGGTCTTTGTTCTTGTCTTGCAAGTGCCTTCTGTGCAAAGAGCCCCACAGCCATTTCCCCTAATGCCAGGCCCAAATGTAGGCTGCTGCTCTCTGCAAGTTTTGATCTTACGCTGTTTTATCCTTTCTGAACTGATCTTAGTAACATGCTCAGAAAAAGAAAAAAAAAAAAAATGTTTGCAAGTGTAGATTACCCTGCAGAGGTTTCTTTTTTTCTGCGATGTTTAAAAATCATGCAAGAGAGACAGGGATTTCTATCCCTGGCTAGAAATCTTCCTTAGGTTCTTTCACTCTTGGAAGAGCAAGAGCAGCTCTGCTCGGCAGAACTAATTAATTATGATTGCAATAAAACATATATTCCGCCTAAAAATACCTGACTGCATTGTGTTTTAGGAGCTAACGAAAGTTGGCATCGTGGTTAAAAAGCGTGTGTAGGTCGCGATAGGCCTTATGTGACGTATCCATGCTAGAACCAAACGCTGCAGATGAGATTTTTACAATAGCGGTTTCACTGGTTACCGTGAAACAATAGTGCTTGGTCAGGAAACGACTGCAATAATCCCGCAGCTTTTTACATGTTAATATTTAGGGCACCACTACGGTAGGCAGTCTGTGTTGCTACAGCATTGCAGGAGTTGTGAAACGTGTCTCCGTCGTTCGTAATTACCTCTACCCTGCGGGAGCCGGGCGAAACCGCAGATGAGCGCGTACCCTCCTTTTCCTCCGGCTCTCCGGCTGGTTATTCGCCGGCGGGGGGACGACGGGGTTTCCACCGGGGCTGTGCAACCGTAACCCCGTAGCACCGCTAAAGGACATCAGGGGAAGCGCGGCGCCTCGCCCCCGCGCGGAGCCGCCTCCCCGCAGCCGCGGCCCGCCCCCGCCCGGTGCCAGCAGCGGGCGC
>NW_008795029.1:8689885-8693569 GCF_000699145.1 Aptenodytes forsteri
GGGCTGTTACCCGGATTAACCCCTCCAGCTGCACGCAGCTGGCCGCTGCGGGAGGTGTGCGTGTGTACACACGCGTTTGCGCGTAAAACAGCACCAGGCTGACAGCCACGGCCTGAAGGTTTAGCAGGTTGTTGTACCGGGCGTGTTTGGGGATAATCATGCACATCTGTACAAAACGGCGCTGCACGGCTTGCGCGTAGAAAAATACCTGGGGGATGAGGGTGGATACGCTGTGCCGAAGTGCCGAATTACAGGGCTGAACCTATTGGTATTAAAGGGCCCAGAGAGCCCCGCCAAGGCTTTGAGGTGAATTCAGTGCCCCCTATTCTTATCTCCGTGCTGCCTTGAATAAAAAGCACCTCTGCGTTTACTGCTGAAAACTGAACTTGAGTTGGGGAATCCCCCACCTGGCATGAATTCCACACAGATGACTCTTCCGAGAGCTCCTTGACCAGGAGAACTATGGAGTGAGGGGACATACCTACCGTATGACAAGGAAGAAGTCCATTAGCTGTCACGTTGCAGCCATTCCCAACTGGCTATTTGCCTGTTGGGGGCTGCTGCCGCAGAACAAGAGCTACAGAAGCTGCAGGCCGGCGACGGGTGTGGAAAATCAGAGAGCAGCAACTGGTTGTTGGCTTCACGTTACTGAGCCTCTCCGTTTGGAGATGGGATGAGGGTGGTGAGCCTTCTTTTACTCTGTGACCAGCTTGGCTCTAGTCGAGTCAAGCAATTGGCAGTGCTTTTCCCCTGAAACATAAGAACCTACAGACCAGCAAAACAGCAAGCGATGGAATAGCCAATGCTAAGTGTTCTCCTTTCTCTATGGAACAGCAAAGGGTTGACTCTCTGTCGGCCCTTGTGTTTATGCGAACTGTGACAGCCCAAGGCCACTCTGGGAAAAAACGCGCGAGACTAGAAGGAACACACAGAAGTATCGGCACGGGAGAGATCTTCCGTCGGTGGCTTTACATGCCTTTTCCGACAATAAGAGACCCAGAGTTGTTCTGCATTTATGACAGCAGCCTTCAGAGGCCATAGCAGCCACAATCGCTGCTCGGTCACGTCTCCCGTATTAGGCTGCAAGCAGCATGACGCTGAGCCTCTCATATTTCACCTGGAAATTCCTTTGTGCTGAAGTTGCTGAAATTACATCAGATGTACTTTTTGTAAGTTGGAGCAGATTTTGACTCAGAAAGTGGGATTTATCTGTAAAGGTTGCTCAACAATAACGCTTACCTCATTGAGATGCCCCAGCTAAGACCGCAGTCCCATCGAACTGAGGCCTGCACGTACAGTGCCTCTCTCCCCAGCCCCAGATTCGATTCCAAACTCGGTGAAGACAGCAAGAATGCTTTTACTGAAGCCACGCTTTGAGCCAGGCTTCACCCTGTAAATACTTACCGATGAATAAGCATATGACCCGGTTCCCAATCTGGCTACCATAACCTAAGATGTTTCTCTGTCAGCTCAGGAGCCTGCTGGTGCAGGTGCATTGCGACATGAGGGCTTTACAAGACATAGGAAAAGATCATTTACTCCGGTTAATATTTGGCCCTTTTCCTAAACTTTCCTATTTTTACCCTCTTTTCAACATTAATTCCTTTCGTTTTCTGTTTCTTCTTAAGCTCATGTTGGCCTATTCTAACTAATTGTACATAATCTTTGCTGGAAGTATAGTATGGCTACTTCAGGCTTTTTCACTGTTAACTCTTACCCCAGCTTTACTTCACAAAACAAAATAGTTGTCCCCGCATGCCTCTCTAAATAATTGTTGGTTCCTCTTATAATTTGCTTGTATGTCAGCTTCTATTTAAAAAATAAAATATAATCATTGACTAACCATTTTAAAGCTGTTCTTGCTAACCTAAATTAATCCCTATTCCACTTGTCTTTCTGCCTTTCTGCTCCACAACTGCCCCCTAGAGAAATAGCTCTGTAAGGAAAAAATAATGCACACATCCAGTCACGCAGTACTTCCAACAGTTAGTTTTTATTGACTACATTTTAAAGCTGTTCTTGCTAACCTAAATTAATCCCTATTCCACTTGTCTTTCTGCCTTTCTGCTCCACAACTGCCCCCTAGAGAAATAGCTCTGTAAGGAAAAAATAATGCACACATCCAGTCACGCAGTACTTCCAACAGTTAGTTTGCTCCAGACTGGCAAAGGCTGGGATTGGTAGAGGCGTTTCTCAGCAAAACTGGAAAATGTTGGCCCAGTGAAATGGATGTATTTCAGATAACTTTTCTGAACAAAGTATTTTTCAGAACCTTTTTTTTTTTCCAGGTAATAAAATTGCTGATGAAAATCAGACAGAAAGCGGCCAGCCACAATGTCTCTAAAATTTGACGGGTTAAAGCTGGTCAAAACTCTAGTTAGCGCTTCCCTCTGGCAGGGAACACCCACGTTTTGAAGAGGAGTTTCATTAAAATACTGAGTGAAAGCCAAATATTTGGGGTTTTCTCACGAATGTGCTAGGAGGCTTCCTATAAATATTTTTCTAAGTGAAATGAAGAAACCACATCCTGGCTAAAATAGCTGATGGCCAACCGACCTAGATAAACCTGAACTTGACTTTTCCTTACCCTACCTGGATACCTTGAGCAGTATGTACCTAGCTATGGGGAAAAGTCTGGACATTCATAAAGCTCTTGGGTTTATCACACAGCGCAGAGCACGAAAACACTTGAAATTGTAACAGTTTTCACAGAACAGGACAACTATTCCTCTGTTCTGGCAATGCAGGTGGAAAAAAGAAGGTTCCACATAAGCACTTTCCTTACAGAGAGACATGTACGGCTCCATCTCTGAAACCGAGTCCGTGTGGGCGGACCGATGTGCTTCTAGCCAAACTGGAGTTTTGCCCAGCATCAGTGGGGACTCCTAGCAGATCTATCTAAGCCGATACAGCGGTAGGACTGGGGCTATTTTCTATTTATAAAACAAATTGCATATAACAGAATTAGAACAGGTAACTCAGTAACAAGTTTTCCCTAAGTAGCACAACTAATAAGGCCTGGTTTCCTAAGGATTTGTGTCTTATTTCCCCTACGTTCCGATACCACAATAACGCCCGCTTTCCTATACAAGGATCCCCACACACCCTTACGTCTTCCCCCACAACTGGTCTTTCCTTCTTTCCAGCCTCCCCACAGACACACCTCACAGTACCCCCAGCGCTCGCCCATGAGCTGTAACTGGGGAAGAACTGGAGAAGGGCCCACGCGTGCTGTGACTGGTTTGGCATGGGAGCGTGCTGGCCGGCGCTAGAAAGCTCAGCGAGGAAATTACCTGGGGCTCTCACGCTACCTCGCTGCTGCTCTTTCTAATGAAACCTGTAAGCTTCGTATTGTTGAGGCTGAGATCCCTTTGCCAAACTGGGCCGAAATGGCCACTGGATTCCGAAGTTACCAGGGAAGAGCAGGCAGCGCCGTTGCACTTCTTTTAGCAACCTGGCCAATTAAAAATGCAGAATCGCATGCGAGGAGCCAGTGGGTGTTATTCCCGTATCCAGCGAGAGAGGGGAACAAGCAGGCCCTTTCCCTGGGGGAGAAACCGCTTCTAGTGTGAGGCTGGCTCGGCCCGAACCTGGCCCCGTGATCCCCACCCGCTATCCCCTCCAAGGGCCCCGGTCCGGAGGGGGACGCTGCAGGGGCGGCGCAGGCCCCTCCGGAGGGGAGGG
>NW_008795029.1:8695019-8771462 GCF_000699145.1 Aptenodytes forsteri
GCGCGCGCGCGCGCTGCAACTTGCCGAGGGTGTGCCAGGTGTGTGCATGTCTGGGTCAGCCACCCCCGCTCGTCGCCTTCCCCTCCCCCGCCAGCTACGGCACCTGTGTGTGCGTGTGTCTGTCACATGGGGCCTGCGCTTCAGACACAACACGGTTCCCAAGGCAGAGCCGGAGCGGTGCCGCGAGTATTTTGCCAGCTAAGGGGTCATTGCAGGGAAATGGGTTGGAGGAGGAGAAGGAAAGCCCGAGCCCTGGCGCAGCCTTGCCCTCTCGGAACACGCCACGCGCTGTGGCACTCGGCTGTAGCAGCGGGTATCTGCCTGCCGTTTTCCCTAGTGTTTGTCACAAGTTGTATTTGCTGAGCAATAGTGCTGGATATAACCAGCGTGCTGGAAGGAAGAGGACCTGTGCTCCATGAGTAAGCCTGTGCTTACAAACACCGAGGGACAAATGTGTTCACTGATGCTTCTTCACCCCTTCCCCATCTCACGTTGATGCGTTTTGCTGTATAGTTACCATTGACTTGACCTGTGATACTGAGCAAAAAGCCCCTGATGGGAGATGCGTCGTAATAGCATGTTAACCTCAAGAAAGGAGAGAAAGATAATACCGCAAGCACATGATTTTTTGGTAGAAAATCTATGTGTTGTATGCTGTAATATTCCATTATTTCTGGTGCTTTAAAATTAATGTCAAAGTCTTCAAAATGACAGGGCTGTGAATGCTCTGCTTGTGTTAATGAGAGATTTTCTTCGTGAAAAGATGAGTTGGTGTTTGTTCTGCATCTTGATTTAAAATCCAGGTCCAATCTCAAATTTGATACTGTAGTCCAAAGAAGCAAAAACAGGCCATTGTAATTTTATGATCCGAATTCTTTATTCGTTAGATGCTATTGTTGCTCAGATAGAACTGTTTTAAACAGTTGCCTACTTACCATTAGTTGCAAGAGGTTATAGTTAAAATTTATTTCTGGCATAGTTCTGTCTTACTACGGGCTGTGACATTTAACACAGAAATCCAAATCTCTGACAAATTCTTTGCCATCTTGTCTCAAGCGTGTAGTTATTACCCATTCCCACCATATTGGTCTTTCACTCAGTCGATTTCTTCCACTGGACGAGGTACCAAATCCCTGTTAGTAAATAATCCCAAACTGTCAGACTGGAGGTCATTGGTAGGACAGTATTAGTAGAGGCACAATGCAGGCACCTGCCTTGTGACTCACTGATCTTTAACTACTTGAAGATAGATTGTTTTAAAAGTAAAGCTCTAATAGGAAAAATACTTTAGCATATTTCAAGCCTCAGTAGTAAACTGTGCATTTTTCTGTGTACAGTATACGTGTCTTCAACACATTATTCAGTAATTGGCCTTTCAAATGGCCAGTCCATCTTTCTGGATGGTATGTACGTACTCTTACTTAGTCACAGCCTGTTCTGATGCAGTGATAGTGTCTGGTAAGTGAGTGCTGATTTTGATTAGTCTTTTCTGATCCCTTGACCCAGACGTCTTTTTGTAAAGAAGTTTCCTGGCAATTTTTCAGTCTTTCTACCATCCCTTTCAGTTACTAGAGAGATTAAAGAAAAAGTAAGAATGATTCAAACACAAAACCAAGTTTTGAGTAGGTAGAAAAAATTAATATGATTACACAGACCTTTTTTTTAATAAATCAGTTGTTCAGGATGAGCAGGAAAAGAATAACTTGCTGGACCCTGCCATGTGCTTTCCCCATTTAATTTGTTAGCTATTGTTTATTTCATGAAGAATGATGGGGGTTTTTTGTATTGAACATTTTTCTGTTTTAATTAAAGGTGTATATTGTTATCACTGAGATCTCTGTCAGCTTTTAGCAGCATGTTTGCCTGGTATAGATATAACAAGGGAGCTAAATATCCAAATGTTGACACCCTCCCTCAAGAATACAATGTAGATTAATTTGGTGATAGTGCCATGTGTTTACCTAAGCATAGCAGAATGAGGAAAAACTGGAAGCAAATAGAAATGAGAGTGGCCATGGAGTTATAAAGAAAGTTGAAAGTAAGAGAGCAAATCGAAGTGGATGCAAAAGAGCGTGAGGAATTCTCAAACGTGTAATATAGTATACTTGTGGAAGTGTCTTTTTTTTTTGAGAGAGAAATTTGTGTAGTGCTTCTCCCCAAGAGCAGCTTTCTGCTCTGTTGTGGAAACCAGACAGCATTTTAATTGGAGACACAAATGTTTTTAGGGAGGAGGGCCTCCCATGTCTGTGGTCCCCCCACTTCTGTATTTCATGTGGGGTAACTGGTGGTCATAAGATAGAAGTCAGGATTAGGAAACCCTTATTCTTTCTCGCTCTTCAGTGGAAGAGAGGTGAGTGTGTAGAACAGCTTTAAATTCTGGGCTGTGATGATAACTTCCATTCTTGTGGCTTGTATTTTCAAACCTAACTGAAGGACTGCTGCTACTGTAATTAAGGAATCTGTGACAGTTAAATTCATCTAGGAGATACTTTAGTTTGGTATACCCATAGAAAGGATTGTTATATCTTCCATATTCTTTGCTGTAAATGCCTAAGCAGACCATGGTCCCTGAATTTCAGTGTCAGCTTTTGGGGAAAGTAATATTTTATTAATTTGGGGGGGGCAGGTGGGTGGGCGGAACTCCTTTCCTATCTCAAAGCTTCAGGTCTTCCAATTGCTATTCTACCTATTTCATAGTGCTGAAGCTGGTGCTTTGAAATTTAGTTGCTTGCATGAGTAAAGCTTAGCCATATTGTAGTTAACTCTTCTGTGTTGGTTTTGCTTTCTGTTCCCAGCTATCTGTAAATACTTTAATCAAATCCCAACATAAGGAAATTATCAGCTGTAATCTCCTAATTTGGTCTCCTTGAATTCACGCAGACCTTTTCAGCTTCTTGACTTACGAAAGTAAATAATCCTGAAAAAGAGAAAGCTAATTTTCCTGAGGAGAAGACACTGCTCAGGTACCTTGCAGAGTCATTCTTGCAAATGCAGGTGTATTGGTTTGAATGCCAAAACATGAAAGCAGTGCTGAAGCTGCGCAAAGTAGGGTTGAGAACTGCTCTAAGGTTTTTCCATATTGACATAGAGATTGTCGGTATTCTGGCAGGGTGAGGTATGCGATGTATTTTGGTGGGATCCTGGGGACCGTTGCTAAAATTTTCAGTCAGGTTGTAGTTGTCAGTAAATATCCAAAGTAAAATAAAGTTCTGTCCACCATGTTCATGACTTCATCTTTTTGAGGTGACTCAGATCAGCTGTTAGTCCAGGGCTTGATGAGTCAGCATCTTGGACAAATGATTGTACTCCACTTATATCATTTTGGAAACTTAGGAGCTGTTGGTATTTAAAGGAAGTAATGAAATTGCTGATAATTCTTACCAATAGGAAAGCCCATGACCCATGGCATGTAAGGTAAATGATTAGTGCAGTTTACCAAGTAGAGTAAATGTATTTTACCACTTTGTGCTTTTGAATGCAACTCCCAGTTGAACTAAAGAACTAAAATAATGGTCTGTATTGAAGGGATACTGTTCCTGGTTTCTGAATCTGCCTGTTGTTTTCAGGAAACATTAGAGCATTGGGAAACTGGGAAGAGTGGCTTTTCAGTCACTATTTCCTAGATTTCCTTGCTGAAATTGCATTATTTGTTAAACAGTTCCAAGAATCCTCTTATAAAGCAATACTGGTGGGGTGGGGTGGTAATGACTTTTCACTCTAACTTCTGGCTGATCAGGAATTTGAAGTTGTAAGTGTTGCCCCTCCATAATGATTCCCGTAATTTCTGTGTTGATTTTTAACCTAAGTTCTACAAGCATCATGTTTGCCTGGGGTAGGCCGTTTTTACTCTGTGGCCTTTTTGTATCGATCTGTCTCCACAAAGCAGCAGTGTAACGCTGTTGTTCCAATGTCAGAGGTACTTAAAATACTAACTTAAAACTACTTCAGGCCAAGAATGCAATTCAGATTTGAGTTTTATTTAGGGATCCTAAAGAATTAGAGCATTTTTGTTTTGTCCTAAGAACTTTAGAACTATGTTTTTCCTGGAAAACACAGAAACACTGTGCTCTATCTTTTCACTTTCCTTTGAATCTGGGAGGAAACTTGAGAATATATTGGATCAGATCAAAAGTTCACCTAGGTAATGGTAAAGAAACAAACATACTGAGATACTTTGCCTTTATATTCTGAGTTCCTGTAGTTTGTTACCTTTTTTCAAAAATAAAAAATAAAAAATTTAATGGCTTTTTATTCCATTCATCTGTTCAACCCCTGTGGACTTTTAGCATCCTTGGTGTCCTGTGTCAGAGAATCCACAAATAAACTAGGCAATAGATGAAAAAATATTTCCATTTGTTTTGATCTCTCCACTTACTAGTTTCATCTGATTCCTCCTAGTCTTGTTGGTCTGAGTTGATGATAGAAGTAATATCCATGGACTAACAAAAAATGTGGAAAACTTGAGTAGAAACTTAAAACTTCAAGGCTAAGCACAGAAGCCATATCTTGTGAAGATTTTACTTCAAAAAAGATTTTGCAGCTTTGAGAGTTTCAAAGGCAAATCCAGAAAAACATTTGGGAACTGGACTACGCAATGTCAGTTGGAATTAAGTAGTTGTTCAAAAGGTGCTATGAACAGAAAATCTATCTATTTTAACACTGAATCTGTAGTCATCAATACTTTTGCTAGTAAAGTTACTTGAGTTCTTAGGGTTTTGCTGCTGTATGTGCTTAGTGCTGCCTGTATGGGAGTAGAGAGATGGTCCTCCTTAGTATCTGACATCAGCTACCACTTGAGATTCGCGAAGTGGATGTCTTATCTCTTCTTTTTCCCTGAAAAGCCTGTCCTGATCAGCACCTGCTCAGCGTACACTGGTAACATTGAGTTGAGCATAAAGCACAACTTCCCTGGGCACTTCTCCTAAAAAACCCCCACAAACTTGTAGAGAAGAAGGGGTGCCTTCTCATGACATTAGGTAGAGCATTGGCCCAGAGAGCAGATTTGTTTCCATGCCATTCTCTATTGCCAAAGTGGTTAATCTGGGTAGTGAGCAATCAAATTGGTCAGCAACAAAGATAAGTTTGTTGTGTGTATATACATGCACTCGCATGTGCACACAAACACGCACACACACACATATACACACACACGCACATGTATATCCAAACAGATACATACAATCAATCAAAAATAGGTAGTCTCTTTTGACAGGATTTCACCAGTCTGCTGGCCTGAAGTCTAGGGAATCTGGGGAAGCTGAAGATAGTGTATGTCAGAGGTTTTTGCCAGCACAGTTCCTCTGAATTCGATGTTAACAAATTCAGAGCATTCACAGATTCCTTGCTTTGGTCACCTCATGAAAATTTTCCAGTTGTTTATTTTTGAGCGATTATACCTCCACTTTTCCTGCCTTGTTAAGTTTTTCTTTAGCTTTACAAGGACACTTCCTTCAGTTGTGCCTAGGAGGTCTTAGGAAGTCCTAAATCATTCAGCAGCAGCAAGTCTTCTCATTATTTGGGAGGAGGGATCATGGTTTACCTATGCTACCTACCGACTGCTTGACCTGTGCCTCAGCATAGGCTTCTTGTGTAAGATGCAAGTTGTGGGACTAGATTGTCATCAGACTGAGGGGTGCACAAACTAAAAATTTCCTAAACGAGTTCTGTTGATTTATTAGGTAGAAAAATGAACATCCCACTCTTCCTTTTCAAAGAAGAGAGTAACACAGTTCTCTGTTCTCAAATACTATAGACAGCTAAACATAGGGGCTTGCAGGAAGAATACGCAACTCATATGCTCATCTCACTCTTTCAGATACTCAAGTCCAAGAGAGAAAGAGAATTTCCTTTTGGTGATTTACAATCCATTCACTATGTTGCTATTGAGAGTCCTAATTTCACAAGCTCTGCTTCTTATTCTGATTTTACTTAATGGATTTTTTTGGAATCTAGGCATTTAGAAGCTGGCATAAAGATTGTGAGTGTGCCAAGTCCTCTTGGGGTTGAGGGTCCAAAAGAATATAAGTGCAGAAGAGAACTAATGAAGCCAATTGCTGAAGTCTGCTGAAATTTTCCAGTGTATTGTGGCAATAAGAACAGTTGTATCAAAGAGGTGATATTTGAACTAAAAAGTGAATTGAGCTGCATGGTTAAATATAGCAATGAACATTTATGAAGAAGAGCCACTCATCACTGAGGAACTCTGAAGGAGGGGGGGAAGCTCTACCAAAAAATGCAGGAGTGTTGAAACTGAAGCCAGAATCTTCTGTGAGCAGAAGAAAAAGTCAGCCAGGTTAAACCACTACTTGTGACAAGCTCTGAATGGACTGTAGCTGCTACTGAGTGTTATTCCTAGAGGGGAATGAAACATCGACAGTTGGTCTCAAATTGAATCTGGCTTGCTATTTTTCAAGAACTAACCATCTCAAATGCAATGTATAAAAGCAAAAAGAGTATCTTCTTGAAAACAGATTGCTCAAAGCTGGTGCAGACTGTGCAGTGATGCTGTTTTCTGTACCTCGTGCTCCTGGTTCCTTAAGTTGTAACAATTAAAACAATCATCTGTCCTGGACTTCAATGTCAATTGTAAAAAGGTCTAAACACTTGTCCTGTCCAGCTCTCGTATAAATGGTTACCTGCTGTACAACTGCTTTGGGTCATTGTGATGATTCGCCAGCAAAAGAAATGTATATTTCTTAGTTGTTACTTGTATGTAAAGTATTTAGTCCTTGATGTTAAAGTAAACTGATCTGAAATAAAGACCATTTTGAGTTGCAAGAATAGTCAGTTTGGAAACTGGTTTAGTTCAGCAAAGAGTTCCTGTCTCTCTCTCTGGGGGAGTGATTGAACTGAAGGTCAGAGTATCATTTCTTTGCTGTAAAGCTCAAATGAAAGTATGCACGGAACACAGTTTTAGAATAGTCATTGACACAGAAGGAGTTGATTCTGAAGGACTTGGTTTTTTCCATGCTTTATGTGGGTTGAATGGTATTTCACCTTTCTAGCAAATGACATGGATGTTCATATTTTAGAAAAACACTGTTTCTGAATTTCTCATCTTAACAGTTTTGTGTCTAATATTTAATGTGCCCAAGATTTTAATGATTGTTCTTTCCTAATTTATACTCTTAGGTTTACTCACAGGAGATGGGGATGGTGTTGGGTGTTTTTGGGGACAGGTATTTTTCAAGTGTCCTTCAGCTAATTTAATTTCTGTTGCTTTAAAATATCATCAGAGATTGAACTGCAAAACAGAACTTGCTGGTTGACCCTGTAACATCAGGTGCTTGTAGTTAGAAGTGATTATTGTATGGGCACATGTGGCTTAAGATGGGGAGCTGTTTGATTGTAACTTTCTTTGAAAACTCTTACCCTATGGAAAAGGTGAGGTAGCCTACCCCTCTTGTTTATTGGGGGGAAAAAACATAAGCAGGGCTAGTTAGTGAAGAGTAGCTAGGTCATTGCAACTCTGTATCCACATCTACACCACAGTTAGTTGGTTATAGCCATGACCTTAAAAGTTGGTTTCTAGAAATGGCTGAGATAATCTTAGGATCCCACTGGCAGGGGAAGGAAAGTGAAAGGAACAGTCCCATCCATCCCTGTTTTCTGGCCTGTCTGCTTTGGCTTTGTCTGATGCTTTTGTGAGTCAGTTCAGCTTGCTGAACTGGCAGGAAACTAACACGTAAAATTATGTCAATTTTCTATTGATTTAGTGAGCTGAATTGCATATAGCACCAGTAAGAACATAGGGGTCATGTGAGTTCAGAGGTAGCGCAGAGGTTGGGAAGAAGGGATGAAGCCTGTTAGGCCAGCAGAGGTTGAAGAGCAGAATCATCCCTTTTGGTGGCAGTCAGCCATCAAGTTGACTCAACCATCTGATGAAACTTTACCCTGAGAGTTTATTTCCTGCCTAGAGTAAAATTCAGTTGCTTTGCAACATAGTAATTTGTTTTTTTTAATATGGAACAGTAGTATTAACTCTGAAGTGTCTAAAATTACAGGGATTTAAAAATACAGTATCTTAAGAAAAACATTTGAACTATCTTTTTTATTTTTAAGTTCTTTTGCTGGATTCTGAACTTTTCAATATGTGGTAGAAAACAGTTTTAGATCCTGTAGCAGCAGCTCTTTTCTGGAAGACTCAGCCAAGAGTAGGACTCTTGTGCTGAGAAATGTGTAATCACGTAAGACAGTTCTTTCCTCAAAGAGCTTGCAAATGAGTGCCAAGTAAGAGTGGTGAGTTTGATGTGGGAGCTGGAATGTAGATGCATGAAACTCAAACAGGCCACAAAATACCCACTTGATGGAAACAACTTTTAAGCCCTGTTGAGCTGGGATGGATTCAATCTACAGTTCAAGCAAAAGATTCTGATATTCATTAGCAGTGGCCCGAGATATCCATACTTCCGTTAGCAATAGAGTTACACCTTCAAGAATAAGGCTTGCTTGTGGTGTTTGATTATGTTAGTTAAATCAAGTTCTTCTGAAAGGACGTTGACAGGATGTTCATTCTGGTCAGAAATGCAAAATAGCTGTTACAATGTGTTATACTTGCACTCAGCTTTCAGTTACCTGAAATTGGATTATCTGGATTAGAAGTTACTTGTGCCATGTATTTAGACAGAAGTTTGGCAGGGTTATTTGTTAAGTCACAGTACAGCCTCATTTCGTCTTTGGAAATAGTTCATATGTTTTCCTGTAGTGCAGAGCTATAAAGTGTATATTCTGCCAGATTCAAGTTGGCTACTTGAAGAGGCAGCAGCAATGTCTCTGCACCATATACCTGGAAAAGGGAATGCTGAGGAGTATGGCAGAGACAACTCAAGTTTGAGCAGGACTAGTACTGACCTGGAATTAAAAAGCCCATGAGGATCCATGTTCACTTCTTACAAAGTCATTGAGATCTGTATTCTGTGCTCCCAAGCATTCTTCCCCATAATACCTGTGGTTTTGGTCTGGGTGTGTCCGTTATCTGTGTTATCCCAACTACCCGAGATAATGGAAAGCCGCTGAATTTGAAGTATTTTAAAGAAATAACTTTCCTGCATCAGACTGTGTGTCTGACTGCTACAGATGAGATTAAAACAAATATTAACATCAACATTCACATCTACGTTCCTTGTTTTGCGATCTAAAATCTCACAGTTGCTGTGCAACTCTTTTATACACGCAGACATGTTTATAGAATTCATAAAATGTAGACTTAACATTTCATTCCATTACCCGATCTGTAGGATTTGATTAACAGCCTTTAATAATAGGATTAAGTGTTGTGGGTTGGGAATTATAAGGCCTATGAAGCAGTGCGCAAAGGGATGTTACATATCTTTCCCTAGTGGGCTGTATTGGGCATTTCTGAGCCGCCAGTCATGTACAAAGCATCAAAACTCTTAGTTTCTCTTCTAGCTTCAGTTTTGAAAAGGATCACCCAATAGAAATTTGAATTTTAGTTAAGAACCCTATTTTGTAGAACAGTAAGATTTTTACCATTTGTATGTGGTCTAGAAAGAGATGCAGGGCCAAATGATGTTAATTTTGATCACAGGAGTTCTTAACGACTTTTTTTTTTTTCTTGAAAGTTGTTTCTCTTGCACTGAAAACTTAGATTCTATTCCTAGGAATACTATTTCTACCTTTACAGGCTTTTGTGCAGTTTCAGAGTTTGTTGGGATTTTTTTTTTAATTGCTGAAGATTTCTTTGTGTTCACAGGTCCAGAATATGAACGTTTCAATTTTATTTAAAAAGCTTTTCTCTGGGCAAAGGGTCACTTTATAGCTTGTCCTTCAGGCTCTAGAGATACCCTGAAAACTAGTAACTATGGTGGTTCACTTTCACTGAGTCACTGTGCGTTTGTGCTCTTGAATTTGTGAAAACAGAGAAAACTGTTCTGAAACAAGTTAGATACTCTAATCACAAGAAAGATGAACTCTTGTCTGAAATTGGCCTGCTTGTGATGGGTGTTTAAGTCCCCTGTCTTGATTTTCCGCCCCCCTCCCGGGTTCTTTACAAAGCATTTCTCTTACTCATCCCTTCATCATGATTCCTATAGAGGGAGCATCGTATCATCCTTACATTTCTTATTTCATGAACCAGTGAGCATGTTTCAAATCTTGCTTAACTTTTCCTCTGATTTAATATATCCTGTGCAAGATGTCTCTCTCACTCATTTGTTCCTTAGGTTTCAGCAAGGCAGCTGTAGAGGTTATCTTCATTCTCAAGGAAAAATTCGCACTGTAAGCACAAGTCTTTAGCAGTGGGGATTCTCCTTAGTCCAGAAACCTTGGTTCACCATTCACTTCCTGGAACTACAAAGGGAGAAATTAGTCTCCCAGGTTTTCGTATCAGCATTAAGAAAATAATCCACGACTCTCAAGACTAGAGCCAGAGGCATCTAGCAATCACTGAAGTACCGTGTTCCTAACTTGTGTGTTTAGAATTTAAGTGGACTGACTGAGTCAAAAATCACATCTGCCAAGGAAATGGTAAATTATTATCGGATGTTGTAAGTAGGCATTCTCTAGTTTTGCAGGCTCTAGGAAGACAACTTTTGAGCAGTTGATATGTCATATTTTTAACACGCTAACCTAAAGTAGTTTTGTTTTTCTGATTTCTAGTTTTAATCAAACTAGGGACATACCCATGATTCTGATTTTCATTGGCCCCACTGGTTGTGGTGTTCTGATCTAATGGCTTTTAGACTAGAGATCTTTCTCCCTCACATCCCAGTGGCCTGAATAAAAATGAAATGTGTTTCAAGGTTTCAGAAAAGCTTGCCCTCATGAAGGCAGTTCTTCAGTTTATCAGGCATTAGATGTTTTAGTTTAAGCAAGAGGTTGTCTATATAGGGGTCAGAGTAACTACCTATCAAATCCTATCTTCTCAAGAACGCGGTGATTGGAATAAAGAACATCTTTGTTAGACTCGTGGTGACTTGCAGTGTGCATTTCATACAGTTTTGAAGGTTCTTTGGTTTTTTTCAGAGTAAGAGTTTCTTTTCACATGAGCTTTTCTTTTTGATAGACTTAGAATCATACAACAGCCCAGATTGGAAGTGACCTTGAAAGACTATCTAGTCCAACCTTTCATGGGTAGGAAAGCCTAGATGAGATTATCTAGCACCCTGTCCAATTCCAGCTTGAAAACCTCCAGTGATGAGGACTCTACCATGTCCCTGGGGAGGTTGTTCCAGTGTTTGATTGTTCTCACTGTACAAAATTTCTGTCATACCAAGATGAAACCTGTCCTGGTGCAACTTGTACCCATTGCCTCTTGTCCTCTCCATGTGGCTCCTTGTGAAGAGAGAGCCTCTGTCCTTTTTGTAGCCACTCTTTAAAAATTTGTCATCCTTTATTAAGAAGGAGAAAGGGTAATCAATAGTTAAAATTCTGGTGTCTCTTACGAGCTTATACACTGATACCTATGATATCTAAAACCACTAGATAACATTTTCATGAATAAATGAGTTTTTTTCCTTGAACTTACACTTTTCTGTTTTCTCCAAGAACTTCTTAGCCAGAAGTGATAGATTTGAATTACAGTTGACTTCAGCTGATGGAAAAATACAAATTTTCAATATGAAAGAAATCGTCTAGCCATTTCCAGTATGTACTGTCCTCTACAGGAAAAAAGTCAATTTTGTATTTCATGTGGTCCTCTAGCTCATCTCCTCTCATTTTTCTCACTGCTCCTTAAGAGTTCTGTGGTATCTATTAGATATAATCCAAACCACTGAAAGTTAATTTCAGAAAGCTCCATGTCTTGAAAATTGGTCTCTGAGTAAGAAACGCAGGTACCTAGAGAGAAAATACAACATACTGAGGAGGGGTTGCTTTGTTTTGGTTGTTGGTGTAGAGCTTATCTCCTTGACATGTGATTAATCTTCATAATTATATACACATGTGTAGGTTATGTATCAAATTACAGCAACTATAAGACGAATAGAACCAGGTGCATCATGATCTTCCTGTGTTTGCAGAGGTCCTGAAACATACAACTGAAGCTTGTCTTTTCACCTGCTTTGACTATAATTCTATAGTTGCCTAATTTGGCGTATTTGCAGTATTCCATGAAAATGATCATATTTATGAAAACTTTCCTGCAGCTGTGTCTTGTTCTGCAATCAAACTTGCCTGCAATCCAGGGTGGTTTAACTGGATTTCAGAGTACGCCTGCTTGGTAGCTCTAGAACAAAAGGGATTTAAGAGACAAAAGGTGGAATTCAACTTTCAGCCAGGTTCAGAGGAAGCAAAATTTTAATGTGTAAATGAGGCAGTCTGCAGAACAGTGCAGTAGAAGGCCTGGATAGGAAAATGACCAAAAATGCGTTGTCATTTCCATCCACAGCTCAATATGGTTTCTGGTAGGCTGGAGACTGAATGAAGCTTCTCTGCTCCGTTATTGGACGATGCTATGGATAGTCCAGAGAATAGGTATCTTCTCAAAAGCAGACAAGGATGGAAAAAACCAGTTGACTTCCTTCTGTGTATTAACTGTAGTTTTGTGCATTTTGGAGGATAAAGGAATAGAAATTGAATATTTAATAAAATAAAGGTGACTGGCTTAAATCTTCATCCTTTTAGTTTCAGAGTCCTGTCCTCGTACTCTAAGAGCTGATAACCCTAAAAGACAAAACAGGGTTTTTATTTAGGGAACTGGTTAGAGCAGAAAGTGAGAGATGTAATAGCAGGCAGTGACCTCATGATCTTACTACCTCATTAATCAATTTTTTAAAATCAGTGTTACAACAGCTATAGTTAATGTGAATCACTTGGGTGCAGTGAACAGTTGGCCACAGTCCAAAACGTTTCTTTTTCTCTCCACCAGTTCTGTTCTAGCCAACTAATTGCTCATCTGGGGATGCTGCTGTGTACAGCTTATGGCCCAGGGATAAGTGTCTTCCATAAAGGAAAACGGCAATTTGGCTGGTTGGGTATATTTATTTATTTATTTAAATTTATTGTTATTATTATTAAGCAACACAAACAAAAAAACAAACCCAAAGAAACAAATCACAAACCTAGCTATAGATCATACTAGATCATTTAAACAACCGGCTTTTCATTGACCATAAGATGGCCTTTGGTTTTTTTGCTTTTATGTGATACATTGCATTGGAGCAACAAGTGTTTGGACCTTTTATGATTAGCTGTAAATCCACTGGTGAAATTAATCCAGTCCCTAGTACCAGGAGGTGTTTGCCTGCATCCCACCATGTAGATAGTATCAAATAGGAAATACAAGGTTGGTCCTGACTTGGGCAATATTTTGCATGAACGGTAGCAATTGTATTTAAGAACCTTTTATTACTCCTTTTTTATAGGAGATGTATGATGAACAGGAAGAATTTAATAAATCATAATAGAAACTGAACATTGTAATGAGTTTTTTGTATTCTGGGTGAATAGAACAAAATGCGTATGTGTGGGTTTTTGATACATAGCAGGAGCGACAGTATGCATTACTACAAAACTGAGTAACTAGGTTTTTATGCAATTTTTCATTTCTAGGTTAACTGTGTAACTCATATACTTTAGTGAAGCCCATTGAAAAATGTGATATTTGTGATAATCTGTACATGGCCTGTAATGCATCATTGAAATGCCACTGATATTACCAAACATCTAATTGACCAAGCATTTTCCTTCCTATGCAGAAGCTTCAGTATGAGGCGGGGTGGATGGCGGAAACGGGCTGGCGATGGCTGGG
The DNA here is from genome assembly GCF_000699145.1 of Aptenodytes forsteri. Lineage (NCBI taxonomy): Eukaryota > Metazoa > Chordata > Aves > Sphenisciformes > Spheniscidae > Aptenodytes > Aptenodytes forsteri. The sequence continues at coordinate 8,708,728 of NW_008795029.1, forward strand.
GAATATGGGTATGTTCAAAACCAAGTGGCTTTTTTTTGTTGTTTTTTTTTTTTTAAGAGGTAAATGGCACTGCGTTAAAAGGGGTTTACAATTTTGTTATATATGCTAAAGGTATGCTATAAATTAAACTCTTTTGCTTCACTTGAAAACACATAATTAAGTTCAAAAGAAATTTTTAAAATTACCAGGTTCTGAAGTCTTCGTTCACAATAATCCACTAAATTGCATTATTAATAAGTACAGACCCTTGAATAGCTTTAAATCACCATTTAAAAGCTAAACTAAATAATTTTAAAACTATTTGTGGTTGTCTTCACCACATTCTATATAGTTGGACAAACAATAACTGAGGCACCTAATTTATGTAAATATTTATGATACTACTGTCTCATGTATATTTAAGAACTGAAAATACATGGACCTTAATGAGTATTCTGTACATTGTTTCTTTAGGCAATGGGCCTCCGATTTAGCATCCAAACTTGCATGGTTTCCTTATTTCTTTTTTCTTCTTTCTTTTTATTCTATAAGAATATTTTATTCTACAACAATTTATTCTGTAAGAATTTTGTATAGATAGAATCTTTTTCTTATGGAATAAGATAACAGAGGTATGAAATAAATCCTGCCATGTTGGTAACCAGATGCACTTATCTTGTAGATAAGAATTTAGGGTGGAGGATTTGCTTTTTTTCATTTGGAAGAAGAATATGTCTTCTGTATGTCAACCAAAATCAATTTGAAGGAATGCTGCTTACCTTTCCAGTCTTTAATTAACCAGTTTCTGCCTGTAAACATTAGAAAATAAGACAAGCATCATGGGTTTTGTTTTGTTTTAACTTAAAAACTAGGGCGGGTACATGTCGGCAAAGGTTAAGAAATTGGAGGATCAGTTCCGGTCAGAGTCAGCCATACAGCACCAGAGGGATGGAAGTTCATCAAGTATCTTTAGTGGGGTCGCCATCTATGTCAATGGCTTTACAGGTGAAGCTTTCTTTTTTTTAAGGATCTGTTCTGTTTTGTTCTAGTGTCTGTTTACCATCCTAAGTGGAGTAAAAAACTGTAAAACACATGAGTTTGCAGCTAGGTAAATACATAGCAATTACTGTATATGCTTTGTATATTATGTTCCTTTGTATTTCATGATTAAGGTTTTCAATATAAAATCAGATTTAGGTTCTGAATATAAATGTTACTTTACTAAATCATTTACATGAATGGTCATTGATAAAAATAGCAGTAAATTTTTCCACCTTTCCACAGTGTTGTTATTTGAAATGAAACCTTTTAACTTCCTCCATGCTCCTACATATATTAAGTTTTTAATTTTCCAAAACTATTGATGGTTGCATTGGACTTGGAGTGTATGCGTTAAATTTATGTTTGGGTGGATATGTTGGGGTTTTCTTGCTCGGAGTGGCGTAATGCTTGAGACAGTGAACCCGTTAATAGTGGAAGGAGGAACAAGAGAAGAGGTAAGACATATGTATGTATTGTCTGCGATGGACTGATAGTGCATGTTAACTGGAATAAGATTTTTAATCTACCATACTTACGTTCCTATTTCTCCTGGGTTCTGTAAAGCAGCTTAATAACCTTTTTGAAACTTCCCAGAAGCCTTTTTCAGGGACCTATGCCAGGAATGTTGTGACTGTTACATAACTGATGCGTACAGCTTCTGTGATACGGAGCAGTGCTGGTTTGAGCACAGGGCTCAAACGGACTGAAAAAGGTTAAGGTGGACATGTTAAACTATTAATAGTGAATATTAAATAACTGAATCAATTATTTAATACAGGCAGTTTCTTTAGTGAAAATCTAGCATTTGCATATTCTTCAAGGTACTAGTTCCTAAATACAGCTCTACAAGATGGTTGTTCAAAAGGCTGAAGTAGGAAAGATAACACTTGGAGAAAATGTGTGCTATTTTTAGTTAAAAGTTAGAGGTATAATCAAGTGTTAGAAATATTTTGAGAGTTGACAGGAGGGCACTGGAAGGAATTGTAACTGTATTCTTTAAAAAAATTTTCTTTTTTCCTGTATTGATAAACTTCTTTTTTTTAGTATCTTGTGCCAGATTTACTATTCAAACCATTCCATTTGTGCTGACCCAAACCTTTTGGTGCCAGTGTGACACCGCTGTAAAGGTTTCCCAAAAGCTAAAACTTTTTTTTTCCCCACCTCTGCTTGCAAAATAAGTACTCTTTTTAACATGATTGAGGGGATAAGAAGAGATGTTAGTTTTTAAGGTATTCTCTGTTCCCTGTAACAATTCAAGAATTGGTAAGGAAAGAGTGAGTTAACTGCTTCAGTAAATCAGAAATTGTATAGTAGGAGTTCTGTGCTGTTGCTAAACCCTTTTGATATTAATTCTTTTCTATTGCTTCTGGGTATAAACTACTCTCCCAAACTCTGGTGAAAAGATAAATGAGTTAATCTAATTTTGTGTTATGTTGATGTAAAGTGTTTTTTAATGTACTTGAGTATTTCCCACACACACACACACATGTTGTGGAAAGATCCTCTATAACAAGTAGAATGTTTACATTTTGAATCAGTCTCCTCAGAAACAGTTTTCTACATTTCTTCAGAAATGCTTTTCTGATTTGTTCTTTGAAGAACTTGTAAGGTTTTTCAGGAGAAAAACAATGGTTTGCACTCTTTCTGATCATGGCATCATATTTCGCAATTAAAGTTGTTTTTCTTACTGTATTTGCTGACACAAAACAGGAATATTTCTGGTTTTAATTTTATAGATCCCTCAGCTGATGAGTTAAGACGGCTAATGATGTTGCATGGAGGCCAATACCACGTGTATTATTCCAGATCAAAAACAACTCACATCATTGCCACAAATCTTCCAAATGCCAAAATAAAAGAATTGAAAGGAGAAAAAGTAGTTCGGCCAGAGTGGATCATGGAAAGGTAAGTTTAGGTCTACTGCTTTTGGAGATTTCTCCTTTTGGAAAAAAAAGAAGAAAAATCTGGAAAAACATCGTTATGGAAGGTTGCATTTTGAGATTATGGTTTAGTTTAAAATAAATCTGTCCTTGCAACAGCTGAGTAAAAATACTACTGTTACATTGAAGGTATGCTTCTTAGTGATTGTTCCTTAAGAAACTTCACTTAGAACATTCAGAAAGTCTCGGGCATGTCAGGAAACTGAACATTATCCTGTGATTCCATTTAATAGCCAATCAATTGACCAGCCTTCATCTCAGTATGTTTAAATAAGTACCTGGTGATTGTTTTTTAACCTCTTGCCTTGTGCATTGCATAAGTTTCATTTCATCTGTAAATAAAGAAGAATGTCAATTGAAAAGCATTTTCATAAAACTGAAATTAATCCATCTAAACATTTATTATGTTGTGACTTTGTAACAAAACAAAAACAAAATAAAAAAACCCCCATGTTTTATTTACAAAGAATTCATATTCTTTAGTTCTTCCATGCACTGGAATACATAGAATCAACTGAAGTTGTCCTCAGGTCTTTGAAAAAGATGATAGCCAGGCTCAGAGCAGTTAATCTGGCTTGCCTCTGTCTTCTTCCATCTGAGGAACCCATGGGAAATAGAACAGGCAGGAATATGTTCTGGAAATCATTGTTAGTGTCATGCTGTTCTTAACTAGCCTCTTTCCTAGACAACCAGCAGAAACAGGCAAGGAACTCTTCTGCATACATACTTGTAAAATCCTATTTGCAGTTCCTGTTTTCAGTTTGATGATTTTCAGTCCTTTGGATTCAGCTGTTTCATATCATATATCTTTAAGGTAAATTTTTTAAACTTTAGTCAGAAATGATAGGTTCCTCAGTTTGAAAAGGACTTTAGGTACATTTGTTAAACAGTTTTAGGGCTTCACCCATGAGTTTAAGGACTTGGAAGACTGGTGGTAGGTGTGTGTTTATTTGAAAGATGTGGCCATTTTCATTGATGCCATTAAAGCTCGTTATGATTTTAACCAAGTCGGAAAAATCAATTTGTATATACATTCAGTAGAGACTTGCTAGAACCTAATGTATGAAATCTCCTAAAATTTTTCCTTATGATGTCTTGTATTCAGGTTCTGCATCTCCTGGTTCTGGAAGGTTGTACTGTAGAATAAGTCAGAAGAACTGAGTATAGACAAATACATGGGGTTGGGCACAAGGAAACAGGGAACTCACTGTCTCAGTAGAACAGGGTTCGTGTCAGAATCTGGAATAAAAGCTAATTTCACAACAACCCCTCGTTTTTTCCCTTCCTCTCAACAGTATTGAAGAACACTCATTGGTTAAATACTCCATCTCTGTGTATGGAATACCCAATGATGTTCTCCTCAGTAGATCAGTTTGTGAAAATCAGTGCAGTGGATGTAGAGGTTCCAAATTTGTTGAATATTCATGTGCACATCATGTTAGTGCAATGTGATGGGTTTGGGTTTTTTTAGTTTGGTTAAGAACCAAGCCTAAAATGCTACTGTCACAAATTGCTGGTAAAGCAGTGTTGTTAGATCTTCAGTCTTGTGATCCAAGGTTGCAAAATGAAAAGGTCATTTGTCTGTGGAGCTTTGATTTATTTCTTTGTGTGAAACACATTATGATCTAGTCCTTAATTACATGATCACATGCCATCTTTTTTCACTGTGGTACCTGCCACATTCTCTTCACAGAAAAGATTGAATTCAGGTTGCAAATTGCTAATTCAGTGTCGGTTTTTGCTTCTTGTCTCTGTAACCCTGTTCCTTACTTACTGCATGTGACTCAAATTCTGTGCTGGTAATGGAATGAATAATTAATTCCTGTATTTTATTGGTGCTTATCACTATAGCATCTGTCTGCTTTCCAAAGATTAATGAACTTACCACAGCACTTATTACAATGGCTATTATTTTCATTTTTTGTTTGAGAGCCACCAAAAAGACATTAAAATGTCAATAATTTAGAATATGCCATGTGGACTATGTAAGATAGTTACAGAGTTACTTATACAAGGATGGTAAGGCATATGTTGAAGTTTACTGCTGCGTTAAAAGCTTTGCATGTTCTGAACTGTGAACATTCTGAACTGTCGTCTAAAGTCAGACTCTCATAAACCTGTTGTTAAATGCAAGTAGCTCTAGAGTTTTGGTTTAATTAGCATCACATAGAGATCCTGTGGTAACAGTAGTTGCAAAATCCAGTATTGCACAGTAATGTGTGGTTGCTTTAGCGACAAAATCATTCTTTCTGCACTCCCCTTGTTGCATATTTTTGCTACCTCTCCATTTCTGCAACAAATGAAGGAAGGCACTTGCAGGCAGACCTCCTTTCTAAATCTTTCTTACTTGATTTGAAAAATACATGACACAATTACGTAGCTTGGAAAGGTTGTTGTGCAATGTCCAATGGAAGCCAAATTAAGGTGATTTGAGAGCTTGACTTTCAAATTTGAATATCCTTTTAAAAAGCATTCTTTGACATTTATAATAAAATCACTTTTCAGAGATTGAGGATAACTAACCTCTAAAACAAGCTACCAGTAGGATTTGTGGATTCCTTATTTTGATTTTCAGGTTGAGTGAATGTTTTTCTTAAAGATCTGTGTTAATCTGACACAAATGTGAAGAAAATAGTTTAAAACAATTTCCCCAGAAAAACAAAAAATTAGTCTGGTACATCACACTTCATTTCCTTTTTCTGATGAGGATTCAGAATGCAAACTATTTGAATAAATAAAAGCTACCAGTTCTAAAACAGTACAGCTTTCAGAAGAGATGCCGCGTTACTTTAACACAGTAACTTTTTTTGGAAACTAGCAAAGCATTGAAGGGGAAGGAGATGGCTTTTATAGCTATATCGGAAGCAAATGGAGCAGGCCTGCTGTTGAATGGTGGGGCAACCTCATGACAAAGGATATGGAAAAAGTTGAGGTACTCAATACTGCCTTTTCTTCAGTGTTTAGTGGCAAGGTCTACTTTCATGCCTTGAAGGCCTGTGTGCCTAGTGGCAGAGTTTAGAGCAAAGAAATGCTACCAAAGATATAGGAAGCATAAATTATGGTTCACTTAAGGAAACATGACATATACAGCTCTACAGTACCAGATAGAATGCATCCAAGGGAGCTGAAGAAGGTAGCTGATACCAGTGCTACACCACTCTCTGTCAGCTTTGAAAATCCATGGCAATCAGATGAGATTTTCCAGAAGACTGCATAAAAGGCAAATGTCATGCTTACCTTCAGAAATGGAAAGAAGGAGGATCCAGGGAACTGCGCTGTGATCAGCTTCACTACAGTCACTGAAGGCTATGGGGAGATGCCTTCCTGGAAGCTATATCTAGGGTGGCAAATCATACCGGACCAGCCTGGTTGTCTTCTGTGGGGAGATGACTGGATGACGGGAGAGCAGTAGATATCATTTGCTTTGACTACAGTAGGGCTTTTGACACAGTCCCCCATTGCATTCTTTTAATAAATTGGGGAGATACGGATTGGATAATGGGCTACTAGCTGGGTGAAGAACTGGCTCAACTGCCTGGTTCAGACAGTAGTGGTCGACAGTTAAGAGTCGAAGTAGCAAATGGTTAAAAGTGGCACTTCTGAAGGGTTGATACTGGGGCAGATGTGGTTTAATGTCTTTTAACAATGTGGACATTGGCGATGCAGTGGAAAGTACCTTCAGCAAGTTTCTGGGTGACGGCAAATAGAAGGGAACAGTTGATATACTAGAGAGCAGGGCTGCCCTTTGGAGAGTCAACAAACTGGAGGAATTATATGACAGAAACTTAATGAAACTCAACAAAGTCAAATGCAGAGTCCTGCACATGGGACAGAATTAACTCCATGCAACCAGACCGGCTAGGGACTCACTGGTTAGGGCACACCCTTGTAGGGAAGGACTTGAGGGTCCTGGTGGACTACGAGTTGACCATGGAGCAGCAGTTGTGCCCTTGTGGAGATAAAGGCTAACAGCATACTGGGTTGCATTAGCAAGACCATAGCCAGCAGGTCAAGAGAAGTGATTCTTCCAATCTATTCAGCACTTCTGAAGCTGCATCTGGAGTTCTGTGTCTGATTTTGGGCTCCTCAGTACAAGAAAGATACTGACAAACTGGAGTGAGTTCAGAGAACCACCAACATGAATAGGGGCCTGGAACATGTGATACATGACGAGAGGCTGAGGAAGCTGGTTTTGTTTTGCTTGGAGAGGAGACTAGGAGGGGATCTAATTGCTGGCTTTCATTACCTATATGGAGGTTACAGGGAGCATGGAGCCAGATTTTTCTTCAAGATGCACAGCCAGAGGACAAGAGGCAATAGTCGTAAGTTGCAGCAAAGAAAATTTTGACTAAGGAAAAGATTTTTCACGGTGAAAGAGAGCAAGCAGTGGAACAGGTGCCTAGAGAGGTTGTGGAATCTCTGCCCTTGGACATATTCAAAATTTGGGTGGACTCAGCCCAGGGCAACCTGATCTGACTTTAAAGATAACCCTGCTTTGAGCAGTGTTTGCACTAGAGACCTTCAGAGGTCCTTTCCAACCTAATTTTTTTAGTGATTATGAATTCTGTGATCCACGGAGTGTGGAATGGGGAAAGATGTTGAATGATGCATCTAGAATAGGATTCCTATTGCTGCATCTTAATACAGTTTGAAAAAAAAAACAAACCAACTGTGTATTGATCTAGTAATGCAGCTACTCCAGTAGCTAAAATCTTAGCATGAACAAGTTCTTAAATAAATGTGGTTTTTTTATAATCTTGAAATTGCAGTAATGATTTTGAAATATTACTTGGGTGGTTATGCACCCAGGTTCATGCGGTGATACGAGAAACAGTCTAACCAGGCATTGTAAACGCTTAGTTGCTGCATCACCACTTTCTGTACAAGAAAGCTTTGGAACTTTACCGTGTGTATTTTTAACTCTATTTGGCAATGTTTAATGTAAATTATGTTCCTTTATGAATGCTATATAGTCATGTATCAAACAATATTTAATTGATACATTTTTAGGGCTGCTTTTACTATCTCATTCCCATAGAAACCTTACCAGGTCTGTATGTATATGCCTAACTAGTTTTAATTTATCTAATTGGGAAATGTGATCTCCCACTATATTCTTCTCTAATTGCAGCAAGAAAGCTCCTAAGGGCTTTTGTTCCACTGTCCAGCTCCCTTGACAGTACTACAGATTTGAGCTAGTTAAAAAGCACATCTCCAAGAGAAAGCATTCAGGTGTTGAAGAATAGAAAAACAGTATCTGTCACTGAGCTAAATTCTCTTCAAACATTTGACTCCAATTGTATCTTCAAAACTGAACACTAATATTAAGCTGCTTTGATATGAGAGAGGTTCCTCTACTGTAAGAAGTTTCAGCATCTCTGACCCAGTGTTCAATATGAAGAGTTGTATATGAAGAAGAGGTGAAGTATAGGCTGCGAAGGCTGTTATCTCTACTGCCACCAACAGGCGTTGGGGTGGAGAGATGAAATCATGCTGTGGTGTATTTTTGAGAGGATTCCACTTCAGAGTCCATGACTTCCCTGAAGAATTTAGCAGTTATTGACGTATAATTACAGTTTCAGTGGAAGAAGAAGAAGAGGGAGATACAGTGGAACACATAGGACAGAACTGGAATGATTGTGGTAGATATTTACGGAGGGTCTGTTTGGAAATTACTCTTCTGTCTAGCTTTCTTCAGTGAGTTTTCTCACAAGAAGGAGTAATTACCCTTTTGGAATGGAAAAAGTAGTTCCTCTTCAATAGTGAACCACATCCTAGCTGACTTCCTTCAAATTATACCCAGATTTGCTTGGAACACATGCATTTGCATTGTTCCAAGTTAAAGAGCTCAGTCAGCATTGTTCAGTTAGAATAACCTGGACCCTCACCATTTTTTTTTGACTGAGCATTGCTTACTCTGTTTTTGAAATTAAATATTAGGATATAATATTTGTGTGTGTCAATTGGAGAAGAGAAATGGATGTAGACAACTGACCAACACAACTGTGCAAATATCTTTTGTAGTACCAGTCACCGCATGACAAATTACTTTTCAGTTCAATCCAGTTAGTAGTGGGAAAGGAGTTGTGGAAGGGACTGCAAGTACATATAGCAGAACAGCAAAAGGTAATGACCAAAGTAATAGTTTATTGTACATGAGGTATTTTTTAGCATAGAAGGTTGGGGTTTTTTAAAATGTCTTTAAGTAGTAACCTGTTCCTTTTTTTTTTTTTGTTTCAGCATTAAAGCTGGACGTCTCCTCTCGCACATTCCGTATCAGCTTTACACCAAGCAGTCAAGTGTTCAAAAAGGTCTCAACTTTAATAGCATATGCAAACCTGAAGATGCCATGCCAGGTCCAAGCAATATAGCTAAAGATCTCAACAGGGTGTAAGTGTTTCTGATCTTGTAATACAGATGCTAATCATTCACCCATAATGGGTTTGCATTTATAACTATATAGCATTTTTAAAATTCATTTCAGCTTTATAAGAGGGAAGCTCTGAGGCACTGAAATTTAAAGTAAGGTATAGCTATATAAATAGTTTAGGACAGAACTACAGTTACCTTGACTCCAAGTGTTGTCTCTAGTCTTTGGATCACACTTTGCTTGATAATGTGACCTAGGAGTCCTAGGGTGTAGCATATCTGTACAGAAGCAACAGGCCTACATTAAAGAATTCTGACTAGTGACACTGAAAAGTAGGTCTTCATTTCAAAAACAAAAAGCTGGTATGATTTGATTACTTTTGCTAAAGGTGCCTAGGATCAAATGTAAATGCATACTAGTTGTTAAGTTCTTTCTTTAGCTTCTTTTAAAAAAAACCTCACAGCGTATCACAGCGTATCTTATGTATGCTAACACCAAGGTTTAAGTCACGCTTGAGAGAGAAGATGGATTAAAAAATCCAATTACAATATGAAAAATTCTCCTAAAAGACCTTGAGAAGGGAATAGAACAGAAAGCACCAACGAAACTCTTAACTGGCAGAGGAATTGGAATTTGGAAAGAAGTCTTCCACTTGAACAGACTGTTCGGTAGATTTTTTTTTTAAGAGGGTTCCTGCATCTTTTTCAGAAGCACGTTTGTTGTTTAGAGGCAAGAATCATAAAATTATAGAATGGTTGAGGTTGGAAGAGACCTCTGGAGGTCATCTGGTCCAACGCTACTGTTCAAACAGGGCCAAGGATGCTGTACAAGATACTATACTTAGTGATTTGTAATGGGGATCTGTGTTCTTCCATAGTCCGCTGATTTATTTAAAATCCAGTTCTGCATAATGCTGAGGAGACTTTACCACGAGTGGGATTTGTCTATATTTAAGAAAAATAAAACCGGTGCTACAAAATGAATATCCTAAGCAGTATTTGTTACCCGTATTTTAAACAATGAGTGATGCAATCACCATCACCTCTTATTGCATTGTTAATGTTTTTTAAATGAGAAGAATATTCAGAGTTCCAAAAGTAACGATTTAGTCTGAAAAGCCTGCCCTATCCACTGATACTAAATATGTACTGCTGGATATACCACTTTCAACCATGCAGCTCCTCAAAAATACTATGTTTAATATAATTTGTGATTGTGATAATCTTAACCAAATTGTTGTCATGGTTAATTGGCTTTCTGGTTTCACTGGTATACTGGATAGCTAATTATTTCCCGCCTTTTTTTTGTGCACTTAAATTGCTAGCTTTGGGAGTTGAGAGTGATGGTTGGTTTTTTTCAGCAGATCAAGAGTATGCACAACTCTTGAAGGCTTTGGTTTTAATTCCACTTAGGGTTTGTTACAAAGTTAATTTTTTGAATGTAAACTTTGCCTCTACACTGTCAGAGTAAAAGTAAATTGCCAGTGCACTTGTGGCAGAGCACTTTGTATGCTTAAAAGATGAAAAGCAGTTTGTCTGGGTTTTTGTCAAAAGCTAAGAATACGTTTGATTTATAGAGCCTGAACAGATTTTTCCTTGAGAGAAGATAAAATAAATCTAACATAGTAGCCTAAATTAATTTTCTAAAAAATTGAATTTTTCTATGTAGACTTTCTTTTTTTCTTTTTTTGTTTGTAACTGGATAAGGAAGATCACATCTCTCGATAAAAAGATAACTCCTCCTGATGGTTTGCATATTCCTGCACCATTCATGCTGTCCATGGTAGTACAGTTCTGTTAACAAATAAATAATTACTGTAATTCGATTGGAGACTGCTGGTCAAATTAAAGGCCTTGGAAACAGCTTTTCTAATGTGAGCATGATTTTGGTCACTCCCGTGTAAACTCTTGGTAGTGCTGCGTTAATAATACACCAAATCTGTGAAATCTTTTGTACAGCAATACAGTATTTTGTGACTCTGAGACGGCTCAGAGTTTGAGATAATTGTCTCAAGAATGTAAAAACTACTCAAGTATATACAGATAACAATTAGGAAGATAAATACTTAGTACTTGAAATGACCTGTAAATGTGCCTTTTTTATAAAAGATATGGTATTAAATAATTATATGTGTTTCAGAAATCATATTAAAAAGTGTGAGATGGAAAACGAGATCACACCCAATGGAATAAGTTGCTGGAATGAAGAAGAGGAAGAAGAAAGTGATGATTTTGGATTTACGGAGCCGGAGCAGATCCTTCCCGGACGGAAACAAAATGGGATTCAGTCTCACAAAGACAGCACTGCCATTTTTAACGGACACACACACACTTCTACCAGTGCCTTAAAGACACAGGATTGCTTGGTGCCCTCTGGCAACGGTGTTGCAAGTAGGTTCTCCCCAGGCCCTGTGCAGGAGGAGGGGAAGACTGAAAAAGGCATGGTTGACTTTAGAGACTGCACAACGCAGCAGTTGCAGCAAAGCAACAAAAATACAGACTTTTCATGGAATCCACATAGGACTATGAGTAATTCATCTTCATCTTTGCACAGTAATGCTAAAATAAATGGTGCTCACCACTCCACTGTTCAGGGGCCTTCAAGCACAAAAAGCACTTCTGTACCTACTCCTAGCAAGGCAGCTTCCTTACCTGTGTCCAAACCTTCAGATTGTAGTTTTATTTCTGACTTTTATTCACGTTCAAGACTGCATCATATATCAACATGGAAGTGTGAATTGACAGAGTTTGTCAACAGCCTGCAGAGAAAAAACAGCGGTGTCTTTCCAGGAAGGGAAAAATTAAAAAAATGGAAAGCAGGCAGGTCTGCACTTAAAACTGACGCAGGTAGATACTTGTTTAAGAAGGTTTATGTTGAGAAGGTGCCTTATATCTTTGTACATTAAATGTCTAACTGAGACTAAGTAGGTTAGTATTTAATATTCACATAAAAGTCAGGCTATCTGGAAAAGCTTGGTGACTTTGATGCACTGAAAACTAAAGGATCTAACTACTTTGGTTTTGTGTGTTTGGGTTTTTTTAACTTAAAATGTGACTTAATGTGATACTCTGGTCTATATTCAATTCCTCCTTGTAGAAATAATATTCCTGACTTCACCAAGATATGTGGAAGGGGAAAAAATACTATATATCTCTAAATACACAAGTAAGTAGTTGCTGTGAATACACAAGTCTGTAGTTGCTGTGTGAAAATCTAAAGGGAAAAAACAGAAGAAAAAACCTTGCTCCTTATAGTTCAATGTGAAAATTTAAAAGATGAGTAACATTTGGAAGTGAACTAAAATTTTTTTTTTTTTTTTTTTTTTTTTTGTTTGTTAGTAAGAGTTTTATATACCTCTGGGTCTGTTTAAATGGGTAGCAGTGTCATATGAGACTTCTGAACCTGGCTTGTGACAAAAGAGAATTTTTTTATGTCATTACATCAAGGGCCAACACGAAAAAAATGTGTAATTCATGAGAGGCAAAGCATTACAAGTGTAGATGAAGTAGTTTGCATCTTTAGAATCTCATTTACAGTTTTTCTCAATTAAAAGGCTAGCTCTGTACTATCAAAGACATTCTGACTCTGTTGTGCTGTAAAAATATTCGCTTGTAATCATATGAAAATATGCTTGACAATAATTACCACATCCTAAAAAATTATTGTTAGATATTTAAATTAACTGATTCTGTGTTTGTGCTAGGACACCTGAGTTATAAAACATGTTAGCTTACGAACTACCCTAATGTGTATTTTTTTTTCCATCAAAGTATGGTATAAGCTAATATATTTTTATTTTCTCTTTGATTTGGCCTAGAGTATTCAAATAGTTAATGACTGTGTTTCAGTTGACAGGTAGCAGCTTCTTAAGCATTAACTTGATCACTTGATTTGTAAATATGCCCTTTATAAGACAGTCCTTACTTTTCAAAGAATGAGTTCAAATGGTAAATTATTAAAAAAAGGAAAACATTTTTCTGATTACTCAGTAATTAACTCAGATGTTAAGCAGAACAATTCACTTGATGTGTTGACGTATTTTTTCACTGTTACACTTTATGCATTGTTCAAATTAAGATTTTTTTGTTGTTAGACATAGCCTCCTTCGGTAGGTCAGGAACATAGACATGCAGACTTGAACTTCTAGGATACTTGACACAAGTATTTCTAGTGCTTCAGGCATTTAAGTTTTTCAGTCTGGAGCTATCTTGCTCATCTTTGCTGAATGTTTGCATGAGTGTAGGTACAGAAATGACAAAATCCAGTTGCATGGGAGGTTTACAACTAATTTTGGTGTGTTCCATGAAGAATTAATGGTAGCTTTTAGTGCAGCTAAACTTTTTTTATCTTTTGGAACAGTCTTCTGATTAATGAACAAGAAGGAGTGAAGTTCTCTGTTCCAGATTCAGTGTTAACATAGCAAAATTAAGATCCAGTTCCCACAATATGCGTTAATCTCCTTGGGTTGGGGGAACTTGTTAGGTAGAAGGTGTTAATTATGAGAAAATAAAATGGAAACTGTAAGTTGATGCATTGTTTAGGCTGTTTGTCCACTTTTTATGTTTACATTTCTCTGAGAATTTTGTAAATGTAAATATCTTTTTGGTGAGAAGAAACAAAAATCTTTATAATTTAAGGTGGTAAAAACTTGATAATAGTCCTTGATGACTACTGTGAGTAGTACCAAAGTGTATAAATTAGGGTTCAAGTTTTCTATTGGTGTATCTTCATACTAGGTAATGTGTCTGTTGCGAGCTCAGCCAAGCCACAGAGCTGTATAATGCACGTGGATATGGATTGCTTCTTTGTGTCTGTGGCTATCCGAAATAGACCAGATCTCAAAGGTCAGTATTTCATTCTACATGTTACAGTTTACTCAGTAAAGCCTTTAAAAACAAAACCAAACTTGCACACTTACAAAATGAACTTTGCATGTTAATCTTTTTTTCTGGCGTCTTTGATAGACCATGCAACTTTCATATTCCTGCTTACTTTCTCACAATCCAAAAGCAAGTGGAAGAGAGAACTGGAATTCTCCTTGCTGTCTTCTCAGTATCTAAAGTAAGAAGAGAGAAGTAAAATCTGGAGTAACCATTCTCTATAACAGTGCACGTATCTTATTGAGACTTAAATCTACCATATTAGAAATTTGAGATCAAATTCTAGTTGTACCAAAAGTGGGTTTTGGTCACTCTCTGTTTAAAAAAAAAAAAAAAAATTAAACAAAAAAAGAATGGGATATCCTAATAATTTTCCTGAAGTAATGTAAGGAGTTTTGTTTAACTAGAAAAGTGGAAAGGTCAAGGCTGAAAATTAATCGTCTCTTTGCCTGATTCATCTTTTTCAAGGGAAATTTGCTTCTCCTTCCCTTTTCTATCTAAGCTCTTATACATGAAGTATTATAAGACCTGGAAGATGAACGATTCAGTTGGCATTGTCTGAGTTGTGTGATCATCCTTAGGGCATAGGAAGAGTTAGTGGAGCACCTTAGCAAGTCTTGGTGATTTTTTAACAAGTGTACCATTCAGAAATGGAGATACTAGTTGTTCTGTGCAAACACTGAACTTTGGTGATGCACGAGTCTGAAGACTTGGTGCAGCGGTGACCTTCTGACACCCAGCTATCATAGACCTTGGGAAAGAAGAGTAAGCTGTACATACAATTCCTTTGCTCTCTTCTGTCCAAAGGCAGATGCAACTGAACCAAAGATACTCCTGGTATGTTTGCGTCTTTAAAACTCTATTTCCTGCCAAGTTTCAAATTCCATTACTGGAATATAAAGAACCTAGGACTTTTCTGCAAATATTTTTTCTGTTCCATGGAAGTCTGCCAGAACTTTTAGTGCATAAATTAGCTTCCTGTAGAAAAATTATGGAGGTGTTGATACTACTAAAAAGTGAAAAGTTTACTAAATACTTGATTTTGTACAGTTAATTAAACAAGTTGGACTGCGTGTGTTGGTATGTCTATACTCTTCTAATTTAGCTAATAAACATGATAAAGTATTTAAAATAAGTACAGTGTTTGCTGTGTCTTAAACTAATGGATCATTAGGGTGTTGGTGAAGTTTCACAGCTTCCATTTATACTTGTTATTAAAGACAAACTAGTATGGCTGTATTTTCACTCTTTAAAACTTTTCTTCTTTACACGTGACTGCAATTAAGACAGCAAATTCATAGTTGCAATGCAAAGTCACTTTCATAGCTGTTTCCTCCTTAATGCTGTAACAATGTATAAGCTTGAAAGAAATTATAAAAAAAGAAAGCAGACATCTTTATGATCTTACCCTAGTTGTGCTATTACTAAACTGTAAGCTATTACAGATGTTGACTTATAAGTACATGCATTTCTTCTCCACAGGAAAACCAGTAGCTGTTACTAGTAACAGAGGTGCAGGAAAGGCACCACTGCGCCCTGGTGCAAACCCCCAGCTTGAACAGCAATATTACCAGAATAAGCTATTGAATGGCAAAGCAGGTACAGATAAGTCTGTTTGTTTGTCTGTATGTTTTTAACTTTTGTTATTGAAGACTTTTTCCTTAAAATTATTAATAAGTGCACAGTGGATAAATCTGTGTTTTTCACATGGGGGATTTCAGAAAAGAAATGTCTTTGGACAACACGGTGCTCTGTGGCCTCAGTAATAACATGCCACTGTGACTTCTTGTTAGTAGCTTTGCTCAATATGGGTGAATTATTTTAGAGTAATTTTAGGTTTTACTCACTTTCATTGCGGTTGAGTATAAGATATAATGTTAAGTAATTATTTAAAATAAGAAATAAATACAGATTGTCCAGGATCACTTCATTCTGAGTAAGTCTATTATAGAGAAGAAGGTACAAAATAAGTATTAAAAGGCTACTAAAATTTTTTTGCTATAAAAGTAGAAATGACAGCACATGGCCAGTGAGAAATTGATTGTTTGAAGTTGGCTTTTGAATTGCATATGTACATTATCTGTGTAGAATGAGTTAATTTGGGTGGTCCTTAGAGCATTTTAGGTTTCTGGAAAGTCTGTGCAACTTCCGTGAGTTCTGTCTCTCCGGTACTTTGTTTCCTCAAAACCAGGGCATCTGTCGTAGTTTGAGAATTCCTTACTTGCCTGCAGTAATTTAGAAATTTGTTACTTTCTGTGTCCTCAAGTAGTAGTATATTAATGTAAACAAAACATACTTTTATTAACAAGTTTTATTATTATTATACTGCCTGAACTGCATTTAGTATAAGAAAGTGTATTGCTAAACATTGGCAACTTGTTTCTCTTTTTTCCTCCAACGGTCTGCTTAATCAGCTTGAAACTTAGTTTTTACCACAAGGTTGGTAAAAAGTGCATATACAAGGGGCAGATGCTATTTAATTTCAGTTTAGATTTGGAAGCCGAGTTTCTCCTTTGGCCCTTGTATATGCATTTTTTACCAACCTTGTGGTAGCAAGTACTATTGTTATAAAGTTTACACCTCAGTGAGTTATTTTGTTGATACAAGAGGTGGAAAAAGACAGGTTGTTCTTCCATGGTTGTTTCTGAAATGTGAGTACTTTAAAAAAAAAACAACACCAAACTAATGAATTTTGCCAATTTTCAAAGACATTTGGAAACAAGGTATTACAGGAATTGATGGCATTTTATTTGTCTTTTTGCAGTAGTTTGAGACTGCAAGTAGAATATACCTACTGAAGTAGAATATATGTTTGTGGAACCCACTGGCCTTTTTAGGGACTCTTCAGGATGCTCCAGACTTAGCTTCTGCTGTGTTGTTTGCAATGCCATGTACAAGTGCATTGCAAAGATAGCTGTGGTTTTCATGGAGTTGGATTTTTCTGTAGTATAGCTTGTGTATGAACTGTTTATTGGTAGTTCAGTTTTATACAGTGGCTTCATAACTTTTATTAGGACCTTACACTGGATAAGGGTGTGACTTCATACAATCAAGTGATGTTTGGAGAGTGAGGCAGTTAAATTACGGAAGTTTAGCTGATATCTAGCATGTTCTTTCTGATTCACAAATTCAGTAGTATCTCTTCTACTATATTTATTGCTTAAGGGTACAGCAGATTTCAGCCTCATTGTATAACAAACTCAGTTTCTTACTGCAGCAGCTTTTTCTGGATATCCACACATTCATTTCTTTAACTTCAGCATCCAGTCTCACTGGCTTGCACACAGGCAGGCAGCTCTTTCTTTCTTGATACTTAGTCTGATTGTGCAACCTATTGTTTTGGTGAAAGGATTTTTTCCTAACGCTCTTTTTATAGTCTCTATCTCATTAGCTGCAGTTCATAATATTTTTTAGTCTCTTTATTAATTTTTATCTCCATGTACAATGTTTTTTATCAACGAAAAATACAACCTGTTGTTTCTGCTTGCATTCTCATAAGTACATGGCTTGTCTTCCTTTTGGAGAAAAGAAATTACAGTTAGTTATGGTCTTAGATGAAAAGATGGAATTGCAGGTTAGGCTTTTCTAACATCACAGTATCTTAGAAAGTGTATGTGAAACACTTCACAGCATGTGTTTAATTGTGCCATGCCAGAGGTAAATATGGCCCAGTAGGCACATGTATCACATGAGTACTTTTTCTAAAATATCAAAAATACAGAACGATAAATTATGCTGTTAAACATACACAGTTCTGTTTGGGGACATGTTATATAAATGAAATAAAAAGGTAGTTGGGACCAACTTTGAACACGAGCATATTTTTACATCCATGCTTCAACATGGAACCCACTTCATTTTTTGATGCTTCATGATTTCCAGGCTGTTCTCTGATTTTGCCTTCTCCAGGTCTTGCTTATTAGAAAAAAATGTTCCAAATTAAAAAAAAAAATCAATCAAACAAACAAACAAAAAACCCCAAATAAAACAAAAAATAAATAAACAAAGATGAACCCTTATGAATCACTTTTGACCAAATACTGAATTCTGCTGCTTCAGCTACTTCTTTTTTTGCAAATTACTTCTTTAGTGATACTGGTTCCTGCCTTTGATCTGCATTGCTAGACAAATATCTAGTGTCAATAGAATCTTGAATCTTTTATGCAATACTTTCTTTTTCTTGTTTGAATTCATCCAAAAATGTATAACTTTTAAATTTAAAAACTTGCTATCATTCTCACCCTAAATCTCCAAATTGGAGATAGCCTTTCTGGGTAGTAGAAATTACTTCTCTACATATGTGCCATCTTTAACATTCATGTTCTAAAGATAGAAGATTCACATATGTTAATCAAGTTTCATAGTTTGGGGTCTCTTTTCCATGGCCAGGATGCCCAAGATGTGAATGTTTTCTAGGCTTCCTTTCCCTCAACCCTAGTATCTCCCTTTTTTCATTCTAAAGAGCAGCAGATTTTAACCATCATATTAGTCACAGATTTATTCTCAGCGATTTCTTTTTCACAGACTTGGGTCCTGGCCTCTGATTTCTCCATCCGTTGCTCCACATTCACCATGTGCCTGTCTAGTTTCCCAGCTTTTGATGAGAGGTTCTCTACCTTGCCTTCCATTGAGGACAATGTGTTCTGCATTGCCCTGAATTTCACATGAAGTGACTCCATCAGCTCATGGGGGGATCTGCTCTGCTGCGATGTGGAAAAAGTCGACGAGTCCAATGAAGATAGACAAGATGACAGCATCATCTCAGGCCAGGGCACAGGAAGGCATGGACTAAAGAAATTGTTCTTGTCACTCTTATCTTTATTTGGGGCATAATTTTGCTCTGATTTTCAGTTGCAGACATCTTAGGTAACTTACTGAGCTCATCATACATTAAAATATTTAAGACATAAAAAGGTGCACAAATATAGCAGAAATTCTGAATAAAAGCAGTTTTTCACATGAGTCAGGCTCTACCCCTGCTGTCTCCACTCACTTATTACAACACTTTCTCTGGTCTGATAACTAGTCGTATGTGCACATAGCACCATGTTTCCTTTCAGTCAAATTGTCAGCGTGTAAGTTGTTAGTACCATGAAATATAATCAGGCATTGTGGCACTCTGAAGAAAATTCCCTGTTTATTATATTACAAAGGTGTATGGTATTAAATAGACTACAGTAATGAAAAAGAACTATAACATACATATTGGATTTCATTTTAAGTAAATAGAAGCTTTTTGTCTGTATGATACCTTGTTTTGATGCTGATGGGGAGTTTGGAAGAGCATAGTAGTTTTTGCATCTAGCCATTTTTTCAGACTGATTTAGATTTAGAGTATAGGCATGTGTCTTTCAAGGTTTACATACTGTGAAAACCCAAATGGAAAGGAATAGAAAATGACTTACTTGATTCCAGTATTCAGTGTCATGGAATTCTGTTCTAGTACCTAGTATGCAGTGGGCCTGGAGGACTCTTTAAAATTTATCTAAGAGCATGCAGTAAAGTTTTATAGAATTAGGGGAGGTCTGTCTCATTTTAAGTCTGGGGTTGCAGTATTTATAATAGTATCATTTTGATCCAAGATAAATTTATGGTGATATTTGAAAGAAGTTAACACATCCTAATGAGAGAATTATTGGGAAGTAACAGCAGAAGTTTGGTCAATCAATATCGCCATAAGAGTGTTAAAGGAAATACAAGTTTCTAGCTAGTGTTTTTTAATTTGAGCTAATTAGCATTCTGGTTATTTTACTTCTTAAAAATCACTTTGTGGTATCTAGATTATTAGAAAAATAGTTTTCAGTAAGAGGTTGTCAGTATGATAAAAAGTGGGTCTGTATTCTGAATTTAATTTCTGTGTTTTGGAAGTAGTTGTGCTTTTTGTAAAAAGGAATGTAGTTAAGGTCTTCTCGTTCAGCCAAGCAGTTGGTAAATTTTTGAGTGTCTTGTATTTGTTTACGGGATATGATGTAGCAGTTAGCCTCAAATGTTTGATCATTTTTATTGTCATTAAAGCTAACTGAGATCAGTCTTATTTTACAGTATGTTGTATGTAGTCACCAACAAGCTGCTGTCTAGTAATTTGGGGGAAAATAGAAACAGAGTTTTTCTGTAGCATAATATTCTTCTCAATAATATGTACAGACGTATCTGCAGAGAGAGATTACTATGGGGAGGTGTCTGTGTTGGTTTTTTCTGGACCATGATATGAATCAATATACTATTAAGAACCTCTTCATCAACAGGTAGCAGTATAGAAATTGTATGAAATAAAATCCATAATTTTTATTTTATTCACATTCATTCTGTTGAACTCTTAAGAAAAATAACATAAAACCAAATATAAATATTATTTTCCAAGCAGAAATTAGATTACCTGATAAGCTGGACTCATCAGTCTGGGAGCATCCGGATTCCACACATGTGAATGGAGCTGACTTTGATCTCACTGTTCTGTCCATGGCTGAAATAGCTTCTTGTAGTTATGAAGCCAGGTAGGTAAAAGTTACCTATCAGGTTGCTTGAAAATCTCATACAGATAGGCATAAAATGTCCAAAAATAGCAGCTGTTAAGTCAGTTTCTTTAAGTTTATCTAGAGAGGAATTTTTTTTAATGTTTTCAAAAGTTGTAGTTATATAGGTTGTTAGAATTTAACACAAGATCTTCCCTATGGATGCTGCTGCTTTTTAAACTGCTTAATAGCTCTCAACCTAACCTACATGTTACTTGAAACAAAGCCTGTTAAGGAAAACCTCATGCCATTCACTGTGATATTGTTGATTTCATAATGTTATCTTCACTTCTTTGTATCAAAATTGCATTCTTTTATGGAATTAAGAACATTTTATTACTGAAGGTTTTAGTTAAAATCAGACATTTAAGTGTGATTACTAAACTTAAAACCATTTATTGCACAGATTATGTTAGGCATCCCCAATAACATAGCTTATAAATGTTCAGAATATGAGACAACTTGTTATAAATATAAGCACAGTGTTAGAAATACGATTTTCTTTCCTGATAGAAATAATAGTCCAGAAATTACTCCTTCACTGGAACGTTTCTCAAGCATGCTAGGGTAGGCAGGCTTATATTTGTATCTCAGAAAGTTAGAGTTTATTTATTATGAGAGCATAATTTTGTAAGCTTGCACAGTGGAATGTAAGATCCAGTTACCTTAGTCACTGTAATATATGTGTGGTTTTAATTTGAAACAGAAGATAGCAAGTAGTGCTTTCTGGAGACCTTTTCTTTGTCTTAAGCATGTTCCCAAAGGCAGGCTGTCCGTGCTGCATGCCTGAATATTATACAGCTAATTCAAATACTCTATTTGCAGTTATTTTTCTTACCTATTAAGTTGCTAGCAGTTGGACTAAATTCCTTTTTATTGATAATTCATTTTTGTGGGAAAAGACTAATACTTCGTTCGGAAATATCCCATACTAATTTGTGGAAAAGTTGGTACTGTGTTTACTTGGGGTTTTTTTATTATTTAATTTTAGACAAGTCGGAATAAAGAATGGAATGTTTTTTGGCCAAGCAAAAAAGTTGTGTCCAAATCTTCAAGCAGTTTCGTATGATTTTGATGCGTACAAAGAAGTTGCGCGGACAGTATATGAAATATTAGCAAGGTAACATATGCTGTTCGTTTACATGATCTTTCATGGTAAGGTTATCAAGCATATTTTATTTGCCATTGCTGAATGCCATTACTCAATCTAGTATTTCCTGCTCCATGTTGCTCTTCAGCTTCAATAAAGTCATTCCTATTTGAGATCTTCCTTTTGTAGTATTTTTGTTATTTTGAGCATGGTGCTGCTTGAGAACATTCTTTTATCTTGAAGCCAAATCCTGTAAACAGTCAACATCTGACTTCCAAAGGAGTCATTGTTAAATTTTTTACTGATTACACCATGAGAAGCAGATCCCTGCTTAGTAGTGAGATTCTTCCAAGAGGTTTTTTTTGAGTAGCTTAAGAATGGGTTATTAGAGTAACATCTATTAGAAACTACTTTCTGGTTTAAAATGCACTTGAACAAAACTGGAAATTTGTTATTGTCAATGAAAAATAAGTATTCAACTCCTTTTCCAGCTGTTCCTTTAAAATCATGATGCATGTTGAAATTAGTCCTACATTCGTAATGTTACTGTAATTTGCTGGTTTAGCATTTTTAATATGTAAGTGATGTGTGATACAAAATAATCGGGGAAATGCCACCACAAAAGGAAGACTTTATTTGCAACATATTTGTTTTAACAGATGGTGAGCTGTTGCTGGTGTTTCACCTCCTTTACTTTGTGTTGATAGCTATACTCATAACATCGAAGCAGTCAGTTGTGATGAAGCACTAGTAGATATCACTGAAATCCTTACAGAGACCAGATTGACTCCTGATGAACTTGCAAATGCTATCCGCACCGAAATCAAAGCCCAAACTAAATGCACTGCTTCTGTTGGGATGGGTAAGTACCTTATTTCATTTCTGTTTCCAAGCAGTGCCTGCTATTGTTAGGTGTATCAAAGCTATGTAAGATTGCTAAAACTCTTGTTTGTGCGATACGGAATGTATTGCCATTTTCATTAAATTAGTGTAAATAGAAATGCAAGAAAATCTTCAGAAGTGGAAAGTTTTAAGCAAAAGCTTATAAAATTGCTATCACTTCTCCTTTGTTATCTGAACAGTATGCTACAATTCCATCTGTATGATATTCTTACATTCATTTTTATGAAATGCTACTGTATTTTTCCAGTAAATAGAAAAATGAGCACAGTTTCTGTTCCTTATCAGGGATAGCAGTAAGAGTTTATGGGGTGGCATGATTTAGCATAATTATTATAAGGTATTGAAAGCAAAGATTTGTGTGATTTGTAGTAGGTATTGTATATGAAATCACACATCTGAAAAGACTTCCTTGATTTCTTTTCACTTGGCCCCTTCCTTTCTCCTTTGTTTTTGTCCCTAATTAATACTAGAGTTGAGTATCTGTAAATAAATGTACCGAGTGTATATAAGTGTATGAAATCCACTTGTGAGACATGCTGAAATTCATTACTGTAAGCAGAATTCTTCCTTTATTTCTGATGATATCATAGTACAGGACTGTAATTCCCTGGACTCCTGTTTGCATCTTGTTTTGAACTGAAACACATTTGTTTTCTCTTTTATATGCTTATTTAGTGTGTTTGTTTTTTCTATAGAAAGAGCGGAATTTTTAAAGCGGAGTTTTTAAAGCGTTACTTTCTAATCTGTTACCATAGTTCTCTTGCTGATTGAAAGAGGCAAATACCTATGAGCAATTTTTTTTTTCTGATAATCAATTTGTGTGAGATACTGGAAAATAATTTTGGTATCCCTTCTAAAAATTCATATGGTAGGTACGCTACACAGACTTTGTCTCTTCACTCATAATTCATTGTTAAGTAAATAAAAAGGAGGAAACAATTGTACTATTACATGAATGTAGAGTACTTATTTCAAAAACATGGTCTGCCAGAAGCATACATCTTGTGTAAGTGATTTATATGTTGCTCAATGGGAAAGTTGTACCAATACAATAAAATGTAAATCTGAATAGATACTGTTACACCATTGAGATCTCCTCTCAACACCATTGTCTGATTAGAGAGAAATTAAAAAGGACATGCTTATGCCAGTTGAATAAATTTAATTTTTACCCTAGAGATTTTAGTGGCTAAACTAAACTGATTTAAACAATACTAGTGAAAGATTAAACACTCATCTATAAACATCCTGTATCTTGGTTTCTCATTTGTTAAGTGAGGTATTAGTTTTTTCCTACTTTACTTCAGTGTTGTGGGAATAATACATTGCAGAAGGTAAATCACTGAGATTTCATGGTATTAGAGGCTATGTTGGTATGTCTGATAAATAAGAGGATCAGAAATCTTCAGTACTCTATAGACAAAACATGAATCCCCCAGGTTTAAATAGGAAATTGAATGAGGAATCTGTCATTAATTGTTTCATCAATTTAACCTCTCGGAAGAAACAGTGCACATGAAACTGTTACTGTTCTTATTGACTAAAATTTTAGAATAGACAAAAAGAGTGTGAACATAGGTGGGAGGAGAAGAGCAACAGTAACACACAGTGCTCTGAGTTGTGAATTCCCTTGACCTTTTGTCAGTTTGCTTTATCTTAGAACAGGGTGTTTGAGTGGCAATAATGAATCTGTTTGGGTATCATTTCAGAGATCTTGCTGGCTGGGCATGAATAAGCCTATAAACAGGGAGGAAAGAATGCTCAAACAGGTCTTGTTTCCACCACGCTTTATGAGTGCATATAATCATTTAATAAAGTCATTGGATTTTTAGTGAATACTCAGGCCCAAATATTAGCTTAATTCCAGTATTTCACATATAATATACTTGATAGAATTGTCACCTAAGTATTATTTACATTGACCACAGTGGACTTTTTGAAGTTCTGCAGTGTTAAAATACTACACTTCTAAATTTTCAGCCATTTGCACTTAACTGTTTATCTCTACCTCTACATGTGTAGAACATAACCAAGACAAATAAATTCAGTGTTCTTAGTGAAGTGTCCTGCACTTATTTGTTGGTTGTTTTGGGTTTTTTGGTGGGTTTTTGTTTGGTTGGTTTTAACTTTGCAATTGCAGTTACCACTACAGTTACACTGCTGTAATCACAAATACTGCTAGTTGCTAAGTTGGAAATATATTAATTTATATTTGCAGTATCTATTTCATTAAATTCTTTGTAAAAGACAAAGAATTTAACTACACTTTCTGCATTTTTTTCCTTGACTGTTGAACTGCGGCATTCTAATTGAGAAGACAGAAGTTACCACAGACATACTTTAATTTGTTGTTTTTACAGGTTCCAATATTCTGCTGGCCAGAATGGCAACTCGTAAAGCAAAACCAGATGGACAGTATCACTTAAAACCTGAAGAAGTGGATGATTTTATCAGAGGGCAACTTGTTACCAGTCTTCCAGGTACTCCTTTCTTTTACAGGACATTTTGTTTCCTGATACTAAAACACTTTCAGCTACAAATCTGTGTTCTGGATCAAACAAGTTTAGATGCTATTCTATGGTTATGATCCGAAAAAAGAAGATACACTGATTTATGAAAATTTCTGAAATTTCTGCAAATCTCTGTGACCTTTTTGTATCTTTGAGAAACATCTTTTTTAGCAGAATTTTACAGATCACACAGCATGATCTATGGAAGAAGCTCAGAGTTTAGTATGTTATGCAACCTTATATTCTTTAATAAAATTATTTAGATGAGTCATTTCAAGTGAGTGCTAGCCTGCTGTATCATAGTGAATGTTAAAATAGTAACATCAGGTACTTAGCACTGAGAGAGACAGGGTTTGCTTAGAACTGAGAACTAGCTCAAGAGAGTATTCTTTCTAAAAAGGAGTGTATGAAGTCAGGAGTTCGAAAAAATAGCGCAGATGCCATAGCAAAACAGAGAGTATATGAAGGGGAAAAAGGAGAGAGAGGAGTTTGTTTAATCTCTGCTGCATCTAAGAAACTCTTTGAGATTTAGAAGAGAATAAGGGCAGAAGGAAAATTAAGAAATAAGATTTGCCAGAGGATAATGTTACCAAACTGGAGAAGTGTTTCAGCTTGTAACATGACCTGTACTAGAATGGCTGACAAATAGGAAGGTGGAAAGTTAGGCTACTGTGGGAGTATTACCGCTGTTAGGCTCTGCATCCAGCTATAGACAGTTTTTGGTTCGGGTAGACTTAGAATACACAAGGCATTTGTTACACAGGTAATTTTTTTTTTGTGTAAGGGTCTTTAGTCAATGGTATACTGCAAACTGTGACAGAATGTGTTGATTCTTTTAAAGAAAACCAACAGGTTTGTCAAATTCTAACTGTTTTTTGCCTAGTTGTCTGAAGAAATGATTGTGACAATGATTATGATTTATAATTTGAAAGTATGACAGTACTAATAATTTTATGAACTGTTTGGCAGTTTCAGCCAAATCTTACTAAGAGAGAGAAGTTCTAGTGACATAATGTTTCTGGAAGTTTTGTGAAAAATGACAGCTTGACAGAGGAGAGTGATTCAAATGAGTACATCCTTTGAGGGACAGGCAGGCAAAATTCAACTATTGTACATTGTGGCAGTAGTTCTCAGTCATCATATGTATAGCCAGAGTACATGTTTTCTGTCCTGCATTCCTTGGTCAGATAGGAGAGAGAAGGGTATTTCAGTAAGGGAGAACTGGAGCAATTGAGTGGAATGCCTGTGGACATAGAGAAGACCAAGGAGAAAGTTGGAGGGCAGGAAAGAAGCATTTCTGGCCCACAGGTTTTAGGGAGGTTCTCCAAGGCACAGCAGGATTCACAGACAGATGGCAGGGAACTGGAGTTACTGTGCTGGGAGAGTGATAGACAGTAAGGACATACGGAATACACCTGTATGAAAACAGGCTTTTTTTTTTTTTTTATTGTTTCAGGAAAATATTTAAAAGCATTGTAAGCTAAAGTGTTTCCTGGCATGTAACTCTGTATTGTACTGTTACTCAATACTTTAGTAGTATAATGTGACACAGACACAGTGCAAAAAGTGCTAAGTACTCATTTATGCTTTGTATGTTAGCGATGAGCTGAGCTCAGTCTGCAGGAAAATATTAAAGCATTGTAAGCTAAAGTGTTTCCTGGCATGTAACTCTGTATTGTACTGTTACTCAATACTTTAGTAGTATAATGTGACACAGACACAGTGCAAAAAGTGCTAAGTACTCATTTATGCTTTGTATGTTAGCGATGAGCTGAGCTCAGTCTGCATGTGTACACACATATTTAGTGTTAAATGTTCAAAATAGTATTTTTCTCTGTTTAAGAAAAAAAGAGAAGGGAAACAAAAAATAGACACTGAAATGGAAAAGTGGTAGGAATAGCATACATAGTGCAGGTTTACCAGAAATTCTCTTTATGTATCCCCTTCCATGGCCAAACATAATTTACAGCACAGCACCATTTCTCTTTGGTATAACTTACAGGAGATGTTTTTCCTTCAGAAAATTATTCATATAGTACTGTGCTTTGACTTGAGTATTTTAAAGTTTTCAGAATTCACTTGCATGTTCATAGTAAAAACTTTTTAGTGTTTGTGTCAATAATGCCAGCTAGACAGAGAAACAGATTATGAAAGATAGATGTTGATTACCTGAGATTTCTAACTTTCGCTGACTTTGGTAGTGTAAACTCATAGGACTTATATTTTTTGGAAGTAACAGGCCACCTCTCCAAAACCCAGAAATACACTTAAGTTTATCACACTTACATATGTGCCGTTGCCATGGATACCTACAATTTCCAGTGCTTGGTAATTCAAAGCACAAGTGATCAGGTATGCTATCACTTCTACTTGAAATATTGTTTTTCTACCTAGGAAGCAGTGGAACAGTAGTCAAAATATTTGTTGGTTTTCTTTTAGATTAAATTACTTGTATATGATGGCAAAACATATTACATATTGGACACTTTTTGGACTGAGTGTTGTGGTATTCAGAGCTATATACTCTGTAACAGGCAGTACCTTGTCAAGAAGATTTGCAAGCAGGAGTCATTCACATTTTACCCAGAAATAAAGAAGCACGCTGCAGTTTGATATCTTAAACTAAATAGATAAAACAGATTAAAGAAATACAGGTGAAGACAGCAAAAGTTTCCATTTGAACCGTGCTTTATTGAGTGGAATTTATTTTTTATGGTGTATATTTATTTATTAATTTGATACGACCTAGCATAGGTCTAAAAAGACAAATTTTATTTGTTCAAAACCTGACTGGCTCTGAATTGTGTAGGGTTAACAGAACTAATTGCTTTGTTGTTAGGAGTTGGCAGGACGATGGAATCTAAGCTGGCTTCTTTGGGAATTAAAACCTGTGGAGATCTGCAGTGTGCTTCAATGTCAAAACTGCAAAAAGAATTTGGTCCAAAAACAGGACAAATGCTCTACAGATTTTGTCGTGGTTTGGATGATCGACCTGTTCGTACAGAAAAAGAAAGAAAATCTGTTTCAGCAGAAATCAACTATGGAATTAGGTTTACACAGGTAAATTCAAACTTACTTTCTTTTCTGCAGTGACTTCTTTCAGCTGTAGAAGAATCTTCTCGTATTCTGATTATTTTCACTTACACTTTGATCTGTTAGAGCACCATCTTAGCCACCAAATAGAAATAAGGAAAATGAAGAAGTAGGAGACCAAATGATAAAATGGGAGGAGAGACTGCAAAAGTATTGGACTGAAAAGAAGCTTGCACAAAATTAGCTGGCTATTCTGCATTTGTTATACAAGTCTGGTACAGAAAAAGAGAACTGCAGTAGGTTTGTCAGCACCTAGCGTTCTCTTTCATTTAAATGCTGATGATTCAAAGATGCCAGTGCCTGAAACCATCACCAGCTGCTCCAGTACAACATTTTTATTAGACTTTTTACAAATATTGTAAGGGGGGAGTGTTGTTGACAAAATCGTATCAAAAAAATAACTCAGCTCTTTGTTGACAACTTAAGTATTTATAGAAATTATAGAAAAATCAGGTTGGGAGAGACCTCATGATGTTGTGTAGTCCAGCCTTTTGTTCAAAGCAGGGGAAGCTATGACATTAGACCAGTTGCTCAGGACTTCATCCAGTCTGGTGTTGGAAACCTCCAAGAGCAAAGACTGCACGACTTCTCTGAGCAACATGTTCCACTGCTTGACTTTCCTCATGGTGAAAAAGATTTTCCTTATAAGCCCTATGCTCTTCATCTTCTAGGTTTGTGCTTAAAGTTAGACTTGCAATTCTGTGTTGGGGTTTCTAAATACTTTTTTTAAAAGACTTATTTCCAAAAAGACTTAGTATTTCTTACTTATTTCAGCGTTAGGATAGGAATCTGCCATCTCACCTAACTTCAGCGACCTACAATGTAAACAAAACACTTGAAGGTAAATAAGACAATTGCCTGTGAGTCAGCTTGCTCTTTTCAGTTTACACGATCTGGATTGCATTAACCCTTAATGATTTACCTTCAATATTTGAAAACTAATAATTATCTAAACGTGATGTTGTTTTTCTCCTTCAGCCTAAGGAAGCAGAAGCTTTCCTTCTGAGCCTCTCAGAAGAAATCCAACGTAGACTTGAAGCTGCTGGTATGAAGGGTAAACGATTGACCCTTAAAATTATGGTCAGAAAGGCTGGGGCACCAGTAGAGCCTGCAAAATACGGGGGTCATGGAATCTGTGATAATATCGCCAGGTAACTACACATGGAAAAAAGAATGGTTGGTAGTAGGCATGAGCACACTTCTGCAGGATGTTGAGCACCAAAACTTCCAGGAAGACAGGACAGAAATTTTGAAGTGCTTGGTACCTCTTTGTCTACGTATCAAACCTTCACCAAAATCAGAAATAGAATATTATTATCAAAAGTCCTCTGTGTTCAGGTTGTACATATGTGGTCTTATGGTCATCAACATGGAATGTAAATCCCCCCATGATTGGGAGGAGAAAGAAGGCAGAGACTAAGGTGTCCAAATCAGAGAGAACAATTTTAACAGTCATCTTTTGCCTTTGAGTTTCTTCAAAGAGAAAAATGGGGAAAAAAGAAAATATATCAGAAGTTGAAAAGTTTTTGGGCATAGAAGAAACAATTCGTGGTTTTCAGAGGAAGCAGGAATGGGAAAGAAGGACTCTGATTGCTGTCTTGAGAGAATGTACTCTTGCGTGTCTGTGGATGCTATTTAAAAATTAAAGTAATTCAGTGAAATATTTTCAATGAATTATTGTGACTATCCGTTTCTCTTGGTAGGGAGGTACATTTTTTTTCTCTTCCTCCTTTTTGACTTTAATAATCTGTAGTTTAGGGTTGCTCTTAATTTGATAATAGTCTCATGAAATACTAGCTAAGAAAGGTGTTTGATCTTTTAAAGGGTTTGTTTTCAAACAATAATACATATGTACATGTATATTGTTGGTGTACATTTCTCCACCTTGCTCAATATTAGAGCTGGTTTTCCTTTTGCAGTACTTGTAGGAGACATATTTACATCCTGCACTATGGCACTCATGCAGCAGCATTTTTATTTCTTTCAGTGACCAGCTGAGTTGAAATGTTCTGCTGCTGCAAACTGTTTCCTCTCGCTAAGCTGTGTAGTGTTGGGTACTTTCCTTTTTCTTGAGGGGCTTTCTGCTGTTCCTTGATAGGTTGTTGGTCACATGCTGATTGTGACAGTTGGAGTCAGTTCTCAAAGAAAATTGCCTTTGTACTTGTCAAGAAGGATGTCTGATCAGTGCCGTTCTCCTTCAAGTCTAGAGTGCATGGGGACTAGGGCGGTATTTGCAGAATTACTTGCTGCAGAAGACTGAGACGCCACTTTGGATTCTGAAGAATGGAGCTGGCATCAGATACGTTGGACTGCAGTTGTCCGTCTTAGTACAGACAAGTTTCTTCGTGTCAAACCTTCTTTCTTGTTGTTTCACCAATAAGTCTGCAGAGAATTTTTTTGGTCCTAGAAGAGAAAAGACAATGAAGATCCAAAGTGGAGTTAAGAAAGTTGAATCTCAGAACCTCAAGATCAGAGACCATGCCCCATGTTTCAGCTGTTGAAGAAGGCAACTTGTTCATGTCTCTTGACCTTCACAGTTACGTTGTTTCATATAGTCGTAAGTTCCTCATCAGAAGTGCCTTTGTTTTCCTGGGGATCATTATCGACGTACTAAAGTCTCTTTCTACCGGGTCTCACTGCAGCACTGTTGATCTCACTGAGGTGCTACCTGTGGTGGCTGCCCATCCCTGGTGAGATGGGATAACCCAGTTACTCTGCCTGGGTAGTCAGTTGATGGATCACTGTCAAAGGAGTAGGACCTTCAGCTTCCACAAGCAGTGCTGTTACTCTTACCCGTTATTTATTTCTGATTTTTCTTTGTTTCCTATTGTTCAACTGGATGATGTTGACTAAAGATTTTTTTTTATCTCAAATTTATTTATATGCTTGCATACTGAAAACACAAGAATGAAATCTAGGCATAGAGCATCATGTAGTTACATGCTGTTTCATACAAGATTGTCTCAGAACCTTTTAAATACACGTTTATTCTTCAGGCAGACACTTCTGTATCAAAGCATTTGTTGCTTAGGTAAAGGGATGATCCTGGCTTTTGTGTGAGCGTGCATTTGGCATCTTCGAAGATAGGTCTTTTCTACTTTTCCCTGCATCTTGGGTTTTTGTAACAGATGAATCCCTCCGGAACTGAAGGGTCATTTGCTCAGGGTTGCTGATAACGGAAGAGGTGGGGGTGTTCTTTCAGTGGGTTAGAGCTCAACAGTAGGACTTGCATGCATAGGGTCTGTCTCATACTTGTGAGCTTGTGGCATACAATTCAGCTGTATTAAAAACTTAAACTACAAAAATCACCTTTCACTATCAGAAGCTCATCACCTTTTGGGATTGGTATATCAAGAAGAAAATCCGTCAGTCTATACTTTTGTCTTCTGGCTGTCCTGAACTCTTTGAGCTGAAGATTTACTCTTAACAGCCTAAGAACATATTTTTAGGATTGAGGGTGTGTTGAGATAGAGCTTTATTCCTCCTTTATTGGAACTAGTGCCAGACTGCTTTCTCATGAACAGGTCAATGCTTTGCACCTCATTTCTGTGGTCAGGCATGCTAATGTACGTGCCCTGAAATTTCCCTAATTCATAAAGTCTTCATTAAGGTAAGAGGAGGGGGCACCCAAGGATGCTAAGTTGTTCACACATACATGAAGCAGTTCTGATGCCAGGATCTCATTTGGCAACATCTCTGTTTCGCTTCTGGCTTTACTAATGAACTTGGCAACCCCAGTCAATCCAAATTATGCTATTTGATGATATGGATGCTGTATTCCTGTCTTTGTTAGAGCATTTCCGTTCAGACCAGTGAAATGCTTTTTAGCAGCAGCAGAGTAAACTCTGGAAGTTGCATCCAGGCAAATGGACTAGAATCTCAGGGTGGTGTTCCCTCAGGCGTGCTTTCCTTATGTACAGCCTAGTTCCAACAGTTTGGGATTATTTACTGGAGCTAAAAGTGACCAGTTCCTCTCTTCAATTAAAAATTTTCTCTGTAGCTACATGACCCCCTCACCTCGCAGGTGAATGAGTTGCTATGCTTTCTTGTCCTAGAGGTCAAGATTCCCTAGAAGGATAATCATAGTCCTACAAAGGATTCAGACTCACAGACACGCTTAAAATCAAATTCAACTTCTGAGATGTTAATGGTATTTTTACCGCATCATTGATAGCAAGTCCTGATAGTACAGCATAGACCTTTGTAAAATATTCTTCTGAAATGGTGTGTACCTTTAGACCCATCCTGCATTTCTCCCTAATATTTTGCATAGCTGCATCTTAATGGTGACACTGATCTCCTTTTTCTTAAAAATGTTAACGTGTAAGGCTCAGGGAGGTCTTCATATCATTCACAGCAGGAAGGTTTTTCCTTTTCATATTGGCAGAACCAGACCTTTCTGGAGATCGCTTGGCTGTTCATGGTGGTTTCTGACATATTCAAAAGTAGAGTAAAATTTAAGGAGACACCATCAAAGTGTTCAGTAGGTTGTCAGGATGTCACCCTGTCAAAACACCAAAGTCCATAGAGCCCACTCCCAGAGTTAAAAGTGCATCGGTTACCTCACTGAGAAGACTTTACATCACGCACATATGTTTGATTAGCCACCTGAAATTCTGTCCTTATCTGTCTCAAATGTTAGGCCATTAGAGAATCCAGAACTACCAAGCACTACTACTGCCCTGCCAAGCTCTCAGGTGGCGATTTGTAAAACTCGCAACCAGGTAATTTTGTGAGAGTTGTTGCAGAAAATTGCCCACAGTGTAAGGTGTGTATTTGGAATGTTGTTTAAAGTTAAAGTTACTTACCATTAATCAGAGTTCTTTGTTATTTGTAATCCACATGCACATGCCTATATCTACTTCTCCCTCAGAGTTCCTTCTGAAACTCTTGCTTTAGACATTTGACAACTGACAACTGAAATAATACTGAGCAAACTCTTTATGAGCCAAGCTTGAGTGAAGGATGGTGCATGAGTGCATTTCTATGAGTACTGTAAAGTGAAACATTTTTGTCTGGCTTCAATAGATAGCATGTATATAAATATATACTCTATTTGACAATTTAATGTGTGGACCACACACTGAGAATGTTCAATTAGTAAGTAATCTGCTTTTTTTCTGTAGAACATGCTTAGTTCTAATTGCCTTTAAAAAGAAACCACAGAACAAAAAACAGTGTTCAGTTTCTGTATGCCAAGAAATTATGATCTGTCTTTCTTTGAGGTCCTCTCTGGAATAAATACAGAATTGTTGTTGTCTTTAGGACTGGTGAAACAGTTTCCTTTTTAACCATACTTCTTTATTCTTTGTAGGACTGTGACTCTAGACCATGCAACAGACAGTGCAAAAGTAATTGGGAAAGAAACTCTAAACATGTTTCACACAATGAAACTGAACATATCGGATATGCGAGGGGTGAGTTAATGGGAAAACTGAAATTTATTCTCTTTATCAACCTTCTTCATTGTCTTTCATAAATTTTCAGTTCTCCAGGGTAGATGATAAACTTAAGCAAAAGTGTAGATAATACAAAGCTTATGTAAATTAGGCTATGCAATCATATTATGGTTTGTATGTTTACCTTTGAAAAACATGGTTACAAAGCCATAAAAGTAAAAAAAGAAAATTTTATTGTGGTATGGATTAATCCACAACTTAAAACAGCCTGAGGTAACAAAGTTAGACTGTATCTTCTATAGTTCTATTAGCACGTGTAAATTTTATTTTGTCTTAGAATTTTCTGTAAACTTTTTCACAGTTACTAGTTAAGTAACTAATATAAATACTGCTTGTAATACCAATCAAAGATACAGATCAGAGGAGTTTTTGCTCTAGACTGCAAGTCTTGGAGCCAGAAAAGTTACCAACCCATGGTTTGGCTTTTGTTTGAAGGTGAATTACTGGCTCTTTTGAATCATGGTTTATTTTAGAACACTCTTGCTCATCTCAGTGGCTTTGTCATAGCAACATGAACCCGTGATAAGACTATTTTGGCATCAGCCATTTGTTACAACAGAGCACAGAGGCTTTCTAAAACAAACCTGCATTTATTGGTCATCTAGATGTAGAAGTAGGGGTTTGATTCACAATGTTGCCTTGCAAAGTCAGCTCCATGGCTTGGGTTTCTTCTTGGAGTTGAGGAACTATTTCTCATCCTCTCCCTGTCTTTTTCTAGTTTCTTGTCTGTCTGTCTCCTTTGTTGTCTTTCCTGATTTCTTACATCATTCTATTTCACTTGATTTCTTTAGCCCTTGTTTTAGAGGATTCTTGTTTAAAGTTAGTATCCCGTGGGTGTTGCACATGTTGTTTTGCAAAACAATGTACTGCTTCTGACCAGGTGGCTCTGTTCAGTTCTGGAGGGGCCATTCAGTTCTAGATTATATAATAAAGTGCAGATATATCGAAGGTCCCTCAGTAGTATTCCTTTCAACTGACTTTAGACACATCCAATGTCTATGTCTATGTTGGAGCTAGTCCCCTTAAGCTTTGCTTATACATGAGGTGAGTCATGCTTTAAAGTGTCCTTTTTCTCACAATATCTAGAAAGGTCCTAAAGTGATACCCTTAGCTGTTCGTGCCCACACCTGGGGAGATGAATCCACTCACTTGGCCCGCAGACTTAGCATAACACTTTAACTCAAATGCTTGTCGTAAAAGGCCACAAAACCCAAGGCAGAGTTGTTGTACAGCACAGCAAACACAGTATTCCAAAGGCTTCTTACACGTTCTAGAACTCAAATCTAGAAATATTTCAAAGCAAAAAGATAAATGTGCAAAGAAACACTTTTTACAATGATGTTTTAATATCCCATTAATTGCAACTAAGAAACTGTTAACAAACAAAATCCTTGCTATGTAATTATAGAAGATGACCTGGTGGAAATACATACACTAGCTCCTTCATGCTTGTCTATATTTGTTAGTGTCCAAGAAATTTCATAATAAACGCATTGTTTCATGATCCTGTTGACAGCACTTTTCTATATCAGAGAAGTTAAGATGGTATTATCTTTGTAATTTCTTAGTTGTTGCGATTGTGGTGGATAATCCTGGGATTTGTTTGGGATGTTTTTAGTGGCTAATTATG
The DNA here is from genome assembly GCF_000699145.1 of Aptenodytes forsteri. Classification (NCBI taxonomy): domain Eukaryota; kingdom Metazoa; phylum Chordata; class Aves; order Sphenisciformes; family Spheniscidae; genus Aptenodytes; species Aptenodytes forsteri. The sequence continues at coordinate 8,744,135 of NW_008795029.1, forward strand.
TGTATTTCAACATACTTTTATTTGTTCTCTCCCCCACACAAAACAGGCAGCCAATTTCAGAGAAGGCAATGCTATTATGAAAGAATTACAGATTTTTTAAATTTTTTTTTAACTTCATAAAATGAATGTATTAATGTTTTGGATTTAGGTTGGAATTCAGGTACAGCAGTTAGTTCCCATCAGTAAAACCACTTCAGCTTGCTCAACAGTACAGTCTGGACACTTACCTGGTGGATCACATTCAGTTATTGATCTTTTTCATGTTCAGAAAGCAAAAAAGTGCTCAGAAGAAGAACATAAGGAAGGTCAGTAAGCTTTGTACTTTGCATGTGTGATAATGATCAGTTCTGAAGGGCTCCAACATAGATTACCTTTTTGAATACTTATTCAGCATTATACCGGTACAATTATTTAACATAAACTCTTTGAGAGTGGATTTTGCTGCTGCAAATGAAAATGCTACAAATAAAACTTTGTATAGGATTATTCCGATCATTTTTAAAAGTTAATAGTAACAAAGGATAATTTAAAATAGAAAGTGTTATAATTATGCTATATATTGTATAAACTATTTAGCAAAGAAAACTGGAAATTAGCTTTACTGTATCTTGAATCTTCAGAGTATTTTTAACTATTAGATGATCATTCTGTATTTTGTTTTCATACGTATAGTATTTGTGGCTGCTATGGACCTTGAAATATCTTCTGATTCAAGAACTTGCACTTTTCTTCCATCTCGCGGTACCCATCTCGCATCTGGTCTCAATTCTAATGTTAACAACACTGAGTCTGCTGTCAAATGGAATGGCGTACATTCTCCTATCAGCGTAAAATCCAGGCTTAATTTGAGTATTGAGGTTCCATCTGCTTCCCAGGTAAAATCTGAGAATATAAAACATCTGCAATATATTGTAATAACTTGAGATTGTTTGTCTTATTTGGATAGAGCAGGAAAAGTTACATTACACGTTTTTTTAAACAGAAAGAGCTCTAGTAGAGTACGATGCACAGTAAGAAACTGTTATTGATGCAAAACTATTTTGCCTTAATAAAAGGATTTTTACAGAGCAGACATTTGTAGACTAACTCAAAAAAGGTTATATTTTTTTCAAAGGAAAGAAATTTAATTTTCCAGTATCTTTTTCCCTTCCCATCAGTTGCCAAAGGATTGGAATGGAACAGGAATGGAAAAGGTGCCGAGGATGAAATAGTAAAAAACATCACCTTTCACAACCAAAGCCCAGAGCCTAATTATAAAAAACACGAAATAAACTTTAGGAAAACTTCCATCATATGATTATGATACGATGCAGATTTGTAAATTCCCTTTTCTTACGTTAGCTCTTAAAAATTGTTTCTGATTAACTTAATCACTGATGAGTGGCTCAGGAAGGATTTTGACAAGTACTTTGTGTCATTTTCATGAAGACAGAACTTCTAGTTTTCCATCCGTCTTTATGGCAGCACTGTTCTTTGCCACAGATGCCAATAAATGATAATCAGGTAGTCTTCTCCACATAATTTCTTAAAATCATGTATTCGATACCAGTCTTTAAATTACACTATAAATCTGCCTTCAAGCTTTAGTCAGTGAGAAGGAACTGAACGGCAACTAGTCTTACTCGTATACTTTTACAATGGCTGTGCTCTAAGTTTCTGTCTAAAAGAATGTCAAAGTCGTATTTAGATTTAATTATTCATCTTCCTGTGTTTTTTCAAATTTTCTTCAAATAATATTGAAGCTAAGATGCACACTTAACATTTGTACAGAATATCACCTTTTAGATGAGAGGAGGACAATCTTTATTTAAGTAAAATATTTCTGTGGGGTTTGGGGTTTTTTTTTGTGTGTGTTAACAAAGGAAGAGCCTCCTTATTTCCATCCCACGTTATTCAAGCGGACATCTGTTATAAGGGTCTGCTGTGAGCAAGGTGCACTGAATTCTATAGGTATCTCAGGTATAAGCAGATTTACATGCTTTTCTGTAAAAATCTGTAATTTTAATTTCTGTAATTTAAATCTGTAAAAGCCTTTGTTGATGTTCTGTTAACGGCTTTACCAAATATTTATACATTTTTAGAAGCCAATTATGCTTTTGGCAGAAAACTGTTTTTTCCATAATGCAATACCCAAGCTAGCTCAGGATCTAAAAGCAACTTGACTGAACAATGTAAAGCTCCATATACTCAGATTCTCCTATAGGAGGAATATGTATGAACAAGCAAAAAATGCACTAGCTGTGCAGTACAGTTCCTAAAGCTTTGGTGGCCTTATGGCACAATATGCTTATCTTTCCTTCTGCTTTATAACCATATTATAATATGGAATATAATAAGGAATACGGTACAGGGGAGGAGTGGTGAGAGTTAGTCCCATACTGCTGTTTGTGTACTGTGTGCTAGGAAAGCAACAGCAAGATACTTTACACCCAGGATTTCCAGAAAATGTTTATAGAGGTATATATGTAGTAAATTTGGAATGAGGGAACACAAACAGAATGTAGAATGAATAACTGAAGAGATTAGTAATACAGACAGCTTTTGTCGAAACCTCTCAGTTACCATAAGCCAAGTATCTTTTCATAGATAATTTGTAGTTCTTCTCTGTAAATCCAGAATCTGGTCATAAACTCCAAATTTTCTTCTTAAGGTGAAAGATAAAGTTTTCTAACTCTGCCATGGAGTCTCATTTAGCAGAACTTACAGGCAAACACTGGCATTTATCTACATAGTTTTACTCAAATTTTACTTGCGAGAAAAACGGTGCTGTAAATCTGCTTGTCAGTTACATCCATTCTGTCACTCGTGCAGCTGTCATTGTATACAGCAACTCCTAGGTACTGAGGGGTCATTTCAGTTGTTTCAAGTCGATAATTGAGGGTAAGTACCAATTACGGCAAGCAAAAATTTGAATCTAAAGCTTATTTCATTATCAAAATCTGTGACAAGAGTCTGACAGTATGCAAACATACATGATACCATTAAAGTAAATTAGTAACATGATCCTAGAACTATATAAAGAAAGAAATTAATTGCTTACTGCTTTGTACCAGACACCAATTTAGTATTCGTATCAACATGTTGCCTATATAATTTGAACTCAGAATTTGGGTTTCCTTATCATTAGGTAGTTGTAGAGGAAACCTTAGATATGATTTGTGATGAGAACACTGAACATTGTGAAAAAATAAAACTGAGCATTCATATTTACTGAACTACTTAGTCTTAAATGATATTTTTACATTTTGCTGCTGCAGAGTGTAACTGTCAGGTTCCTAAGTATGTTTGCATACACAGATTAAAATTAATATTTTTTTGCTAAAATTCAAAACTGTAGAACTAGTTTTTGAGTAAAATAAACTCTCTTCTCTATTCCTCAGAGAAATCTAAAAGCTTTATATATTTGCAGCTAGATAAGTCTGTGCTCGAAGCTCTGCCGCCTGATCTCCGAGAACAAGTAGAGCAAATATACACCATTCAGCAAGGAGAGAATTACGGAGATGGCAGAAAAGAGCCAATAAATGGATGTAACACTGCACTTCTGTCACAACCAGTTGGAACAGTGCTTTTACAAATACCAGATCTCCAAGAACCAAATACCAATATGGGAATTAATGTGATAGCCTTGCCAGCTTTCTCACAGGTAGGATGTTTGCAGGGTATCAATAAACATCAACTTCCCACCTATAGGAACAGTTAACAGCTTTTTCTTGAGACAGCATTACTAGAATCTATGACTTACCAAATTATTTATGGTCCTTTAACATCTTAAAAAGTCTGTGCTTTTAAATGTAACTTGATCTATCACAAACATAGTATGATCGTATTTATTAAAGAGTTATAGGCATCAGTATGCCTATGTTTTTGCTGTTGTTTAATGTAAAACCTCCTCATTTACCCTTTGCTTTGCAATCCAGTGTGTAAATAGCCTTTTTTCTGCATTGCAGCTGAGTTACACTGCACCATCAGTCTGAAGCAGTCCTAAAATCTGCTTAGCTAGTCACAGGAGACTCACTCTGTTTAAGTGGATGTTTTGATGGTGTAAAGCCAACCTCTACTAGCTTCTGTAGATGTGATTGTTTGTATCACATTCCTGGGAGAGAGGCAGGCATGGCTAAAGATCATGAATGTCTCCATAATTTTTAAATGAGCTCATATACAGCATGTCCAGGATGGGGAAAGCGCAAAGTTGTTTCTCAAAATAGGGGCCTGAAGGGGGAGCAGTAATGATGCTTCTAATTATATTCCACCCGTCAATCCAAGATGGTGCTGAACAAATGTAGGGTAAAAGAAAAATAAAAATCAAAGATTGGATTACCCAGAGATATAATATCTTTCATATGCATCATTTAAAATAGAGCAGTATTTTTATTTTTCTATTTGCTGTGCCATTGCTCCATTGCAGTACTCAAACAAAGCGATATCACCTGATCAGATTTATAGAGAGATATTTGTTGCTGTTTCTAAGGCATAATGCTGCTTAGCTGACAAAGAATCCAGAGAAAATTAGGTAGAAATTCCTGACCTGTTTTCAGTAAATAATAGTTAATGCATAATTGTTTTTTAGAAGATGTGTAGTCTATTATACTACTAAAATTTGGTTCAAAACCAGTTGTGTCAGTTTTTATTACTGAATTGCAAAGTTGGGTTTCCTCTATGAAGATATTGTGCGAATAGTATATGAAATCTCCGTGCCCCAGCTGTTTTAAATTATGTAGTTACATTTATTCATAGGCAAGAGTTGATCTTGGACTTGTGTGTTAATTTATGTTGTGCTTTAAAGTACACCCCTCCACACTTGTTTTACCACTCAGTACTCTTTTTCAGAGTAAACTTTAACTGCATATGGCTTTCTATAAAAATTACATGTAGTTTGTGTTTATGCTTTATCTATTGAGATTTGATTGTTGTTTCTTTATAACAGCATTGCTTTTTGAAAATGTCTTAGAAAGACCTAATTTACACACTCAAATGCACAGGTTTTCCTGTCCCTATCTCCTAATGCATTTTGTGACCCTTACTTGATCCAAAAATGTCAGCTTAGCAGAGCGGCCTTTTTGTTTGAAGTTGTAGTTCAAAAAGAATTGGCTACTTCCTATTTATTTGTCGGAGATATCCATACTGTCTATTTTAGAATGCCTTATGCTTGTACTCCAAATTTTCTCCTGAAGACCATTCAGCTTTCTTTATTGGCAAAAAGAGAACAAAGATTTACAGGTTTCATTTTCTGTTAGGTCCAAGTTTAATACCTAGAATAATATGGTTGAATAGCTTCCTTAGGCTTGGAGAAAAAAAATGCTAAAACCAGTTCATTAATACGGGAGGATTTTTTTCTGTGTTAAAATCAAATGTGAACTTAATTGAAAAATATCATCTTTGTCTAAATATAGTTTGACACAATTTTTTTTTATTGTTAAAGTCTTTGTGGGAATGTGTATTGTATGAGTGCACACAAACATTTAAGATTACTTTCTTTCAAATGACTCTGAACTAAGTAGTAACAGGTTTCAGGTATAGAAATATTGCAAGCCACTCCAAATTGAGTGCTTTAGCTACATCAACTCAGCAAATGTAAATTATGCCCTGCCATCTTTCTATAACTTAATTAGGCTTGTTTTTCAACCCTTCGTTCCTTTTGTCTGAACTGTGTTTTTATGACCAGGTGCCAAGTTAACTGGCCGATAGTGACTTATTCATTAGAAAACGTGTGGAAAATGTCCTTTGCTGGGTGAGGTTCTCCCCTAAAAAGAATCCAGACAGGTTGCATTCAGTTCCATCAGCTATTGAAGTAATCTTAAAATTTAGAAGAGCTGTGTATCTCTGCCGCAGCTGAATCCTGTAAAAGCATAGGATGCAAGAAGATTACAGATGCTTAGAAATTAATGACATTTGTAGTAGTGGAGTTAATTACTGCTGGCAAATTTGCACCTCGTCCGTACATTGTCTTAACATGGTATAGATTCCTTCTAAGGAAATTTATACAGCACATCAAAAATACTGATAGCTGTATGCTGAGGTTATACATGAATTTACAAAATCAAGGTTCTCCATAATGTGAATGTGATACAGCTATATGAAGGCTATATTAGGACACTGGCTGTACAGTAAATTACCAAAAACTCCAATTAATTAGTATAGGATTCGTATGAACTTGACTAATGGGTCTTCTAACTGAATTTTTACATGTTACACTTTCAGAGGGCAATGGTAGGGGGAATAACAAAAACGCATCCAGTTCCCTGTACTACATTATTTCTGCATGAATTATTAAGTGGTGTACACAAAAAACAGTGTTAATTCAGGGCCTCCCAAATTCCTGACTCTCGAGCGCTTAACCAGAGAACACTAACCTTTTTAAAATAGTTTTATTAAATAAAATTTACGTTTAAAAAATAACTTACGCCTCTGGACTTAATTGGCTACATTCCACTACAGTGCTTTGTTCTGCGTTTGTTCTGCAATATATGCTGTAATTGAGGTCAGAGTTGTTCCCATTTCTTCCTTTAATTAGTGCATATTTTGTGTGGTGAAAAATTTGTGTCGGCACATGGAGTTCTAAAATCAGAAAAAATGTTGTGCTAAATTGATGAGTTTTACCTGTGGGAGCATGTTCATGTTTATTATCTATATAATTTAGACATCATATGTGTGAATAGCACAGCCTACCTTCCTGACATATATACATATTTTGGTTTAAAAAAAAAGTTCATATCTCTATTAAAAATAAGAGGTAACTTTTAATGTATATGCATACTGATGTATAATAAATACAGTATCTCAGATAATGGTAGAAATTGTATTGTGCCCTTAGAATAGTAATAGTAGTTTTGAATAAATTTTCTTTTGTTTGTGCGCATCTCTGAATTTTACCACTGAAATGAAGGGCACCCTCCCACTAGGCAGATCTAATCCTCTAAATGATAGGTTTGGTACTTTGAATTAGGTTTTGCAGATTATGAGCTGAAAACACTGTGCAATAATATTGGGAAACTCAGAATACAAGACTAGTCTGTCACTAATTTGCTACTTCAGACACACAGTGAGGGAAGATAACCGATAATACATGAAATTTTATTTTGTCCATATGAGTGTGTATGGCAATTGGCGACAAATGATTTCCTGTCTAGAATTCAAGCCCCTAGGACAGTTGGAAGGGACTGCGTTTTTATCAGTTGAACAAGGGGTGGACATCTGTGGGAGAAAGAAATGAAACCCTCTTGTGCTAGTTCAAAATATGAGGTAGCTGGACTAGCGTTTCCTGTCCTTAAAAAAGCGAGACTATTTCCAAGGATATTTTGTTTGAGGAGTGTAGCAGCTTCCAGGAAATAGAAGTATCAAAAGAAAAGGAGGAGCAAAAGTCTGATAGTCACAGTGTTTGAGTTTGGAAATTTGAAGGGAGTGTTCTCTGAGTTAGGCTTAATTGTGCTGTTAATATAGCTGTACTGTGTATCAGTAGGTGAATAAAGATAATGGTGAATAAAGTATGTGGATAAAGATGGTTAGTGTATGATAGGCCCATAAATAGTAATTTTATAAAATAATAAATGCAGAGTAGTATTAAAAGGAAGATGTTACGGTTTTTACAAGCTGAAGTACATGAAGAAAATGTACAACATATTTTACAGTGTTTCAGTTATATCTCATTTATTTTTGTTCAGCATAAAATGTAAATACCTTTCTCATGTGAGTGTTCTAGAGGAAAGCAAGCAGTGTTGATCACTGGTAAAATAATCAAATTAATCTTTTGTTACTGTTCAGGTGGACCCTGAGGTTTTTGCTGCACTACCTGCTGAGTTGCAAGCAGAGCTGAAAGATGCATATGATCAAAGGCAAAAGCAATCGGAGCAGCAACCTGCTAACACTTTTGGTGAGTATATATAGTTGTACAATAGTTTTGTATAGAAGTTTTTAACTATTCAAAGAGATTTATGCAACCCTAAATAAGAAACTGGAAAATATAACTAAAGCTTCTATGAAGATGCCATGTTAAATTGAATTTCTGTGTTTATTTTTGGCAGACTGTCAGTTACAACCAGCTGTGGTCTCATTTTGCAGGCAGATGCCTAGCTTTACTTAAATGGGTAATTAATTCAATTCATTGGGACTGTGGCCCTAAACGTACCCATGTCCATATGTTTGCAGAATGGAATCTAAACTTGATATGTCTTGTGATTTCAAGTATTGCATCTTCGGTATCTAAGTTAGTTAAACTATGTTCAGATAGCATTCTCATGGTTCCCTGAAACCCATAGTACTGGTATGGGTTTCAGGCAACTAGAGATATGATACATCTCACCATATGTCTGATAGTCAGACGGTTTTACTCTGAGCTTATCACCCAGGTCTCCTTTTTATAATCAGTAGAAAGAAATAAGATTAATTCCCTGTGCACATGCTTTGTCATAAAATAGGTTGGAAATGTCATTGGGTTCATTGCCAGTTAAATACTGCATTATTATAATCAGACCTTGATTGCATAGTCAGTGGACTAATGCAGATACGTTAGTATGATGGAATGAGAGTGATTTCCTTGGTAAACTATGATAAAAGCAATTTGGGGGGCTTTTTGCTGCTGGTTTTGCTGATAACCACTGGTGGGAAGTCTTAGCGGGTATCTAGGCGGCACAGTGCTCTGACTGAGGCGAAGCAATTCGTTCAGTAGGCTTCAGATTTCGCCAGTGGCTCATATTCAAGCACTGAAATGCTTGATATTAAAAGGCTTATGAGTAGTTGAGTATCCTCTGAGTGCACTACTGTCTAGCAGTGCTTTTCAAATACTTAAAACATTGCCCGTATCTGGAATGGCATGTGAGTGTTAAGTCGCTTTATCTCTAGGTTATGTTCTCCCAATTGATCCATAGATTTTTATGGAACATACAGAGTCCCCCTTTCAATGGAAAAGTATTAAATTTTAAATGTATCAACCACTGACTATTCCTGTGTTTTTCAGTGTCAAAAAATCCTTTCCTACACCTGAAGCATGCAACAATGAAAAATAAGAAAAAAATCAGGAAAAAAAATCCAGTCAGTCCTGTAAAAAAGATTCAGAGTCCTCTGAAAAACAAACTCGTTGGTAGCCCTGCAAAAAACATGCTGGCTACATCTGGAAGCCCACAGAAGCTAATAGATGGTTTCTTGAAACAGGAAGGAACAGCTGCTCAGGTAATTTTAACACGAACAGCTTTCAGTAAAGCTACGTCTGTTTCTTTAGACTTAGCCCATGTTCACAAATGCAGCTTGTTTTCTTTACTGGATTCTTTACTAGACGCTTATCTATGTATATATATGGTGTTACCGTATTTGTCAGACTGAGCATTATCAACTTTTATATTTGGAACAGCCGGAAGCCGTTCCATCAACTTCAGATTCCTCAGGCCCATCAGCTCTGCAGACTGAACAGCCTGGTTCATTTAGGCCACAAGCACCCAACCTAGCTGGAGCTGTTGAATTCAATGATGTAAAGACATTGTTGAAGGAATGGATTACAACTATTTCAGGTATGGGATGTCATGCTAGTGATGATCTTGCACGCATCACAAGGAAAACTTTTTTTAGTAGGCTTTTTGTACTTTCTTCCTTCACTCTTCCTTTCACTGGATATCTTTCACAGTAATCTTGAAGTCTCACTGCCTTGCAATCTTGGAGTAACTTGATTCTTCCTACTCAGTTGTTACTCTGTTTTTGCCAGCTCCTGTTTCTTGCTTAACATCATGAAAATCTACATGCCCTCTCTTCAACCCATTTGTCAGGCCCTTGTCTTACGCCTTGACGTTACTTGTGTGGGAGGTTTTCCTTATTTTGTCCAACGTGTTACAACCACTAGGATGAAAGCTATTGAAGGGGAATTCCTCTTTCATGAAGATGTCATTTTAGAGGCAAAGGAATGCAGTTTTTTTCAAAATAACTGCTGGAAAGAATTCTAGAATAAAGTGCAAAAGTGTATCACCATTGCTAAATGGTGATTTGAATTTTAACATTATGTCAAACAATTAGCAATACCTTAATATCTTGGGAAATCTGACCTGTGAGATCCTTCAAACCCTGGCCATTACTATTCTCCTAAGAGTCTCAAAACAGCCATTCCATTCTAAATCCCTATTTCTTTTCCCTTTGGTTAATATTAGCTTGGCTGTCATTTGTTCTTACTGAAGAAAAAAAAGAAGAGGTCTACAAGACAGATATTTCAGGACCTCGCAGTGCTTTTATGTACACAACTTGTGATGCTGGGGGGAGGTATGGGAATACAGCGATTGTCAGATCAGCCCCTGATGTGCTAACACTGCAGAATTTCTTTCTGTTATATTCCAATGTTTCTGTGATCATATTCTAAGTATACTTAGAGAAAAGTTCTCTCTTTTTTTTTTTTATTACAGATCCTATGGAAGAAGACATTCTACAGGTCGTGAAGTATTGTACTGATCTAATAGAAGAAAAAGATTTGGAGAAGTTAGATCTGGTTGTTAAGTACATGAAAAGGTATCTCATTTGCTAGTACTTGTGACGTTTAGACTGGTTTTGTTAGCAGTTAAGCACTAGATGCTTCAATGTGAGGCCAGAAGCCTATTAGACATTCCATTGATGAGTGTAAATATTTTTCCCAAAAATTGGGGGGTGGAAAGAAGTTGGGCAGATAAAATAGGTAATTTGTGAAAAATTAATAGTAGCATTTAATAGTATTTGCTGCAGTCTTTTGTTTCCAGACAAAGGATACAGTTTTTGTCGTTTTTGTCATTATTGTCCCTTTTCTTCATCCTGTTCTCACTCATTTTTCATGTCACCTTAGATCTTTCCTTTGCTTCATCTGATTTCAGTTCTCCTGCTGTATCCAGATCCTGTCTCACCTCTCCAACCTATTAAATCCATTTTTATTACTTAGTTACTGTGCTCCTATTACTCTTCCCATGAGTCAGGAGGCCCAAGTTCCATTTATGACTTGCTTACTAACCGATACTTAACTATGGAGCTCCACTTTCCGTGTCTTAGATCTGGAAAGTATTTATTTCACAGAATTAATCAACACCCAAAAGACTACAGCAGTGTAAAAACTTCACTATGGTTTTGTATTATGGGATGTCTTTAGGCCTCAGAAAATGCAAAACGCGCAGTGCAGTTAACGGTTTCGTAGAATGCTATATAGTAAATTCCTTATAAAAGTCTTCAGAAAGCATCACGTCCCGTTCCTGGTCCCTGTGTGCGAGGTTTGCACTGATGGCAGTCTGTCTCTCCAAAGCCTGGTAACAAGCGTAGGACAAGGAATCAGGAGTTGGATGATACGCAGTTGTCCATATGATACTGATGTTAGGTCTTCCAAAGCTGTAAGTGCAGGAACCCTCTGCTCTCCTGTAATAGTGACCTAGAAGGGGATTTTGAGCGTACAGAGCTTCTTTGTTTTCCTTGGGCATTTCTTTAGCTTGCTTCTAGTAGCAGCTGAATGATAGAGGTAACTCAGAAGCTCTCTGTGGGCCTCCATTATTTGGTTCCACCTGTAGCAATAAACACCATACAGTGCCCCCAAAACCTGTTATTTAAATGTCTTAATCACCCTTGGCATTCGTTGGAAGAAAAAAGTAGCACGTATGTCTTGGGATGAGGATCCAGAAGCTTGCCATTTCTGATTCTTCAGTATGAGGTTGGTAGAAGGTCACCACTTTAATCGGAGGCTTACAACCACTGCAAAATGCTGACATTTACAAGCTGGTGTGACACCGTTCAGATGAGAAGTTTCACCATTGAGTGGCAGAGGAATCTGTGGCATTAGATAAGGCTTGGTATATTCAAAGAGAGAGGGCTTTACCAAGATCGAATCAAAGCACCGTTCATTGTGAACTGTTGCGATCTTGTTTTCCAATACGAAGACCAAAACTTGCTGCAAAAAGGACTGGTTCTGTAACGGTAATTTTCTCCCTCTTCTTCCTTTTCCCCTTCAGGTTAATGCAGTCATCTGTGGAATCAGTTTGGAATATGGCATTTGACTTCATTCTTGACAATGTTCAGGTAGTTTTACAACAAACTTATGGAAGCACACTAAAAGTTATCTGAACTTGTAGTAAAGAGCTTGATGAGAGCCTGGAGCTCTCTGCTAGCTGTGCCATAAGTGCTTGTGAGGTATTTGCAAAGTGCATGATAGTAATGCCCTGAGTTTTTATAATTTCAAATTTCTTTTTAAACAACGAAGTGTTTTGTACATTTCTTTTCAGAAAGTGCCAAATTTGTCAGTATTGCATGTAAATAATTGTGTTAAAATTCTTTTATTGTAGTATAGAATCTATTTACAAAATGTTTGTTTATAAAGTTTTATGGATTTTTACAGTGAAGTGTTTACAGTTGTTTAATAAAGAACTGTATGTATATTTTTGTACTGATTCTATTTTGTGATGCTTCAGTTTGAATATAGCTAACCCCTTTTATTAAAGCTGCAGCTTTGATTCATTTCACAAAGTTTTACACAGTGACACTGTCTCAACACACGTAGGAGACTGCTGTACATTCCCCTGGCTGCTTTCTGTTTCTTCTCCACTGACTTTATTAGGGATTTTAAGCTGAGGGAAGAATATTAGCTCATTTTCCGTTTCATCCTTCAAAGACGGAAACCAGCATGGCCCAGCAACTCCCAAAGCACACACGGTGTGTTAGCTGAACCGTAATTGCTCTCTGAGCTCTGTGTATTCAGGTGCACTGTTACCTCTAGAGATGTGTGCTCGTGGAGGAAAACAAATGGAGATCTTTAAACAGTTACCCAAAAGCAGCGCTGTTGAGGAGCTAGGGAGCAGCTAACGTGGAGCACTGTTTAAGCTTCTATCGGTCCTACGCAGGATAGAGCCGTGTTCCACTTTTAAAATACCATAGTTCTCCCCAGCCTGTGGCAGGCATTTCCTTTATGCAACGTAACAAAATAGGTCGTAGTGAGTAGCAGAAGTGAAATAAATAGCCCTATCTATTCGCGTGCGTGGTAGGGAGGGGTATGCTTGCATTGCTACAGTTTGTTTTGGGCAAGTCTGCTTTTTCCAGGTGTACACCAGCCTCGTATAGTCCTATTTGGCCCAATACGGTGAAGCAAGGCTGTTCAGGTGCCTGGAAAGAATTGAAGACCGCTTGAACAAAACCTGGGTGGTAAGAAAAATCTTTTCCTTTTCTGAAGAAATGACTCGGGGGGAATCAGAAGTACCCCACGTAACCCTGGATGGGTGTGGACCCACCTGACTGTAGAATTGAAAGCTGGAATGCAAACTGGAGCTAGCCCTGGAGCAGGATTTGCGCCACCAGCTTAGCTGGAAGCATCTCCGCTACCACAGGGCAGGAGCTGCTGCACTCAAATTAGCTGCAGCTAACTACAGCTAGAGCAGGGAACGCTCTGCAGTCGCTGCACTGGCTGCAGGACAGGTTACAGCAGCGACAGCATTTTTTAGCCTTAGGTTGTGCTCTAGACTTCCCTTGTAATGCACACTGGGAGAGGTACCAACCTGGCAGCCTTCTGCAACAAGGTGATGGAGGAGGGAAGGGCAGCAGACGTTGCTTCCCTTGGCTTTAGTAAGGCTTTTCATAACACCTCCTGTAACATCCTCATAGGCAAGCTGATGAAGTGTGGGCTAGAGACAGGGATGTGGATCAAGCACTACCTGGGCAGGCAGGCCCTGGGCGTGGTGATCAGTGGCACAAAGTCCTGCTAGAGGCCAGTCCCAAGTGGTGTAACCCCACAGTCATTACCAGGTCCAATCCTATTCAACATCTTCATTAATGACCTGGCTGTGGGGCAGAGCGCACCCTCAGCGAGTTTGCTGATGACACAAGATTGGCTGATGCAGCAGAGGGCTCTGCAGCATCTGGAGAGACAAACAGGCTGGAGAAACGGGCTGGTGGGAACCTCGTGAAGTTCAACAAGGAGAAGTGCAAAGTTCTGCACCCGGGGAGGAGCCACCCCAGGCACTGGGGGCCAGCTGGCCAGAAAGCAGCTCTGCAGAGAAGGCCCTGTGGGTTGCTTGAACCAGCAGTACTCGCTCACAGCAAAGGCGGCCAACAGCCTCCTGGGCTGCATGAGGAAGAACATCACCAGCAGGTCGATGGAGGAGATTCTTCCCCTCTGCTCAGCACTGGTGAGACACACCTGGCCTGCTGGGTCCAGTTCTGGGCTCCCCAGTATGAGAGGGGACATGGGCATACAACGCAGGGCCACAGAGTTGCTTAAGGGAGCGGAGCTTCTCTCTTAATACAAGGAGAGGCTGAGAGGGCTGGGACCGTTCAGCCTGGAGAAGAGAAGGCTGGGCGGGGGGGAAGTCTTACCCACATGTATAAACACCTAATGGGGGAATAAGGAAGATGGAGACAGACGTTACTCTCTGGTATCAAGTGAAAGGGCATGAGACAGCAGACACAAACTGGTCCAAAACATACAGCCCACACACCCCCTGGAACAGGTTGCCCACAGGAGTTGTGGATCCTCCATCAGTGGAGGTGCTCAAAATGCAACCGGACACAGTCCTGGGTAACCTGCTCTGACTGCCCATACCCTGAGCACAGGGAGGGGTTTGGACTTGGCAGCCGCAAGAGGTCCCTTCCAACCCCAACCAGCCTGTCACTGATTTTTCCAGCTCAAGTTAGCTTGTTGGATATCTGTCTATATAACAGCATCTATTTGTAGATGTCTGTCTACAGAGGGAGAGGGACCGTACCCGAGTCAAGTTCTCTAGGTTTCCACTAGGTTCTAGTTTGGGTCTTTCAGAGCCACTTTAGTTGCTGCTTTTGAAGCTGCCTTTTTCTTTTTTCCCCATTTAAGAAAATGGACATGCTAACTGTTTACACAGAGGAATAGTTGCTGAAATTCAAGCAAGTATTTTGCCAATTAGGTTTCAGGTACACAGCTCTGGTTCTGTGAGTGCTGCTCAAGACATACTTGAAAGTAGCTTTTTAAAAAAAAAAAGTCTATTTGTAATTATATTTTCATTCCCCCTTAGTGATCCCTGCTTCAGCCCTTAAGTATTATATTCAGTCATCTGCTTTCTTAAAGCCTTTTAGTGAAGGTATTTTGTAAGTTCCACAACAGCAACCTGCACGAGCAGCATGATCCTTTTCCCAGAGTTTCTACCTGTGGGAGGCACACCCTTCCACATTCGAGGAAACAATCAAGAATACATCAAGACCACAATGTTTGACAGACATCTGGGTTCTTAAGTTAAGAACTTTTTATTAGTGTAGTTTTCATGATTGCATAGTTTGCAAAAGAAAATCATAACAATTAAATGCAGTCTCCTCACCGTGATCGTTCTATTCCAAACCACCGACACGCCCGGTGATGTGAATTTGCACCACGCACCACCCATACTGAGAAGGGCCTTTTCAGTAGCAAGTTTAAAGTCTAACAAACCAAAAAAAAAAAAAAATCTGGTAATTTAAATTCCATTGCCAAAGGAGGTAAATTAAGTCTTCCTTTGTAATGGAGTCCGCACAATCCCAATTATAAAATTCAGATTTTTCTAACAAAAGAAATAATCTAAGTGACAGCAGAAATCCGATCAAACTGCAAATTGCAAAGTAAATTCTTGTAAATATTTCAAATGCTAAAGATCTCAGCTACATGAAAGATCATTATCGACTTCGTTTCAGCTTGTGCTTTTGAAAAGTATTTCTTTAGCTCCTCTCACCATGAGCCAGAAGTTACCAGGAGACTACCTGATGAGAGATACGTCAAGCTCTCATCCACGGGGGAAGGAAGGGTGGGAAAATGCTGGGATTACAGACTGACTCCTGGTCATCACAATGTTAACCAAACGCCCTTTGAACTGGTTCAGTCTCGTGGTGTCGGATGACTCAACAGCTCTGGTGCAGCATCCAAAGTCACTGCTCACTCGCAGACAATCATTTTGCAGGCGCTTACCACAACTCTGAGCAGCAGTTGGAGAAGAGACGCCACATCTAAACTCCTCCCAGCAGAGCCCCTCTGGGAACTGTGACTTGCTAAACACCTGGCCTGCAACTCCAGCGCTTCGGGAACACGGTTAGAGACGTGAGCCACCGCAATCACCGCAACGCACAACGCACACGCTCCACAAGGGGAAGTGAAGCCAGAGGAAGAAACAGCTTTGAAGAAACACCCTTGCTGGAACGCGCCTCCATGACTCTGCCAGGCAGAGAGAGGCAAGCCTCCATCGGGCACCTCCACGGCTGCCACAGCCCATGAAGTGAAACTGTGTTTATTGAAGCAAACTGTAAAACAAATGGGCTACTATGTCCATCTCCTTTATTTGCAGCTCTGCGTTATAATGATTACAGGTCGACTTTCATGAACTGTACAAGCAGTAAAAGGCGGCCAACTATGCTTTACATCATTGTTTCACACAAAGCAAATACAGAAATACCCAATTGCCTAATTTTCTATTTAAAAAAATGTCTATAGGCACAAAGCAGAAGAATGTTGGAAAAGAGAGCCAAGGGAAGAGGTATGCATAAATAAAGAAGTACTTCTTACATCAAAAATGTCCCAAGAATCACAAAGTCTGCAGAAGCTTGGTTAATCAAATACTGCAGTACTGATCTCATCAGTATAAAAGTGAAAGAGCTTTAGTTCTGTAATAAAAATTTCAATTTATTTTATTTTATTTTGGAGAGAGGGAGGGAGGGCCAAAGGGTGGAAGGAAGGTGTAAGAGAAGGAAGGGCAAACTTTAAAACAGCAGCCAGTATTAGGAAGGGCAGTAGGAGAGGTGAACAGGCACATTGGAACCATGGGAACATGTAAATTGACCACTGTCAAACCAGTGTAAATTTCTTGGTTTCTCATGGAAAACATTTTATCCACATATTTTCCTCCCAAACATATATCCAACACTGTCTTCAATATACGACTTTGTTGGTAACTTTTAGAACAGGAATAGCGCGTTTATTCCTGCCTCCCCATCGCTGTAAAAAGTTACCTAGATGATTTCAAACACTTTCTTCAGCTCTACTATAAGCTGCCAGTCAGACTTCTGCATTTCATCCCTGAACCAGTCCTTCAGAGCATCGATGGACTGACGACTGATCTGTAACACACAAGACAAGCCCATCAGAAACACACACACACACGCACGCTAGCAAAGGCGGCTTTTGGCGCCTGGGAAGCAATTAACCTGAAGAAAGGGCATCCGTTTGCGCAGCAGGACACACACACGACGCTAGCAAAGGCGGCTTTTGGCGCCTGGGAAGCAATTAACCTGAAGAAAGGGCATCCGTTTGCGCAGCAGGAACGCTCCTTCTAATCCCAGTTTTGCTACTGATCTGCTGCGTGACCTGTCCCATTCCTTCCCTTCTTTTCTTCTCCCACCCCTTACCTGGTCTGCAGAAGCACAGACCATCTCACACCTCATGCGGCAAGGCGAGAACCTGTGACCGGAGAGGATCTCCCGCTTCCCCCAGTGCCCACCGCACCAGCACCACCTCCCAGTCCCTGTCACAGGCCCTGCATCTCCATCTGAGAAGCCCCTGTGGCTACTCACCCCCCAATTTGTGGGTACATGCCCCCAGCGTGTGTGTGGCAGGGGGTGTCTTACAACACGGTAACTAAAGCAGGCAGGGATGCGGAGGGCTGTGGCTTTGCCTCTCACGGCAGAAAACCGAGCAAGGGATCATCTCCTCCTCCAAGCCCAGTGTTCCGGAATCGGAGCAACTGAAGTATTGCTATTTATTGCACGATTTCCAAACCAGGCAAACACAGTCACGCTGTAGTGCCACGGGGGACTGCTAAGCTGCTCTGAGCACCAGCTACATACAACAGTATGCAAATAGCTCATTTAGCATTTTACCCTCTCAGGTGCAGTAAGCTGCAAGGCATTTTGAGCTGCAGGACATCATTCCTTTGGTCCTCTTGAGGGGGGCACTACTACAAGTCTCAAAACAAGGCTACAGAGAAACTCGGCTGAACAATGCCACACGCGAACCATTTCACGTGTCTGCCAGTCTCTGATGGAAGGCTTCTAGTGTATGGTTTTCAGGCTTCGTGCAACATTTCCACTTCACACAAGCTACCGCTATGTCACAAGCCCTCTCCAAAAATGCAGATTGCTTTTACCTTACTGACGAGGATATCTGTTGCTTCAAAGTGTCGTCCATACATTTTAGGTGATTCACCAGGAATAGGTTCTATTTTAACACATACTTCTTGGCCTTTTTTTGCAACCTCCACTGGCTTATGGTTTATTTCAATACTTGTAACTATTCCGATTTCAACAAACTGTAATACAATGAAGAAGCTGTAATACACATCCACAAAAGCTCTGTGCACACACTCTTCTCTAAAGTCCTGTTTATATATACAGACTTGCTCGTACGAAGTACTGCACTATCGGAGCAGCCGCCTCGGAACTGGCAAAGCAATACATGCTGCACTGTACGCACATTGCACTGAAAAGGGCAGCGATGTCAAACCATCCATAGCTCCACCCCCTTATCCATCTGGGATATCAATTTGTTAGCCCTCAAGACACCAGGAGTTGACTTCCCCCCCTTATCAGCTACCAGGAATGACAGTTTTGCTTGTTACTCCATCTCACGATACAGAAATCGCAGCGGGGGAGGTAGGGCGGTTGACTGACAAACACCCTCTAGCCACGCTTCCCGGCAGGGCCCTGCGGCAGTCAGGAGGGCTGTGCCCCGCCACAGGACTCGGCTCTGTTCTGGCAGAGAACAGCAAGATCACCGGGAAAGAGACGTGATCGGCAAGTCTCAATCTCCTCTCCTACCGAAACTCTGTACGCTGGGGAAAGGCACGCAAACGCTTCCTGGTGCATCGTCCCAGCAACGACCAGGTAGATCAAACGTCCACCGGGAAGAGGCGCTTACTTACGTTTTTGCTAGGTACACACATGGGAGTCCCCTGCTTCACCTGGCCGGCCTCCACAACTACACCCATCACTATTGGGTCACGGGAGTTGAAAATAAACTGAGGGAGTATTTTCATCTTGCAAGGAAATACTGCTATATGCCTGGAAGATGACAAAGAAAAGGCATTTTGAAATAGATACTGGAACAGCGTCCACAGCGGTAACAGTTCTGCCTTCTCCCACGCTTCTTGGGCGTTCACTGGGGAGACTTGGGGAGAAATCAAGCAGGAAAACATTCTTTTCCAATCCTGCTAATTCTAGTCAATACTTGATCTTCGAGAACTATAGGGAACAATAATCAAGCATGGCTGGCATGGATTTTAATTTTGACTGCCTTGGGCTGTCAACTAAGACCAAGACCAAAGGAATAGTAATTTTACAGTATGATTATAGTCTCAGAAGAGCATAGGAATAGAAATATTATTGCCTCAACCCATCACAGGGACTCCAAAAATTCAAGATTTTTGTTTGTAAAGTGAACAAGTAAGTTTAGACACTGAGGTATACAAACTCAAATTGGGATCAATATGAAATGATGAAAATCATTTTCATTTAGTTTGTCCATCCTTACTTTACTGAGGATCAGCCAATGACACAGATTCCAAAAATTAATTCTGGGTCCCTATAAATTCTTAAATGATTGCATATTCATGTTACTGCAGTCAGAATTAAGCCCTGTACACTGGAATTGTATAAATATGAAGCAACAGAATCCAAATCCCTTTAGTTTTGTTTTCTTAACTCTGCAAGACTAACCCATCTGTCACAAACTAGGAACAGAGGCCAAGTATACAAAGCAAACCTTAGTAAGAACACTCCATATTACATGACAGTTTTAGCTAAATCTGACAACTGCTTCACAACTCTCACCCAACTAAGCCTAATCCCAGATGTAAACGATTCAACTGGAGTACTGAATTCTCGAAAACTATCAATTTATTGTTACTATCCTCTTCCTCCTCTCCTTCCTTCCCATCAGAACTACATCCTAAGTAACAATATGGAAACAAGAAGTTAAAGGCGATTTCTATTTTCTTGTAAATATTGAGACACTGTTATTTGGCAAGCATCCAGAATAGGATTGCTCTTACTTACTTGAATTCCTCTTGTTTCTGTTTTTTGTAGTCTTGTCTGTATTTTGTGAAGGCATCAAATAAGTGATAAATTATTTCAGCACTAAAAATTCGAACTCCTAAACTATCGGCCATCTCCTGTGCGTCACGTTCAATCCTCACATCAAATGCTAGAATGACTGCGTATCTGTAAGTAAAAATAAGTCAAACAGTTTACTAGACAGACCGTAGAACTAGAGCTAAGGAGGGGGCCTTCCTGAAACACCACCGCGCATTTATCAACATAGTAAAGCAAAGAAGTTACTTACTGCGGGTCATGCTCCAACATAACTGATGCCTTCATAACGTCTTTTTTATGGACAGGACCTATATTAATTCCTGAATACTGTTGAAGAAGAAAGCCACATAAATCAGTCGCTAACCTTTCTGAGTCGAAAGGAAACAGTTACCAACCCAAACGTAGGAACAGCCACATCAGATACAGCATAGAAGTACTTACTGGCACTTCTGACGTTTTAAGAAATTCAAGTAATGCTTCTAAAGAGCCTAAAGTAGAAGCCTGGACATAGACACCTTTCTCTTCCAATTTGATTGCATTCAGTGTTTGCTTCAGTTCATGTATTAGTTCATCCTTTAGAAAAAAAAAAGGAGAGAAAAGGAAGTTTTAGTTCTATTGCTATTTATGCCTCGGGGTACAAAGTCTTTCTGTTCATGAGCTGCTGGAAGTATGTGACAGCCGTACTGATAGGTACCAGCCTACGGACTCGCAGTATAGGTCGTACACAGCCCTGTGATACGCTGCTGCTTCTTCCTGGCATTAGACAAGTCTGAACTGAGCTAGACTTGAGGATTTTGCAAGGTGACCATGTAACGCAAAGCAGATGCCCATCTTGGGAGTTAGTAACATCTCACTGCAGACTACGCGTTGCTCTCCCCAGCACTGTAAGTTTCTGCCGGCAAGACTGAGTGAACACACACCCCAGAGCGGGTGGCAGTATCTCTGGTTGCCAACTGAGGATCGACAATAAAAGCAGACACTCCTAAAACCATGAGCTGGAAAGGATTCTGAGTGCTCTTTAGGCCTAGGTACGAAACAGAGGATACAAAAGCAGCAAGGCCATTTTGCTGCTTTCAGAGAAGTTAAAACCACCATTTTTTAAGAGCCCATGCCTTTTAAAGCCACCACTCAGTCTTTGCCTCTGCCAGATGAATGGGTGTTGCCATCTACTTTAAGCCCTCACATATCTACTACTAGTACACTTCACATACATACTCGTATGAGCCCAGAAACAAGGTCTGTATTTGGAGGACCTGAAAGATTAACCTTCCTTTAGAGGCAAAGATAAGTAGACAGAAGGCTACAGTAAAAATATGGTTAAAAGTAAAATATCAACATGTGAGTTTCCTTTTTAAACTAACTTCCTGACTTCGGAGAGCAGGAGCATCTCATCTCAATTTTGGTTTTAAGATAGGTACGTTCTTTCCTCTGTCATTTTTAAAGCGTAAGTCACAAAAGAAATTTACTACAGAAGTCTTAAATCAGCTTTGCAATTATGATAGTTTGAAGAATGCTACTAGCGGATATTTGCCTAATATAATTTGATTCAAGTATATGCATAAATTACTACAAATACCAAACCAGTAATTAACATATAGTCAAACTACGCTATGATACTTGTTTTCAAACCTTATTCTACCAGCAGAGACACCCCAGCAAAATATCAGAGAAAAGCTACAGGTAAAGATACTAAACACATCACCACACTAATGCTTCACAGGGACACAAGGCTACAGCATGTTATTGTAACGGTTTTTAAAACACAACCCAAAAAAGCATACTGAGCTCTCAACATTTTGAATGAGCTTCGTCACCAGAGAACTCAGTTGCCCTCAGTTTGTCTTATTTCAACATTAGCCACCTCACCTTGAGGACTGGGACCTCATCCTCTTTATAAGCTACGAGCAATGGCAAACCGGCCAGTGTTTTTTCCAAATCTTTCCCAAGAATCTTCACCCCTTGAGCAGCAACGACCTCTTTGTGCTTTTCGTACTGGTTCTGAAAAGGAGAATACACAATAGCAAAGAGTTCATGTAGATGCTACACAGCAACACAAAGCAGTGCTGAGCAGCTAAAGAACTTGCCACCAGCAAGCACAGCAGATAGCATGTCAGTGAAGTCCAGCAGCTCCCATCTTTCATCAGTGATTTTCTCTACTTCACATTCCTGGCGCGCATGTTTCAGTCTGCGTGCTCCTCTCCCATCAGATACCTTCCCAACCCCCACCCTCCCCGCCCAGGCAGGCAGGGCAGGGGGAATTGTCTAAAAAGGAAGGCAACAGCCAAAAAGGAATATATACAAGAAAAGAGCAAGCAGCAATAGGCAGCTGCTCACTAAAAACAAAACAAACCAAACCCACACAAATTCAGCCCCATAGGGAAGTAAGAGGAAGATGCTCACAGCTCAGCTACAGCACTAAAGCTTAGCTGATACAGCCCAAGGCTGTGGGCAGGAAGAGCTGTCTCATTCTCCCACTGGAGGCCTCCCAATCCAGCCTTCTCATGTACGTAGTTCCATGCTCGATTTCCCAGGTGCTCCTCCCCACCCAGGGGAACCTCAAAGATCTCTCCCCGCTCAGGGCATGGCTCTAAGGCATCACAGAAGCAGTTACTTCTGAAGACTTTTAAATCAACGTTGGAGGGATTTTCTGGTTTGTTTCTTCATTTCTTTTGTTTAGGAGATGTCCCATCCTTTTCTTGAAACTGCAAGGCAGCTTCCTTCCTCAGTAAGCACTTTGTTCCTGCAAGCCTCTATTCTTTAGCCCTCCACCCCAAAATTTGGGTCTTATTTCAAGGATGACAGTTCCCCGTGGACAGGCTGAATTGCAATGTATCCTCACTGCCTGCTCCAAAAAAACCCAAACAAACCAAAAAAACCCCACAGCTCTCCTAGATCCACTTCCCCAGCTAAAGGTTCCCAAATCCCGTGTTCTTCATCTTGGTGCTGCTACCCTATACTCCCATCTCCCACCAAAGTGCAGAAACTCATCTGAAGATGGTGTTGATGGGAACCTGTGATCTGTTACGTTGCTATTCAGTCCCACAAAAAACCTTCAGTCTCGTAAGAGTTTCACACACCAGTTTATCTTCTGCTTTAAATAAAGGGAAGCAAACAGATGGAAATGCTTTCGATTCCTTCCTCACAGTACCAGAATATATTCGACCGCTTCCAGCAAATCAGAGAACATAACCTAAGCATAAACGTCAATCTTCCTTTTGCCACTCTCTAGCAGTTACCAAGTTATTGCCGTAAAGCTGCGCTCCAGAGTGGGAAGCCTGACTTAGATTCTCCAAGGTAACTGTCCTACCCCACAAGCGTATTAGACTGCCATACGCACAAGCAGAAAGAGTGGCTCTTGTCTTCCTATGTAAAGCAGGCCAAGAAGCCCTCGCTCAGATTCTACCTCAACGTCAATACTGCATCCTTCAGCACCTCTGAGGCCACAATGGTCTCACAACAGAGAATCACTGTGGTGGAAAGAGAATGCCAACGTCAACCCAGGCCCCGGCAATTATTAGTACTACTTTACAAGTTTGCAGGAAGGAACTAGATTAAACGCTAAGGACTACAGTGGCTTGCAGGGACACAGTTCCTCAATGAAATGAAGCGCACCACAATTGTTATGGCCTTAGATTAGGACTCCGATACTAGTTTTCCACCTCTAAACCAAACCTTTAAGGCCTGTCCTATTACATTACCTACGTTATCTCTGGTTTTCTTTGCCTCAAACAAAATCTGTGCAGACACTTATTCCTTCCCTTTTAAACAGGAAAAATCAGAGCAGCTCTTTGCATCATCTTTGAATTGTATGTATTAATATTAATGTATGTATTAATGTACTTATAGCCTTTCATTTCTGTGGCTCTCCTCCTCCTTCTTTCACAGGAAGCAATACAGGCAGGATCTCAAATTCAGTGTCTCTTCCCAGTCTATTAAGACTAGGGCAGCAAAACAACTCTTGAAAATGACAAAAGGCTGCAGATCCTGCAGAGGTCCTGGTCATCACCGCTCACCAGTTACTCCTAGAAACTCACTTGTTCACTTTTCTAAAATCTAAGTGTATATGATTTTTGTTACCAAAAAACCACTTTTACTAATAATATAACCGTTAACTCAGAAGTCACTGTACTGGTACACTCCAATGTCCATTTAAGATGGGTATCTCCCTCTCACACGTAGCCACATGCTTGAATCCCTTATTAAAGCATACACATCTTAATCCTCACTGCAAAGCAACTCCTTGATCCTTTTCTTTGCCACCGTTATAACAGACACACCAATAGGTATATACAAGTACATTCACGAAAACACTAGATGTGCACTGTCTTCCCCTTTAAGTCACCCTTAGATACAGCTAATATAACGGCACTCCACTACGTTCTCATTTTTTATAAAACTTGATGGGGTTTTTTTTTTCTGGTTCTGAATCTTCTCTAAGCGTCAATACACTAACCAGTTTCCATACCTTAACTCGTAGCTCCTTCATAGGAGGAGGTAGCAGAAGACCTCTAATCTGAGTTACTATAGGACCTTCTACCCCAGGAACAATAATGGTGTCTCCTTCTTTCAGGCGTCCGTTAATCAAAATAACATCTATGGTAGTGCCCATGCCTGGCAGTGCTTTAACCTGAATGAAAGGGGAGAAAAAAGTTACTCCCTATTTAAGCACTTCAAACAAACTTTTTTTTAACCAGGACGAAGGGGGCAGGGAAGGGAGAAATTTCTAGATGAATTTCAAAGAACAGCTGCTGAATTACCTCCATGACTTGAGCTCTCAGCTCCTGACACTCAGCCAGTCTCTTGGTCAGCATAGTTTGCGTTAGCTCAACGAGAAGAGCTATCAGACTTCCCATGCCATCCCCTGTGTGAGCAGAGGTAGGTACAAGAGAAACAAAAGTGCGGGGATCCTTATTCTCATAAAACAAGGCAGCGTTCAAGCCCTGGAATCAGGATTAATAGTTATACAGGGAAAAACATATATACACACACATCAGTATTAACAGTAACATTCAACCCCAGTCAATTACTATTGCATTTTTTTAAATCCCAATTTTTAAACAAACATTGTTACTGATAGTATGCCATGGAACATGAAGCCTCAACCCACACTTGGAAGCAGTATGGGATAACTCTACAAAGCTAATTACCACATCTAGCTTCTAGACAGCATTGTATGTCGCCAACAGAAGTTCCCAGAACTGATGCGATTCATGCCTGCCAGCTTCCAAGGGAACAAGAGGCAGATGGGATTCTCTCAGGTGAGTCCCAAAGAGAGAAAGAATAGGGACAGAAAACTTAATCTGCTATTCATGACTCCATTGACCAGGCATAGCAATTAGCTGCTACTTTTCTCCAAACTAGCACTCTAAGGATGGAGCAGTTGAGAGGTTAATTTAGCAACAACAAAGTTTGGTTTATGAGATGTAAACACCAAGGTGTCAGAAGAGATGCAACAGTTTTCTTGACATTCCAAGTTGTTTTGTGGAAAGGAAAAAAAAACAACCAACCCCCCCCACACACAAACCACACCACCCACCTACCATCTTTACTCTCACTTTTGTTAACAGAAGAACCTTGAATATTCCAGCCTACCTGTTTCGCAAATTCCACTATGATAGCTTTTGCACGCTCTTCAAATTCATCTTTTGTATTCTTTTTCTGCTTCTTTAAGGTGACAGCTACATCCGTATCTGGACTTTTTTTCCAATCATATAACCTATCAATCTTGAAAATACAGTAATACGTCATCTTATGCAGCTTACTAAAGGGCATCTTTATGCTTATGCCACATCATCTGTGATAAATACTTTACCAGCCAACATAGCTAGCCACCTATTTGCTCCAGTATCAAATCTTTTTATTTGCTTTAGCTGCTATATTTATCTCTGTTTATGTATTTACCCAATGTCGGACAGTATTTCACGATAGCAATACTACTTCAGGTTTTAAAGATTCAAGCTATAATAATCTAGGTTCGTATGGGAAAAGTTTATATACATTAACTACATCAAGTTTAAGGTAAAACATTCAGAAGAAAGAGACCCATACAGAGCTTCCCATACACACAAAAAAATGTGGGGTTTTTTTTTCCCCCGAGAAGAGACTGTACTAGTTTTACAAAGAACTTTTAAAACTTACTGGTGAATTTGGACCCTTTCCCATGTTGCTACAGAGAAGGGATCACAGGGGGGGGTTGTTCAAAAGACACAATCGCATACTTCAGAAATACTTCCCTAAGTACACTTTCAAAGCAGGATGGACTCAGTCCAAGAAACTATTACATTTGCTGTACAAATCAAAACTACATCTTTAGAAAATGGATTATAACCTGAAGTGCAAGAACTTTTGGCTATTTAATCTCAGGCTCCCTGTGGGCCTTAACACCTCTCCATCCAATAGGTTTTTTTTAAAAAAGCAGCTGTTTTCAGCAATGAGATAATGGCCTCCTCAGTTCCAACAAACTTCAATCTTAACACTCATTTCATTTTTTGAAGTATACTGCAATTTTTACACTGCACACAAATACCCTTCTGTAAGTTCTCTGTCAGCATGTCAGAGAGCATCCAAAGTCATGGGACACGAGTAATTTCCTTATTATAATTCATGTAAGTCATCACAAACAGCCAGTGTAATTTCTCATGCACAGGATTCCTAAAAACAAGGCTGAAAATAATTGGCTTTACCATTGAATATTGCAGAGCCTGAAATACTTCCCACCAGTGATCAACATTACTGTCCCATGAGCTTAAAAGCTAGCTTGTCTTCAAGTCAAACTAACAAGTATCAGTAGCTAAAATAAAGTCAGACTTTTCAATATGAAGCTTGTCTTTCAATTTTATCAGAGAATGCACACAAATCTATGTAAGTAGGTGCAAGAAAAAAAAAACCACAACTGAAGTACAACTTCAGTTGGGAACCATATAAGGAAGTTACATAAGGTAAAGAAATTTATCAGTAAGGACTCTGAGAACCACCGATAGATTGTTCTGCAAAGCTCCTGCAAAGCCATTGGGGTATCAAGGACGTGAAAAGTGCAACAGAGAGGATCTAAGAACCACTGCTTCAGACTTTACACAAACAATTCAAGTTCATGGAAGAAAACAGAAAACTGTCAGATGCCAAATACACTATTAGAGTAGAATAACACACTATTAGATTAAAAAGCTATCTTACCTTGTTGAGAGCTACTATAAAGGGGCATTTCTTCGATTTCAACAGATTTATTGATTCAATTGTCTGTGGCTCCAAACCATGCATGATGTCAACTACAAGTATAGCAATATCACAAAGCGAGCTTCCTCTATTTCTTAGATTGCTGTGGCATTGGGGGGGGGGGGGGGGGGGGGAAGAA
>NW_008795029.1:8772609-8798801 GCF_000699145.1 Aptenodytes forsteri
AAAAACACTGCCCCCTCTATTTGTGGGGACTGTGGTGGGGGGGGGGGGGGGGGGGAGGGAAATCAGTCATGTAGCAACAGAACTTTAATAAAACACTAAATACAATGTCAAACTTACATTGACCAACAAAATGCTAAAGCTTATCAAGTAGTTATATTTCCCTCAGAAATGTAAACTATGTCAAAAAATATTCAAATCACACTGTGTAAATTCCATTTAACAGAATATATTAAGTATGTGTAAGCAAAAATAAGAAGTTATTATTCTCCCAAGAGTTTTCCTACTATTATATATTTTTACAAGTTAAGATATGTTCTGATTTTTTCTGAGTGAGAACTGAGACAGTTACAGTGAAATACAGGAGTGCAAAATCTGAACAAGACGGTTTATTATACAACACTACCTAAACACTAAGATTATCAGACATCATTGGTGCCAAACAAAACCTAGCTAGACAGTGAAGAGCTGTAAGTGGTATGATACCAAGGAACTGACCAGAACATTACCAAGTGCCCTAAGACATGGCACTTCAATGCTTGCAGAGGTTTATGTTTAAGAATGTCACATCCAAGTCTTAATCCTTCTATTTGGAGATTTCACCTGAGCACCACCTCAGTGAGTACAGTTACACGTATCACATTTTTAAACTTGAAAGTTGATTTAGTGGCTTGCCTGCATGCCACTGGTGTTCCCAGACAGCATATGATCTCTGCTGAGAATCAGCTGACTTGTGCAATTGGTAACTTCCAGTCTTATGAACTCAGTTACCTTAACTGGGACACTATGAACTGGAGGGCTAGGACAGAAGTTTTAATTTTTCATAGCAGAGTACTTAGGTCACCTGAAATCCTCACCTTTTCTCTCCAGCTAGCTTCCTGCTTCCGTTTTTCCTCTTACACTAACTATTAAGAAAAAAGTTATTTACATGCTTTTTCAGATATTCATGGCTCAATTGGCATGAAGACAGAAAAGTAATCAGAGGCCACCAATTAACCAGATACAAAAAGCACTTGCAAACTAAGCAAATCCACTTATTCCTCTACTTTAGGTTGAGTTTTGGTTTTGTTGTGTGGTCTGTTTTTGTTTTGTTTTTTTTTTAAGTGAGAAGAAGCACAATGGATTAGGCAAAGGCCTAGCACTTTGTTAAAAATATATCTAGATGCTTTAGCCATCACTTCTGGGAGTACTATATTGTGAGAAAACATTACCTGAAAGACTCATGTCCTGGAGTGTCAATTATCAGCATGCCTGGAATTTTTATGTTCTCTCTGTCAAACTGACATTTCAAAATATTAGCCATCTTGTAAAGATTACACAAGAAGAAAAAAAAAACACCTAAGAGCTGGCAGCATTGCTGACAGCCTTCACTTCAAAAATCCAGATACATATTTTAAGAAAGGCCAGCACCCTCCATAAACCAAATCAAAGCTCATTTCAATATTAAAAAAATATGATGGAGCACATTCCCTTAAGTATCAAGTGGCCGTAAGCTCAGCTAAAATTTGTAAGACAAGGCAGCCTACAGAAGAAAAAACAGTTCAGGCTAGTGAGATTTGTCATCCTTGTCTTAAACATCTCCTCCTCTCCACTGACTTCACATTTTTAATAAATTGAGTAAAATCTTGGAAAAAGCCATCACTACCAAGGTTTTTCAGTCAGCTGCTGCTGCAAGCAAAATAGGATATAGTATCCAAAACAAGCAATACAGACCAGTTACTATTTCTGTAACACAATAAAGTTCATCGCCCAGGAATTGGCCCAATTTCAGCACACGAAGTAAAGAGGTACGTTTTTTAACAGAAAATACACTCAATAAGTTTCAAAAGTCTCGGTTTACAATCAAAACATTGACAAATAAGCAGTCTATGTACATATGTGTACTGTCCAGAACAGAGTAAGCAGTATTTGTGTATTTTTCTGAAGAAGTGGCAATATATTAACTGAAACCAAATGTATCAACTAAAATGAAAAATGAGACAGCCTCCCCTTTGCGGGGGGGGGGGGACATGACAGGATAGGAATTGAAAAACAATCAACCCCAATATTAGAGATGGGAGGAAAGTACATCTGCCCATGTCAGGAAATCTCACAAGGCCTTAACTAGTTTACATTTCATAATTTTTAAAAACCAGTCTTTGAAGTGCTACAACTTACATTTTTCACCATCTTAGTTTGCTCATTAATAGCTTCAAGGGGAACGTTAGTCGCACCAATCTGCTGAGTGATACCACCAGCTTCACTGTCCTGTACGTGAGTATGGCGGAGCTAAAGGCAAAAAAAAGACCAGAAATACTTACATGTAAGAGACTAAAGTCATCTCTTCGAGTACACTTTAATTCTTTCTATTTTCAACCAAAAAAGCCACATGCATAAACAAGATGCACAGGCAGTGCCTTCACATTCCACATCTTACCTTATCTAAAATTTTGGTCTTGCCTGTGTCTACATGCCCCAGGACACAGATAACTGGTGCTCTGAGCTTTTCAGTGTTCATATTTTTGCTGTTTTCAGCTCGTCGCTTCTATGTAAAAGACAGATAAAAATTGGTAAGTATAAACCAAAAACCACAGCTCACCTCTTAACTCTGTTTTATGTATGTAACCAAGTCACATACATAAAACAGAGTTAACTGTGGGACTTAAATTTTCAAGGCAATTCAAGGTCTGCCATCCCTCTTTTGGCAAATCAAAAATTTACAACTAACAGTTAAGGGTTTTTTTGTTTGTTTTTAGTTTTTGGTTACAGTCTAGTAGGCTAAGTTATTATATCCACTAACACATAGCTTTGCTGATGATGCATTCTGAAGAAGCGTCTCAGGTAAGGAAACCAAGGACATAAGCAGCCACAAAAAATGTTGAACAGTTTAGAAACACATCTTTGAAATATCTACTTGTAAAGGATAAAAGCCTCCTTCTCCAGGAAGGGGAGAGGTGGAGGGGAACGACACTAAAGTGCACATTCTTTGTGATCGAGTTGTCTAAAACCCAGTACTTCAGCTTCAGGCAAAACCAGGTCTTTTTTTCTTAATTAACCCAATTTCTGGACCTGCCTAAATATTAGTCATGACACAGCCATCATTTTGACAAATATGGTTAAAAGGCCCTTCAATGAACTGAAGATTAAGTTGTTTCTTATACAACACAAGAGTCCAGCTGTTCAAATAAAGCTGTATCTCAAATACCTCAATTCTCCGTTTAGCTTTGTCATAAGCACGCTCTTCCTTAGTGCGGTCATCATCAGAGTCGTACTCAGAATCAGAGCTAATTTCCTTACTGGGCTTTTTTTCCATGGATTGTTTTCCAACAGCCTGGGAGTCTGCCTCTCTCTCATCTGAAGTCTTTTCATCCTCATCTTCACTCCCTTCACTATCTTCAGACTCTTCACTCTCTTCTTCCTCTTCCTCCTCGTCCTCTTCCTCCTCGTCTTCCTCCTCCGCTTCATTTTGTTCTTTGACTTCAATGTGGACAGGTTTACTCTCTGCCAAAAAACCCCAAATCTAAAGTAAAAATTCTGTATTAAATTCACACTTGTGGGGGAGAGGGCAACAAAAAACCAAAGAGAGACTGCTATAAAAGAGTGAAGACTGAAAGTAGGTTCCATTCAAGAAGCGCTAGTCAAGATCATTTTTCAACTTTCAATATAAAATAAGTGTTTCATGTTCAGAGCTGCTGACTTGTGTTTAGAATCTGTGCAAGCAGAGTGAGTTTGGGATGGGGGGAGGAATTATATCAGCACACTTACGCTTGACATCATTTGCAAATATTCAGATAAAGTGACATTCTTTAAAGCTGTGTGCACTTCGTAAGGGAATGAATGCACTAACACCTTTAAACAGAAAGCCAAAAAAAGTGTTTCATGTTCAGAGCTGCTGACTTGTGTTTAGAATCTGTGCAAGCAGAGTGAGTTTGGGATGGGGGGAGGAATTATATCAGCACACTTACGCTTGACATCATTTGCAAATATTCAGATAAAGTGACATTCTTTAAAGCTGTGTGCACTTCGTAAGGGAATGAATGCACTAACACCTTTAAACAGAAAGCCAAAATACTCCAAATTCAACACAATATGGATTCTGTTTATTACTGATCAGGAATGCACACTTAAAGCAGAAGAAACAATCAAGACAAATGGTCTCTTCTACATCTTTAAAAGTCTCATCTTAAGGTTTTCCTAGACTGTTCAGAAAAGATGAATATTTTTCAGAGGAATTCTTCAGTAAATAAAAACAACTATCAAAAAGTAATTTTCTCTCTGTGAAAGCTTCCCATTTATCATACTTGCCAAATCATAAGAGACAAGCTAATGAACACTTTAAAGCCATGCATTCTCTTCCTTACAGAGCTGCTAGGAGGCTCACTGCTCTTAGAGATTAGTTATGTTTTCTTGCTATGCTGAAAGTCCATCAGCTTAGTAATAGACTAAATCTAATTCCTAGGAAGGCTCTTTTTCTGGATCATATTGGCAGATCCTTCAAATCCAAGCAGCAAGAAGGGGGATGTGACACTCCCCCCAGGACAGCGGTGACAGACTAAAACAGACTTTCAAGAAGGTGAGCAGCCCTTAATACTCCAAGTAGAACAGTCCAGCACCACAGGAACACACACTTGTGCTGAAATAAAATCCATACTACTGTACATATATGTATATAAAGCATTACACTTGAAGGCACAGGTGCCAGAAGTATAGGGCTGAGCAAGTCAACAAATACTTGATGAATAGTCTTTGATCTTAAGAAACAATGAAGACCCATCGCGGAAGCGCTAAGAACAGTAATCAACCGTTCAGGAAAACTCGCAGCAATACAGCTTTCTCCACCACTGGAAGAAAACACCCGAGAAGTTATCCCTGCATTCTTGCGCAGCTCTAACTGCCCCATAAACATTGCTGTTGGCCGCAGACAGAATACAGGCTTTGGCATATACGCACAGGAATATGAATGTTCTGGCAATTCTTCCCTTTCTTCCACACCTGCCTCTCAAAGAAGCACATGACAGAAGGTATCTAGAACCTACTATAATGCATGCATACTAACCTTCACACCATCTTAGTCCCACGCTTCTTTGAGAACTTCTCTCAAAAGTACTCTCCTAGATGTTGCCAGATGTGTAGTAAAAGTGTTATGGCTTCGGAATGGTTACTAGAGAAATACAGTACCAGGTAAAAGGTTTCCCTAAACTCCCAGAAGTGGTTTAAGCACATATTAAAGAGGAGAGGATTTCTACTCCTATAAAAACAAACAAAAAATTCCAACTGATTTATTTTAGGTGGTAACTGCACATATGAGTATTTCCAAAGGGTCTTCTTGAGCAGTTTCTGAAAGCTCTACCTTTGAGAAGAGGATCTTATGTCTATTTATCATCACACTTGCCTCACAATTTATCTAACAGGGCAGGGGAGAATCTAAATACAATATTGTCTTCTACAGAAACCAAAAAAGTCAGCCCAAAGAAACCCCTTAATCAGAAACAGCATCCGTTTGGTATTCACATGCCCACCTTTCTCTCCATCTTCATCACTAACCATAGCTTCCCAGTCATCCAAACCCGCATCTTCCGTTTCTTCTTCTTCCTCCTTTTCTTCTGAAACTAAAAAATCCAACATTAAAGAAAGAAACAGCCCAGCAACATACAACATTTTTAGATGTCCCTTCCTTTGACATATTGACAACTGCAACTTACAAGTTTGCTGCTACCATAATTCTACCAAATTATCTCTGTGTTCCCTAAACAGAAAATGCTGCATACTTAAGAAATAATCTTCAGTTCTCTCCACAAAATCTTATAGTGCTAGCACCTTTGCCTAACAAAACATACTTTTGGAAGACATAGCTAAACTATTTATCTAGTTGCTGTCTGCATATCGTGCAAGTGCCTGCATAATGCATGCCACACAAACCTCTACCACAACCCAATTAACAGTTTGCCATGTGTAACAAAGTGACAGAGAAACAAGAAAACAAATTGGGTTACAGTATTAATTTTAATTAGTGGGAAAATAACAAATTGTCTATGAACAGTGCTGTTTTAGGACTCCAGATGCCTTAACATAATTATACCATGGATTCCAGAAGCATTAAATACATTCATTCCAGCAGGAATTCAGTCAGATATATGAAGAGACTGCAGCTCTTAATAACAGACAAATGGAAAAATGCAAGCTTTTAACCCTCTCCAAAAGAGGCATTTAAACAATATATATGTTGCAGCACATGGAGTGTCATGAAATTTCAGCTCTTTGAAATGAAGTGTATGTTCCAGACTGCTAGAATATTAACTGGGAACTAATGTTCTGCCAGTGAGCCCTTCTCTTTTATGGCAATGGAATTGCTCCTTCAAGAGAGAAGTCAAGCTAGAATTAGAGTATGCATTCAGCTTTGTTTTCAAAAAGCTGGAAATTTTGTTAGTATTTGTCTGACTTAAGAATAAGGGTAAAAATTGAAACAGTTTCCTTGCTGAGGAGGAAGTCCAGTACAATGTGATTTTGCCAAAACAAGTACTGTGTGCAGGCAAAAATTAGGGCAACAATCACTTGCTATGCTGATACTCAGTTTCACAAGCTAACCCATATCCACTGCATTCAGCATTTGTGAAAGCAAACCACTTAGAATCAAGAATACAATCACTGCGAATATTGCAGTATCAATACTAGAAGCACCATATTTCCTCCCTACCCCCACCTAACCACTGACAAAACAGCCTTTTAGAAAGCAAATGAAAAGTCAAGGGAGCTAATCATAAGGCACTGAATGTGCTTGAGATAGCTGCCTAAGCCAATTGAACACTGGCGTGCACCCAGAATAAGGGACCTTTACAGTCTCATTCTGAAGCTTCATACCTTTTTATTCCATAAAATTCCATCAGTTCCTCCCTTAGGAAAAGAAAAAGACAGCAACTACCTCAAGAAAGGATGGCCAGTCAGCCCCCATCCAACAAGGTATGATACCTACCATGCAGTACTGCCACGCAGTCATCTTACGTGTTTTAAGTTTATTAGCATTACTACTAACCTGGCTCTACTGGAAGAGGAGTCTCTTCTTTTACTGGTGTTTCCAGTTCTACAGCATCTTCAGCTGGGGAAGTTACCTCCACACTTTCTGAAATTGCAAGAAAGCAAATCGGTTGCGACATTCTTCCAAAGTGCAAACCAACTTACTTAGACATACAGCTTCACATTTAAGTTCTGTTTTTAAGTTGTGCTGTTACAAGTAAACAAAATCTGAATTTATTTAATACCAAACTAACTGAACTTCCACTTACTGAGCTAAAACGGAAGTCAGAGCATGTGGCTTATTTGAAAAACATTTGGCTTTCTAAGCAGTTAAACAGATTTATGTGATAGGTCAGTTATTGGCTAAGAGGATTACCATTACTTCTGAGCATTAAAAACACCTCACTTTCTTTAAAAGACAAGAGAAAATTAAGTAATACTAATGAACTACCCATTCTTGCTCTACTGTTCCATATAAAAAAAAAATCACTGATACAATTCAGATAAGCACTGTTCTCAATTCTTTACACACACTCCTTCTTAAGTGGTAAGCAGCCACATAACTCTCATGTCGAATGTAAAAAAAAAAACCCAGCTAAATAACAAAAAAACAATGCAATGGTGTTTTGTTTTGCTTAAACTAAGGAATAGTTTTGAGAAGAGCCACAGGAAAACCATGAAGCACAAAAGTAAAAAATTCTGACACATTCGCTCTATGTCTAATTAGTGCAATAAAGTCTAAGTTTTCAAAAATGCAAGCTTTCTGAACTACTCATGTCCTGGAAACTGAAAACTGTTTTTCTATACAAGAAAACAAACAAACAAAAATATTGTCTCCAACTTAAAAGAAAAGCACTAAAACTAGGATCAATCCCCTTTCATCCTGGGACATCAGCTTAGACTTAATTACAAGTCATTACTACTTACGCTACATTGTATTTAACCTACATATGCACACAAAACATTCAACCTCACGTTCATAAAAGGCCTTTACATTCTGTACATCTCCAACATTTAGAAATTCTAAAGAAAATACCCAGGTTAGGGAAAAAAAAAAAACAGTCAAGTAGATTGTAAAACAAAGGATTAAGTGAGCAGTCTTCAAAACAACTTTAGGATCCTAATACATCAGCACTTGCATGTGGGGGTAGAGGTGTCAAAAAAACCTCACAGGCACCCTGAAGTGCAATTAGTTTAGGATTAGCTGATTTATTCCACAAACACTTCCAGAAATGTGACTAATCTATTAATTATCCCTATATGTAAACCACACCTTCTTTATTTTCTGGCTGCTGCTGCTTCTTTTTCTTTTTGTCTTCATATATTGGCCTCTTCTTTGGCACAGAGTCTTTGGATGGCACTTCAACACCTGCAAAAAAAAATGTTTAGAAAGAAAATCCAGGTGATTAATTACTAAACATCAGCTTTGGTTTAAATGAGAATACGTCTTCCAGAATTGCAAGGTGGAGGAAAGAAAAGAGTGGAAAGTAGGTTCAATGCATATTTTATCTTTTTAAAAAGTCTGATTTTCAAAAGCTGCAAAACTTGAGCAAAGTATAGTTCTTCAGATACTCTGAATGCTCTCAAAAAGAAGTTAGGTTACTAGTTGTGGTGGTGGGGAAACCAGCAAAGAAAACAATCTGATCCCAAGACTCCAGATTTGAAGCTATCACATACTTACATAGGATTTCATGAACACACATACCTCAAGTTTAACAAGCATATGTCAATTTAAAGTCTGCTATGCTAAAACTAACTTAAAACCAGTCTGCCAGCCATCCTAGTTTCAGACAATCTGGAGCAGTTAAGAGGCACAGCTCTTAAGAGCTTAAGGTTGTTCAGTAGATAGTATTTTCCCTTTTGCTCAGTGTTGGGGTTTTTTTGTTTGGTTTTTTGAACAACACAGATGTTTTTAGGTATTAAAATAATGCCAGGTTCAATTCATCAGCTTCATCTTCACCTCACCAGAAAGACAGTACTGTAATGTTGCAAGGGATTCAATTAAAAACAGAAGTTTGGTGCAAAGACAAATTAGTAATTTAATTACTGCTGCACCTTCTGAAACACTCAAAATTCCTTCAGGTACTGTGTGATTTACAGTGTAGATTTAACAAAAATCCAGTTGTGGCAGCACACAAATAGGATTCTAGTAACTACAGAAACGACTGAAGAGAAGTGGTCTTTGTGTATGTTTAAGAGCTCCAAACATTTTACTAGCTACAGAGATTCTTACCCTTACCATCCACCTACCAGCAAAATGTCAGATAATGTTCTCTGCAAATACAAAAAGAAGGATACTCAGCACTCAGGAATTCATTTCCTTCCTTAGCCACAAACAAGTTACCAGGAACAAATTAGGACATGGGCTTACAATCTATTGGATACATTTACTTCATTGCAATGGAAACAGATGATATTTGACAGAAAAGCAGGAAAGCTCCTATATACCCTTTTCCTGAAGCAAATGCAAGAGGATAATATACTGTTCCCATGGACTAGCTAACTTGAGGCTAGACAATGCAGTTGCTTAAGTGAGCACATGAATTAATCCAAGAGGATCCAGATCACTGGTCTTACAAGACGTGCAGCACAGCCCATCTGCCTTTCCTGGCCTTTGGACTAAGCAACGGAAAGAAGGGATTTTTCTTAAGTTCCATAACTAACATCTTTACAGCGCAAGTGGAATGTATTAAAAAGTTGGGTATTTAAAGTGCAAGATGGAAACATACAGACATTTAAACTAACTTAAAAAAAAAGGGGGGGGGCCCCACACACACTGCCTTGACAACAGAGCAGCTTTACATGGAATTACTCAGTATTTGCCCTCCTAGCTCCAGATAGAAAAAACAAAACACAGAGCAGTAAGGGATATGAATTTTTTTATTATTATTATTTTTTATTATTATTATTTTAAACTTTACCGCTTACCCTGAGCTTGGAGTAGTTTAAGAGTAGCCTCCGCTCTGGCTCTGGCTTCTCGTTGAGCTTTTGTTAAAAGTTTTCCCTCCTTCTTCAAACGCTCCTTTCTCTCTTTTTCCTTCTGTTTCTTTCTTTCTTTCCTCTCTTGCTCTAATCGTTCCTAGAAAAACGTTAAAAAAAACCATGCAGAAATTTTAAAGCACGCTTTACACAAAAGCTGGCCAAGTGTATTATTCTATTGATGATAAACATATTAAGGACTAATCCACCAACTGCACCAGCAAGGGTACAGGTTAAGACTACCCTCTCCCTTATTCTATCCTCACAGTAAGACACACGGTACCTCCTCTTTGCGCTTCGCTTCTAGTTCCTCCAGTCGTCTTATGCGTTCTTCCTCCTCTCTTTTTGCCCTTTCCTCCTCCTCTTTCATTTTAGCCAAGGCTTCTTGCATAGCTTTAACTGTAGCTTTACTGGGACCCTTTTTCTTCTCTTTCTCTTTTTCTTCTTTCTCACCTTTCTTTTTTTTCTTGTCTTTTTTCTTTTTGTCCCCCTCATTGTCATCAGCTACAGAAAGAAGAGGCCTACATTCAAAGATCCCAGAAATTTTAAAGGTACTCTAAATACAATTAATGTTTCAAATATGATAAATAACACCAAATGAGGAACATTTTGACTGGCTACTACATAAGCACTTCATAATGAAAAAAATAAAACTGTCTCTTAAGTCAGGGCCTAAACTCTTAAAGTAACAGAATAACTGTGAAGTGGAAAAGTATGTTTGCAAAACAGAACTGTAAGCATATATTGTAATGAGAATTCGCCACCTGGCTTTTGTTTTCCCATGTACCTGAACAAACTACAGGCCAGAAAAAACAGCCACATGTGAGCCAACACAGAGGCAGACAAGGCTACCAAATGTCTAGTATTCCCGATTCAGAATAAAGCAACAAATCATCCTCACTGCCTGCCAACTCTTTGGCCTTCTTACAAAAGCTATAGTGTTTAAGTTACAGTTTTAGAAACCACGTTACAAACCCTCTGTTCCTGCAGGAGTCTCCCCTTTTTCCCCAGGGCCAGGGGCTTCAGGAGAAGCCTTCTCTTCAGCTTTTTTTGGAGCTTCCTTCAGCTTTGCTGGTTCTTTACCACCTTCTAATTCTTCCTTCTCTTTCTGCTTCCTCAGTTTGGCTTTTTCTTCCTCACGTTTTTTCCTTTCACGTTCTTTTTTTTCTGCCTTCTTCTGAGCCACTGTTTTTACTTTGAATGAAGGTTCTTCTTCATCATCCCCACTTTCAGCAGCAGGAGTGGACTTTGGTTTTTGGTTTTTCTTTTGTCCTTTTCTAGACTGGGAGACCTCGTCTGATTCATCACCACTCTCACCTGTAGACACTGCCCCCGCACGCTCTTTGCTTTTCTTAATGTTAGTTTCATCTTCTTCTGACAGATCATGCTTTTTATTTGACTTCTGAGTTTTCCCTTTGCTTTTCTTAAGTTGCATCTCATGATCATCATCATCACTGCCAGAAAGTATGTCTTGTTTTCCTTTCTGAGTTTTTTTAGATTTTTTATCTTTATCTTCCACTTCCTCACTGTCGTAGTCATTTTCCAGAGTGGCTTTTTTACTCTTTCCTTTCCTTTTTTTATCTTTTGATAAGCTTTCTTCGTTGTCATTTTCAACCTGGTAATTAAACAATTAAATAATCAGCCATGAAAAATTACTTGCTATTGTGAGCTAAGAAGTAGCATTGAGAGATGTCAAGAAAAACTTCTCTTACTGAAGACAAAGTTTGGAAGCATTAACTCTTCCTGATGAGTGTACTACACCTCAGCCCACAATTAAAATTTATTCTGATCGGCTTTGAGTAATTATCAGCATGAAGACATGGCTTCTGATAAAATCTTTCACAATTGACTTTACTATGAAAATATGATCAAGTATAATTAAAAATACATGCTAGCCACCAAGTTTCACGCAGGAGCTCCAACTACACCGCAACACTAGAACTTTCTGGGACAGAGGTGTCTCATATTCCAACTATTTCTTATTAAATAGCCCACCTCCCTCTCAATGTTCACCTTTCCTGTAGAAGGTTCCCTGTCAACTTTCCCTCCTTGCGCCTCTATTGACAGTTCTTCCAGCTCCTTCAAGATATCATCTTCACTAAAATAAGAAAGAAGTTACAGTACTTAAGTAACTGAGTTTTTGTATAATGGAATAAAATAGGACAGATAGAAAAACACAAACTTACTCAAAATCCTGTTTCTTCTTCTCTTTTTTCTTTTTGCCCTTGGATTTCTGAGGCTCTTGCTCCTTTGCAGCTCCTGCACCTTCTATCTCAGCAGCAAGGGCATCAATATCAATATCATCTTTTGCACTAACATGCAAAAGGAAAGCAGGGTTATCAAGAGTTCAAACGTTAAGTTTTTAAGTAAAAGCCATCTGCATAAAACAAACAAAAGCTTCAAAATGTAAAATCAATCACAAAATATAAGCAACGCAGGGGCAAAAAACACATTTAACAAACCATTACGCACTATTACCTTATTCCACCCGGTAGGATTGAAAAGGAAAAACCTTCACACGTCATCTGCTTGAAGGGAGGTGGAACAGTAAAACACGTTCAGTTCTTGCAACGCTGACTTTAAAAGTTTAGATGTAAGATTTGATAAAACTTCTTGGAAGAACATAACTAGACTGTTTCACTTTGCTCCTCCGAAAGATAAATTGTTTAGCTCTTCAAATCACAGTAAGTGTCATTGATAGAAAAGCAGCCCCCGCAGTGAAAGTCCAAATATGAAGCACAAGTAGAAGAAATCTTGCAACTTAGTAACCAGGAAATTCTATTAAGAAGCACTTATCTGCTCCTTTAAACACCCTTTAGCAAACAAAAAAGGTACTGTATTTTTATTTAGCAAGTAAGTGGGAGTTCTTCACAGGTTCCAACTTACAGTAACAGCTGCCTATGCTTTGCCATCAGACTGAAAAGTTTTATTCTTCTCTTTCAGGAAAAGAAGTCACATGGAAGAAGACAGTTCAGCCCCAAGGCAGACTCTAAAGCAGGTCATAAAAAATACCTATGCAGTTGGCAAGCAATCATTTCCACCACTTGCCTTAGTATTACCTCACCCAGGCCTAAAGAAAGCCAAAAGAAGTTTCATTAAGCATCTGAAATATGCATCCTTCCTCATTAGATCTCATTATATCAAGTTTCTCTTTCAAAAGCATTTTCTTTTCTTCCTATAAATAACCTCTCATCTGCAGCTAAGCAGAAGTGGCTTTTTTCCTGTCCTTTATCAACAGTTGTAGTTCAGATGCACTTTTTCCTTGACTCGTACCATGAGAATTGAGCAAAGACTAAGTCTAGTGTCCAGAGGTTTTTCCACCTAATCACACTCACAATACAATTGTAAGAAAGGAGACTTACCTATTCCCTGCTTAACACGTAGAACTTCGGTACTCAGACCAAAACTGGTCTACTAAAGTAGCAAATATTAGGATGCTACTTTTATCATAGCATGCAGTTTCAAAAACCATTTAATCAATATGCTATTATTATCTCATCTAACTCCCTCTTAGATACGTGGGCAGAACACTGTTCTTTGTTTCACAATTTCACTGTCTCAATTATTACCACCCACTTAGGACAAATCAGTCAGGCAAAGGCTGACCCACCAAATACCTGAATCTATATCCAGAAAATAAGGGAAATAAATTTATTCCAAATTCAGGACCTCCAAGATATCAGCAAACTCTAAACTACCAGAGCTTCAGCCTTGCCCATTTACAAACCCAGAATTTGAATATTAATAAAGCAAATCAAGTACTTACTGAATTTCAGAATCTTTAGAGGAATAAAGTCTAAGTTGTATATCCCTTTGCAAAAGGAGAGGGATGAGAGAATCATTTTACAAGTTTAAGTGAATGCTGACATTCACAAACCCATTTTATCCCAAAAATTAGGCATAAGCAAGTCACCAAACACTGTCTGTATGTGACAATAGCACAAGTAAGCAACAATGCATTTCCTTTTTTTTAAAGGCCAAGATTGATTATTTGTATTTTCAAGATCTTAAATTTTCTTCTATATAGACTGAACAAACCAAATAAAAAGCAGCACAATGAAGCACTTCGCTGTACAGCATCTTTATTACCAGAGATACTTACTTTTAGTCAAGACAAGAAAAAACACGCCTTGAATATACCTAGTAGTACTTACGTGCTAACATGATAAGTTATACTATTTGAGAGTTACACTTCTCAAGGAAATGTTAACACAAGATTTCTAAACCAATTCCCACCTCCCTCAAGAGGAAATAATAAACTTTTTGGCCATTTCCACCTTAATAATAGCCGACTTGATCTTTCAGCAATTTAAGAGTTGTTTTTATAAGCAGTTTAACTGGCTATGCACCAGGGGTAGCATAGACAGCTGAAACAGAAGTGTCAGTCATCTCTACACCTAGAGTTAAAGCCCTAATATCAGGGTAACTATATTACACCTAGGCCTACACATAGGTCCTCACGTTTCTTTTTGCATTAAGTGCAGCACAACAGTTTATTAAGCACACTTGCTTACCTCCTTCTACTCTAGGAGTTAATGGAGGAGATTGCGTCAAATCCAAGCTTGAAATAGTTTGAAGAGACCAAAATACAAGCTCACTACTACTTCTTCCATGGCTGTACCGCTCCCACTATTACAGGATCTTAACCATGTGGTTGTACAGATATTAAAGAGCCAAGCCTTTAAACAGCTTGTATTTTACATGGATATTCAAGGCTGACTTTTCACATTGCAACTTTGTAGAAAGTTATGTCCTAACATAAAAAACATGGTTTTTATGCTACTAGCAAAGAGGATGATTATGGTACCTTATGTTTTCCAGGATACAGGCTTTAAGGGGGTGGGAGTTTATTTGTTTTTAAATCAACTCACTTCAACTGAACCTTGAAGAAAACTTCTCTGGGGAAAAAAAAAAATCTCAAATCAAACACTGAAAAAACTAATTCGCAGACATTAAGCTTTAACACCCACCAGCAAGAACACTTTAGGAATAGTAATGAAGACTGTTCAGCTGTCACAAGAGTGTCATAAATATAGTAGTACGAGAGCCTTTCCAACCTTGGCTTCCACTGCTCAACAGTCAATGGTTTCCAAGAAATCTATACCTTCCCCTACATTTCCACTTACTAAGAAGTGACACAGCAGGCTTCAAACATTTGCGCCTGGATGAAGTAAAAAGTAAAATTAAGGCTGCATGCATTTATACATACAGTTATAATTCTTCTTAAGAACTGTAAAGCAAGAATATTATTGGAAAGCCAAGGAATTCAAATATTGGCTTCCATTACTAAGAGTTTATTCCCATACTGACCTTGAATTTCCTTACCTTTTAAAACTCTAATGATATGCCACTAGGATTTCATAATGAAGGTAAGTTGAAAAGAAGATTGAGAAGGTGCCCCCCCTTTCTTCCTGGGAGATTCTTATGTCATAAGGAACCCACTGCATTTAGATACATAACAGGAGAGCTTCTTTCATAGAATCACAGAATGGTTTGGGTTGGAAGGGACCTTAAACACCATCTAGTTCCAACCCCCCTGCCATGGACAGGGACACTTTCCACTAGACCAGGTTGCTCAAAGCCCCATCCAACCTGGCCTTGGCATTGGAAGATACACGTAGGAAACTTTTTCAAGCAGTCCACAAACATGTTTCAGAAACCTAAACACTCTCGCCAGGAACCTCTTCCTCCAAGTCCTCCAAAAGGTCTCCACCCATCCCCTCTTGCCCCTCCACCTCAGCCTTTGCAAGGGTCCTAACCCCAGCCCTAAGAATGCCTGATACAGGAACCTGGAAGCACCAGTATGCTCAAACAGTTTTCAGTTCTGACCTCGAACAGCTTTCACATGAACATTTTATATATAGACTTCACAGCCTTACTACCTTAGGCCATTCAAGCTCATAATGCTTTGGGCTCAAAGGCGGCTTGCTGTTGATCCAGTTCACACACCAAGATAACCCCATGTTTCCCCAGCACAACAGGCTCAAGGAGGTCTGGAAAGCGTGAAACTGAAAGCAAAGTGCTACTGCACTGCTGAGAAGGTGTTATTTCCCTGATTTTCTTTCGTCTCTGTTTCAGAAGTGAAGCCTGAGCCACCTTTCTCATTCACTATACTTTTGATTCCAGCCTCTATTTTTGCTGCCAGATATGAAAAGAATTCTGATATTGCTAAATCAGCATTTCAACACTGTAAACTACAGCAAGAGTTAGGTGTGTGTACTTCAGTCAAACCTAAACAAGCAATTTTCAAAACATTAAATGGCTGCAGACATTCCTCCATGGAGGTCTGTGCCTAATACAGGGCAAAACTGTGCAGTGGGAGAAGACACAGCAGTCAGGCTAATTAAAGGAGATGGCAGTAATCCATAACAAGTATGCAGAGATCAACACATTTCAGATACCAAGCAAAACTATTTTTCTTTAGAATCACATGACTGATCAAAAAAAGAAGTGCTCTACATTTCCCCTATGCAATTTCACTGCCTTTTGCCATTTAAGCAGGATTAGAGCAATAGAAGACTTCAAAATATTCCAAAGCACTTTAAAAGTAGCATACAGAAACATTCACATACTTTATACTGAAAAATATTAACCTTACTGCCCTAGAAATGACAAAGAAGTCATCTGTTGCCCAAAAGGGTTCCAGTACAAGTTGTCTGCACAGACTACTGAAAACATGCATTACACAGGGAAAGCCACTTATGAACAGATTCCTGAATATTCTCTGGGTCACTAGTTAAATGCTGTGCTAGCACACCATTCTGTACCAAGCCAGGATCAAATATACTCAGATCATCCCAAGTAAGTGTTTGGAGATTTTTAAGACAGGCATGGGCAACAAAGGAAATTCAACAACATTTCT
Source organism: Aptenodytes forsteri (assembly GCF_000699145.1). Taxonomy (NCBI): domain Eukaryota; kingdom Metazoa; phylum Chordata; class Aves; order Sphenisciformes; family Spheniscidae; genus Aptenodytes; species Aptenodytes forsteri. The sequence continues at coordinate 8,789,438 of NW_008795029.1, forward strand.
CATGCAATCAAAACATCAAATCAGGCCAGTAACAGAAAGTGACACTCCAAAAATCCAAACTAAGCTACTTGTGTTACATGTTAAGCAAAACCAGTAACAAATAAAGCTACAATCCCAAATCCTGCCTATAAGAGAAAGAATGAAACGTTTTCAGTGTGAAGATTAAAGCAGTTAGGAAATAAATTAAGAGCTGTCACCTACCGCTGCTCAGTCAGATGTAAAAAGACGGCCAGTAGCTCTCCTACTTATAAGATCCCACACAGTTGCAAGCTATTGAGTCAGAAAAGTGGAAAAACCTCGTGACTGATAGATGCACAGTCTGTAGAAAAAACATCGCAGTGTTTCTCTTGCGGGGGGGGGGGGGGGGGGGGGGGGGGGGGGGGGGGGGGCATTAAAACATGAGAAACAAGCACAGTTTTGGAGCAAGTTCTTTTTCTGATGCAATGGCCTGCAACAGCCAGAACCTAGAAATTCCCTGTGGAAGCCATCACGAGGCCAGAGTTCACCCTAACACGAGCTTTGATTTACAGATGTTCAAGTTTATGTTAATCCTAGTTCCAATATACTAGGGTTTGCTTTAGTCTTTTAAGGGCATGCTTTGCCATTTTGCTTACAAACACTTAAATTGTAAAGTTTCATAGTTTCTAACACTTGTGCACAATTAGAGAGACGTATTTTTTAAGTTTTACCTTTTCTTTTGCAGTCTAGGATATTACAGGGGGTTAATTAGTGCACACCTCACCAGAAGAGAAGTTGTCATGCTCCGAATCAAGATTTAAACTTACAACTCAAATAAGATGAAAACCATCAGAGCTTCCTAACAAAGTATTTCAGAACAGTTACAAGTACATTTTAATTATCTATCACTTCTCTCTTTCATGGAAGGTTAAAAAAATTATTCCAAGTACTGGCATAGTTAATATACTCATGACTGGGGATTTTCGTAGTGTGAAGCTTCCATACTAAGGACAGATACTGCATGCAATGTAATTTCTGTAACAGACAAATCGAGGCATAGAAACTTGAAAGACTTCCTGGGCATTGCCCTGGAAAACAAGGCCAAATGTGGGGAAGACAGGACTACAGCTATCGAAGTAAGAGTCAATAGACTTTTAGCATTTTTCTTTGCTCAGTGAACTTCTGCAGCTGAAATGCATAACTGCCCTTCCTTGCCAAACAAGCTCCTCCAGCTTTCCATGCAGGTTGTAGTGAAGGACAGCCTTGCAAGCCAACTGACACCAACAGCATTTCACAGATACTCTCTGATAACAGACAGGCATATTATATTAGCAAGACCACCAGCAAACGTACATGTTTTCCTCATGCACATCATGCATGATCATACACAATTATGACTTTGAGTACACTTATTATAGTACCTACAATACATATCCCCAAACACAGGGCAAAACTTCATTATAAATAGGCACCGTGCATCTACGTGTGACAGAGATGGCATCCTGACTAGACAGCAGTAAGATAAAGAGCAAAGGAATCTATTAATCCATACATGAACTGAAAGAGTGGAGCAACAGGATTAATTAGCAGTATACAAAGGAGCTGAGCTACCCTCATTTAGATCAATTTGACTCTACTGAAATTAGTTAAATGAAACTGCAGAAATAAAACGGAAGAATTCAGCTTAAAATGAGAACAGGCCCTTAACTACTGGAAATCCAACATCCAGCTTTGCAAAGTCAACAGGATAACACTCTCCTGCTGAAACTAAAACTAAAAGGTACATGCAGACTCAAAGATTACAAGTACTTTTTGATCCACTGCGCTGACCGACACAAATATAATTACTAAAGCTTGCCTTCATCTAACAGCTAACTGAAATAACAAGCTAAGTCAAATTAGGCTAAAAATATTTTAGTTAGGATTGGTTTTAAGCTGTCTCTGTAAAGATGAAGTTCAAATGTCAGAAAACACTGTACAATTAAAAACAGACTAAAAAAAAAACATTCACGTGCACAGGGCAGAAGAGTCAGTAAGTCAACACAGCAAGAAAGTTGCATCACTACTGTGAACTCACTGCCCACATTCCTGCATAATCAGGACTTATTTTTGCTGAGGCAACTTTGGATATATTTCATCATTTACATGACACCAGCTCTTCTAATCACCTTCAAAGGAACATCACTGTCGTTAAGTCATTTTCCTTTGCTAAAAAAAAAAAACAAACCCAGCCCTTGAACTTCAAAAACACTGAAAAGAAGCTGAACCATCTGTTTGGTTTGGCAATAGTTTTAGACAAAGTAAAACTAATACTTTTAGACAGGTCTTTACCATTACTCCCCTAGAGCACCTTACCCATCCTCTGTATATGTGGGTCGTAAGCCTGGTAATAAGGGTGCATTTCTAAATACAAGCTTATCCAAAATTAGCAAGTTAGCAATGCTGAGTGGCATATTTGTAGTTGTTTTTACTTGTAGGTTTTAAGATAAATTGGCATTCTCTCTTCCAAAAAAAGTTCTTCTAGAGCAACTGGTTTAAAATGCTACAGAACATAAACCACTTTGGAAGTAATTGTTTAATTGCTCAAAACCACACACCACCAACTTTAAGTGGGTTATGAAATTGAAAATGCAAGCATCTGCTGGCTCAGCAAGGCTATTCAAAACATGAAAACAAAGCCATGGCCTTTTTCTCATTCTTACCTATCAAAGGATGCGGACACCACAGACTTCTCTTTTAGAAGTAGAAGTCACCTTGTTTTTCCTGCTGAAAACATTTAAATTACATATGTCTGAGACAGTTTGAAATTCAGGAAAGCATGAACTGCACTCCTCCCTCAGCCCAAGAAGTGAAGGAGTGTCCACATGAGCACCAGCTATGCAACCCGACACTGCAGCTGACAGCACTAAAAAAAAAAAATAATCACAGCCCCAGAAAAAGGCCACCCTCGCCTTGCCTTTTCCTCAAAGCTATGGGGCAGGGAGGGGAGAAGTTACTTCCTTCTCCATTCCCAGCCATGCTTTCCCCTCTCAGCAGCTCAGGCAATCCAGCGACCACAAGTCCTTGCAGAAAACACTTTTTTGGCTGGCAGATCAAATCACACACCTGAGTTGTACTGTGGGCACATAAGCATTGGATCCAATGCAATGGAAGCAGTTACAGCACGCAGCTGGGGACAGCAAGAGTAAGACCACGAGGTATGAAACGCCTGACAGCTCAACTGAATTAAGTGTGATGTGAAACTACACCTTAGCTATTTTTCCCTAGTAAGATGAAGGAAGGAAGCTGGTGAAGCTACCTAATTACATGAGACAGCAAGGAAGTAAAATTTGACTAAAAGGGTAATTGCTTTTTATTCAGGCTCCCAAGACAATGATTCCATTTTTAATATTAAAGAGTCATGCCTTCTCTTTCAGGTTTGGCTGGGGAAAAAGAAGAGTAGAATAACTATCAGCTAAGCAAAACCTTCCAAAAGAGACATAGAAAACATAAAACTTTTAACCCCAACAGATTCTAGAAAAACAGAAAGTCTCCTTTATACAACCCAGATTTAAAAATAAAAGAAAAAAAAATGAAAAAAGCTCACCACAATCTGAAATTCCCATTTAAACAAAGATACAGCAGAACTTCATGATAAAAAGCTTCTGTTGTGGCTAGTAGTTGGCAACACAGAGTTCTGGAAGAAAGCAGTTCTTCAAGGTTCAGTTTAAGTGTTTATGTCCCAAGAAAACAAGACGACTAAAAGCATGGAATATGAAACACTAAGTAAAGAACAAGCATTCTGTCTTCCCTGAACCAGTTCTTTTGGGTTTTGTTTGTTTAGAAAAAGTGCAAAGATGACAAAAATTACCTCCAAGTCCAGTGTTTCACAACTTCCATATCCTATGTATCTCTCATTGTATAAAAATCAAAATACATCACAAAAATACCATTTAGAACACTTCGTGAAATACACTTTAGATTGTCTATAATCCTGAAAAGCAAAGGATGCCCATCTACATTAACTATAATTAAAACCCATACTTCATCTAACAGTGTGTATCTAAAGAAATATATTTCAGAGTTAAGATAGCAGATTCATGTTTAAAATCTCCACTAGACTATTGTAAAAGAAAAAAGACACCTGGGAAGAGTAAGTCATCAGTGCTGCAAACACCAGGATCATCAAAACACACATCTTCTGTAAGATACCAACTGCTTTCAGACCAGAACACCCACCAGACTGCACCGTACTTCATTACCAAGCCAAACTTAATGACTGAATTAATTATGAGCACACATAATTTGTGTGCAGAAAAAAAAAATATTTCCTCTACCAGTCTAGGAGACTATTTTTGTGGAGGGAGTCAGAGGGAGGAGGAAAAAGAATACTATGCAAGCATTAAAAGTTACTAAACAGGAGGTTTTGTCCAGAACTGTATGTAACTAACTCCTAGGCAGCTTTTAAGTGATGAACAGCACAGAACAAACGTACAGCGATGCACACGAGCCCAGAGTCAGAAGAACATGACAGTACTAATGCAATTAAAACCGGCAAAGGTATGTAGAGCTGCCAGCTTGTCTGGCTTGATATTATGTGTGTCAACAACAACAGCAACGTTTAACTTACCATAAGCCTTTGTATTCTGAGCAAGGCTTTCCAGAGATCTTCAGAGAACTGAAAGAACAGTTTCTGCAATTCCTGCTGGCTTGCAATGTACTATTTTCATACTTTTCATTAACAGTAGTTACACATAAGGTTTAGATGCCTTCATGAAGGTAACAGATGAAGAGAATCAAGATTTTGACAAGAAAAGCTGCTTCTAACAATCTATTTAGTATACTGTAGTGCTTTTTGGTTTATGTTGCCATTACCGCAAATATCTGAAGATCTTTACAGTCTTTTTAAAGTGATGCTTTGCTTAAAAAAAAAAATCCAACAAAATGTATAAAAATAGTTTTCTTATAAATATTAAATGCCTGTGTTAAAAAATATAGGTTTTGGGGAACAGAAATATACACTTGCATAGACAGGCCAATAAATTTCTGTAATGGAGAAATTATTTTGCATTATTTTACTCCATCTTTTAGTACAAAAATCTGGTATCTTCCAGATAAGATTTGCAAAACAAGGATTTCAAGGGTTTATCAGCTGTTCTCCTTGATGGAGCTGCAGAAAGCTTTGCTTGTGGAAATATTTTTGAGAAGCAGATAGAGACAGTTATTGTAAATTTTCTGGTGTACAGAATGTTTCTGAACTACAGGTGTTTGTAGGCTTTTAGCCTTCACAGAACTTTCCTACACAACATTAAGATGATTTTACTTAACATGCTAATAAAAAAAGAGCCAAATAGAATGACTAGTAGACAATGCCAGCAATTTAATTTGCAGAAGAGAAAGCAATATATAGCATCAGCAACAGCACTCTAAGTCTTATTTTAGCAGCAGTGTTCACTCTCGACTGCAGAATCACAGCTGACACCTGAAACTTCTAAAGCAATAAGCATGAATGATCAGAGTGGTATGCCTAGGCAACAGTTCACAAATATTAAAGGGCACAAGAATAAACACACCTGAAGACTACCTACCAGAAGCTAAGGAAAACTACTAAGAGAAGAAGATGATGACTTAAAGTTGGGAGAAGATGAAAAACACATGAAAAGCTAACACCATCAGGGGAAGATCCATATTCCAGGCAGAAAGTAATTTGTAACATATAGCACACTTACTTGGAAATCTACAGCAGCGGTTTGAGGCTTGAATTCAAAGCACAGTTCTGTAGTTTACAACAGCCTTTCTTCCCACACATTATAAAAAAAAAAAAGTCCTATACTAAATTCACAAAGGCAGCAGGGGAGAACCTTGACATACCTTCTGCCATTACAGCTCTATCCAAGAACCAAAGCATAATACATCACTCCCAGGAAGAGCTAGACTACACATCAGAACACCCATTCTTCCATTAGGAAAGCCTGGAAATTCAGATACCTCATTTTTATTGAAAGGTTTGCTATGAAGTTTCATTTGAAAGTGAGCGATCAACACAACCATAAAAATTCCAAAGAGGAAAAAATTAAAGCAACTGCCACATGGCTTAGGAGCTATTTATGACCCAAGCCACTCTCCACCTTTACAAAGCACCTCTCTAACACACCACACTGAGTTTTTCCTACAGCGACCATATATCTGTCCATTCTAGATAAATATGTTCTCTATGGACAGGTGCACAGCGATCAAGCATCAGGAGTCAATAAGAGAGTTCCAGAGGAATATAACAGAGATGCTGGTACAGTAGAAACAGATTTACAGGTAAATTTGTTCAGGTAGCAATCTGTATTCATAACAGGCTATGGTCCTGCATTCCCATTCTTTCCCTGCTCACCATAGCTATCATCTCACTCGTGGTCTTGTCCCTGGGTACTTATACCCTCTTCCCATGACAAAGTTCATCCTCACCCTCATTTACCAGCACACTTCCCGGCCATATATCAATACGCATGAGTATGACCTCTACTGTACTCAGCAGAAACAAGGGAGGGGGAAACTACCCAACTGAAGTCAAAGCTATGGGGGTGAGGGGAGAAAAGCAGAGTAAAGATGACTTGTACCTTCTGTAACTTGCCTCAGTATGTCAGAAGACAAGCAGAAAAATCTCTTTCCTGTCACATCAACTCTCAAACCAATTTTCACAACACAGACCCACATCTTCCTACGTGCTTCCTCTGCACTGCAAGTTATGCCCTTGAGAGCTCCTGCATGCTTTGGGAGAGGCAGCCAAAAGGGATGTCAGGGATAGTACCTGTAACACAGCTTTGGGGAAGGAAAGGGAGGAAAAGAAGGAGGAAACGAATAACACTGCATAGCACAGAACTGAAGATGTGGGAGACAAAACTGACTGGAAGCCTTTGATTCCATGGTGCCATTCTTCTCTCACTCTGCTGGGAACAGAAGGGGGGACTGATGGGGAATGTTGAAGTCCAGCTTCAAGCTACAGATACAAATTTGTGATGCAGCCTCTCCCTCGAGGGAACCTGACATTCACAGGGGTGTCAGCTAGAACCAACACCACCAGATGATGGGGGTACCTCTGCAGACAGAGCCTATTCCAAAACATCACTGGCCTTCCAGGTCCCTCCTCACTCCCATCTCCTCAAACTCCCTGCTATAAAATATACCCAGTCTAACTGTCCTGTCCTACTTCTCAAACATATCCGTTTGAATTCTTCTTCCACATCATCCCTCCCATTGCCATACAACCACGTAGCCCTATAACACGGCATTGCCACTGCTAGTAGCAGTCCATAAGCTCTGTACCGCATTTGCAAGGCCTTAGGACTAAAGCCTGTCAGGCTTACTTTGGCTGAACTTCTCTTGACCTGCCTGTAACTTTTACTTGATTTAGCTGTGACAGCAATTTCTCTTAATTGACCAGGTGCCTATGCCTAATTGGTTCTACTTTTGTTTACCCGGGCACACTGCAACCATAGTTTCACAGAGATAGCAGTAGCAAGCAGTTACTCTGTATAGAATGAGGAATTCACAACTCTACAATGATGGACTGTAGAGAAATACAGGCCTGGTATGGTAGCAGAGGCCTTGAGAAGTGGAGACACGGGATGCAGCAGAGAGGAGCACAGGCATGGAATAAACAGAGATGGCTTGTACAGGACTGCACTGGACACCCCACAACTCACCAGCAGTCAGCTAAGAGAAATGCAGACCTGGACAAAACTGTTTTTAGGGGTAACAAACAAGAAAGAAATAGTATCTAACACACAGTGCCTTTTACATACTAGGATGTAACACGGAGCTGCAAACCAATGAAGAGTAAAGGCATATAAGCACATTAGCAAGCACATGATAGTGATCTCAGGTGGATCCTAGAGTGAGGAAGATGAAACCATCAACGCAAATGATCATATTGCTCCTTGTGAAGGACACCTGATGCTGACAACTCACCATAACAGCTCACCACCAGCAGGATGAAACCACTGACTTTAGGACTCAGAGCAGCACTGAGATGGTAAGCGTAACTATTTTAGCTGCATTATTGCTCTTTCTTTTTCTGTAACAATTAGATCTGGACTAATAAACATTAGGCTCTTAAGATTTCAATTATTCTAACAATAAATTCTTGGCCTCTCTTTTAAGGTATACTTCCATTTTTTTAGACATCAATGAGATTTTGCACATAGCGCCCAGAGACCTATGCTCAGTAATTTACAGACACACAGAAATACAAGAGAACAAGGTATCCGGTAGGCACCAAGACTTTCAAAGTTTCCCCTGCACACCAGCCGCTATCACTGGAAGGGCCCCAAAGAGTGATGCTTCAGTACCCAGAGGCTTCTGCACAATCCTGGCATCTACCACACCAGGTACAGAGACAAGCACTAGGCCGTCTTTCCTTTAGAGCACAAAAATCCAAGCCTTCCCTCTTCTTTCTCAAATTACACTTGACTCATCTCCTCACCAGAGCTGCTCCAAGATACACGTGTGAAATACAGCCCATGAAACAAGCTGATAACAACAGACACTACAAAGCAGCATACATGGTATGGCAAAAGGCGTGAGAAAACATAGTCAGACAAGCAAAATAGTCATTTACCCAGAAAGGACCGGAGAAACTAGAACAGTTTACACCCTGACCTGGTAAAGGGTAACAGCCTTAGGTCACTAACATCAACATCGTAATGCAATACACATCTAGGTAGCAAAAAATGCTTAGAGAGGCAACAGTATTCTGTGAAATAGCCTTCATAGGGAGTACTCTCATAAAAGAAACACTTAACGACTCAAACAGGATATACAAAATGGGCAGTCTAGGTAAGGAAAAAAAGTACCGTTTCTAGTTCATACATATTTTAAGACATCAGTTTTCATTTCACTTCTCACCAGTATTAACAACTAAAAACACTTTCCAAATTGATTGTATCTTTGTATTTATTATTTTATAGTGACAAGTAACGTGTTCTCTCCTGCTAGTATACGTACAGACAACATTAATCAGTCAGTGTTCCATACGGTTAATATAACTGCCATTCTAAGAGTCTCTTGCAAAAAAAAAAAAAAAAAGTTCACTGACAGGACAGGCTCCAAGATGACACGCACATAACCGTAGAAGGGATCCTGCAATCACTAAAATATTTAACATTTGCATTTATTAAACGTGCACAAATCACTAAGTCATAGCATGATCTATAGTACTGTCACCCATTAAAAAAAAAACACCCACACCAGAAAACCCACTTCAGGCGCTACAATTGAACCAAAAAGCTATTTTTAGCTGACGATGGAGATCTGCGCTCACAACCGGCGGCACTCTGCCACCGCCTGCTCCCGGACAAACTCCCCGAGAACCCGGGCGAGCCTGAGGGAAGCGCCTTTCAGAGGGAGCGCAAAGACAGCGGCAGCAACGCGGCCGCTC
>NW_008795029.1:8799498-8800923 GCF_000699145.1 Aptenodytes forsteri
TCTTGAAATCGGCTTCGTTTCCGTCAGTTCGGTCCTCAGGCAGCCCTGCAAAATGACTAAGCGATGCCCCAAATGTGTAGTTTCCCTCCAGTCCTCCTGCTGCCCCAGAGGGCTGCACAGAGGCCCGGAACTCCTGGCAGGATCGTAGCCCGTTTGGCCCCAAAACCCGACCAAATAGCTAAAATAAACACGTTTGGAAAGCTTTCATCTGGAGGCAAACGAGACAGCTAGGGCAAAGTGGGGGAATGGGGAGGCTAAGGGGAAAGCATTCAGGGTGCACGGCAGCAGCACAGCGACCGGGCGGTAATTCAGGTGCGGGGCACGTTGGCGAGTGCTGCCCGGTACACCTCGCTGTTCTTCCTCCGCGCACGCAAGCCACAGTCCCCCAGCCCTTCGCGGGGCTCTGCTGGTCCTTTATCCCCAGCACCGCCCCACGCCAGAGCTGAAGCATAAACGACAAAAGTCCACCACCTGAGGCTGCGGTGACCGGCCTCCAGCCAAAACCGGGGGGGCAGAGGCGGCAGGGTTGGGCTTACAGCTCAGCGCAGAGGCAACGGTCAGACTCAGCTCCGGGGACAGACGTTCCCCTGCAGGGAGTTCAGCTGCCAGGCAGCAACAGTAAAAGTATGGCACCTGCTTCCCTCCCCGCCAGATCTCCTCAGCGTACAAGGCTTTCCCTCCCTCTCCCCTCCAAGCAGCCTTGCAGCACGAGAGCTGAAACGGTGCTGCGCTCTCCCACAGGAGGAGCCTGGATACTGCTGCTGTGGGGCAGGAGAGGACGGCCTACGTTCACAGAAACGTGGCACAGAAGTTAGACAGCAAACTGTGTATTATGGCAAAACGTGGCACGGAAGTTAGACAGCAAACTGTGTATTATGGCAGAGGGGCTCTCAGGTGCAACCCCACCTCCTCCTGGGCACGTTTCTCAAGAGCAAAGCAAGATGGAGCAGGAAAAACAGTGGTCACGGACACCACGCTATTTAATACGCTTTGGGAGCTGCGCGTTTTCTGTTGTTGTCATCACCCCGTTACAGTAATTCCTTTCGCGGGCAGCGCAAGCCTCGCTGCTCTCTTCATCTCTCAGCCTCGGGACCACCGCCGCCACCTTCCTTCACTCCCTAACACTCTCACTTCCTACTTCTCCCTGCCTTCATACAGCTACAACTCCTTATCAGCCCCTCCCACCCAGGCTCCCAGCGGACTGCAGATAAGGCCAAGGGCTTATCTTCCGCCCCACCTTCCTCATCGGCGTACTTCAGTACCGGGGAGTCCGATTTCCAAGAAACAAGAAAGCAGAACACTTGTTTTTTTTGAAAACGCACTTTAATATCCCGTTATTTAAATCTGTGGATCTCCTAGCGCACTTGCAAGAAGAGCAAAGAGACGACGAGCCCCGGCTACTCCAACACAGCCGTCTTCTCAGCG
>NW_008795029.1:8802171-8805071 GCF_000699145.1 Aptenodytes forsteri
CAGCGGTGCCGAGTCCCCCGTCGGGCGCAGGCCCCCCGCTGTGTAGGAAACGCTTGTTGGCAGGCTCCCAGGCTTCCGCGGCTGGGGGAGCCGGGAGCCCTCTGGGAACCTGAGGTTGTAGTGGAGACTGGCTGGGGTTCGTTTTCCGTTTTCCTTCCTGTTTGCTTGGAGGACAAGCCTCCCTTTGCCCCAGCTGAGCAGGGTTCCCTCCCTCTCCTGAAGACCTAGTGGCCCCTGATGTGCGCTGGCAAGGTTCTTGTTTCCTCCGGAAATACAAGAAACGGGGAGAGAAGACACTAACGGAGAGACTTTGTAGTTAGCAGCTTCGGGGAGAGGGACTCAAGACAAGGTGCTGCAGGTCAGGGCAAGTGTGACACGCGTGGAGCGTGGCAGCAGGCTTAGCATCGCTGATGTTGCATTACGCTTGGGGTGCTGCCGTGATGTTGGTACTTCGCCCATTGCTGCTTAAAAGGCTTTCTTGTTGCCCCAGCTCTTCATGCACCCCAGTCTTAGTATTCTGTAGTGTTTGGGCAGGGAGACCTTTACAGAAAATGATTTTAGCTGTGTTTCTTCACACAGCAATTAGGTAGTGGTTGTTGGGGTTTTTTAAATCCTTTCACTGGCTGCCATAGAGTGGTGTTTGCAATAGCAGTTTTCTTGTACTAATTGAAGCAGTGTATTGGCCTAAAGCGTTTGCTGTTGAGTGCCTTGTCTTTCTTTTAGCTGAGGAGAGGAGTGTTAATTCAGATTTAAATATGTTAATATGCATCAGGTACTTAAAGTAATTGCATTTAAACTACTGGCAGAAGCATATACTTAGCATTGCTTAGACTTATTCTGAGACATCTTACACCTCCTCCCAGCAGCTTGGAGCTTTCTGATTGCATCTTCTAGTTTCAGAATATTTATTAAAGGTACATGGATCTGGCTCAGCATAAGTGTTCCTTTGGAACTGGTGAATTTTACTTCTTCATATTGACAAGTAGTTTCAGGTTCCTGTGCACTTTCAACAGCTGCCTTTGGGATTGAGAGAATAGGACTTGACTGGTATCTTTGTTGCCATCTGTGTTCATTGTGAAAGTATTCTCCAAAGGGGGTTGCAATGTAGGAAAGAACTATCTACTGTTATCTTCAAATAGCATAGCATTTTGTTTCTCTACAGTGTGAACTGCAAGTAAGAGACGTCAGGCTTTTAATTAAGTGTTTGTATAAATGTTAATTCCATGTATCGCTATTTCCATAGCTCTGAAGAGATCGCTTTCTAGTTAAAGATGGCTGCTGATACCTCTGTTGAAATACTTCAAAAAGTTCTGGAGAATGAAATACTTCAGACTACCAAGGTTGTGGAAGAACATCTGGATGCTGAAATACAGAAGCTGGACCAAATGGATGAAGATGAATTGGAATGCCTTAAACAAAGGAGGCTTGAGGCACTAAAAAAGGCCCAGCAGCAGAAACAAGTAATTCCTGCAGTTATATAGACTCTTGATGTGTACAGTGTAACAGACTCTTTGGAAATCCTAGGGAAATTGTATATGTGAACTAAGTGGTTTGGGGTTGGTTGTTTTTTCTTCTTCCTCACCTTTCTGTACTTATTAATTTTACATTATCGAGGAAAGCAAGTGTCTGTCCATGTGTGCATGCTCTGTGTTTTTTAACAGGAGGAGAGAAGAACCTCTGTGATTGTTTACAATAAGGACAGGGTAAAGAGTCTCATACAAAGATTTGAGCATGTCTGTATTCACTGAACATTGCTATCTGGAACCATGAGCCCTGTAGGCAACCTAATTATAAGCCTTTAGGCTCCTTAAGGTTCTGAATTCTGGAGATTGTTACTTATGGCATGTAAGTGATGCATGCTCTTCTCTTAAGGTATTTTGTAGAAGAATGATACAGGGTCTTTCCTTGTTCCTAGGGTGGAATCGTTTGTCTGCTCATTTCTTCTCGCAGGAAAGAAATTCTGCTTTGGTCCCTGATACCTCATGCTAAATTGTGGTCTTTATGCTCCCCAAAAAGTCTCCTTGAACATAGTTCTTACCAAAGTTTTGGTAACATATGGTGTGAGACCTGAATTGTAAGTAGGGAAGCTGTAGGTTTCTTAGCTTACTCCATCTAAGCAAACCTAAATGAAGAAATAGACTGGGCTGGGGGGGGAGGTGACTGGGTTGAAAGGAGGTGCCCTGGCTGTGGTGGAACCCATAAATGCTAGTGTCGTGCTTTGAAACGGGAATGCAGTAAAATGTCATGGCATGGTTGGGATGCTGGAGGACAGGCAGTGTTAGCGGCTTTGATTCTCTAAACGGAAGTGGAGAAAGTGGCACACTGTTTGCTTGTCTTCAAAAGTTCAGTTTATATTTGATTCCAGTGTATTCCTTTTTCAGAAGTCGTAACACTTGGATGTGAACATGTGGTAGTTCTCATGCGAAAACTTGGTTCATGTCAGTTGATCTTAAGTCACTATTCTCGCGCATTTTCAAATGCAAATTTGAAGTAGGATACTACTCAGTAAAAGGAGTATGCTGCCACACTATTCTGGAATAGGATTGTGCAGAGGGGAATTAATGCGTACCCACTGTTGAGGGATAAGTCAGTTCTGGATTTGCATCATTATGACTTCTTCATGTGCTCATACTTCTGTGCATTTTTAATGTGTACAATGTTCAGGAAATTCTTTGTTCTATCCTAATTTAGCTTACAGGATATTTTTGGTTTGCTTGTGTCGTGGTTTAACCTCAGTCGGCACCTGAGCACCACACAGCCGCTCGCTCACTCCCCCCACCTGTTGGGATGGGGGAGAGAATTGGAAGAGCACAAGTGGGAAAAACTCGTGGGTTGAGATAAAAACAGTTTAATAATTGAAATAAAATGATAATAATAATAATAGTAATATGATAATAATA
>NW_008795029.1:8805419-8822057 GCF_000699145.1 Aptenodytes forsteri
AAACCTTCCCCCCCACCCCCCCCGCTTAGACAAAACTGCGAGATCAAGAACAGTGATTTATCTAAATCTTCCCCCCCACTGGAAACTAGTTTTTTGTCAAGTTCTGTCATACTGCACTACTTCTAATCGTTTAGCTTAGGTCTGTACTTGTTTTAATACACTACAATTAACTTTCAGTATTGTAGAAGCTGTTTTTTTTCTGAAGTGCATTTGTTGAAAATCTAGAAGATTAGCTTTTTCTAAACCATATTTGCACACTTAATCAAACAATTTTTGAAGTTGCCTGTAAATTTTAGCTTGTGAAATTCTATTTCTCCATACATTTTATAACTAATGGTATGCATGCGTTTTCTGAATGGTTTTCTGGAAGCCTGGCTCACATTAAGATACCTTCAGTGTATATTTGATAGATAAACATTATCTGTTGCAGGTGAGTTATAGGCTTTTTCTCCCTGATTTTTTCATAGAGGGAAAAATTAGAAGAAAACTATTTTAGTACATGTAATGACTTCAATCAGTTTTAGACAAGACTTCTTTGAGTGTACAAAAACATTTTGGAGAGAGTAGCCCAAGCTGTCAATTAGCAGTTTTCAAATACCGAGAATTTTCTGACATTGGTGTTCTCTTTGAACTAGTCTAGTCTTACTGAGAAGCTGTACTGCAGAAATTTATGCAGCTCTGTACAAGATTTGTATTTCCAAGTAAGATGGCCTTACTGCTCGACCACCTATCTCTTGTTGAGAAAGAGGCAACCCAAAAGTATTGTCTAGCCTACTGGCATTTGCATATTTTCAAAACAGAACTAAAGGGGGGGAAGTAATTTGTTTCTCCTTCTGTTACTGTATGAAATGGGTTTCCAGTGTGGGCCGCCTCTTTTATTTTTCTTAGAAGCTGTTGAGCTTGCATGGCAGGTGCAGGACTAACAAACTACATACTAATTATTTCCTTTTATGTTTTCCAAAAGGAGTGGCTTTCAAAAGGACATGGAGAATACAGAGAAATCCCAAGTGAGAGGGACTTTTTCCAAGAAGTCAAAGAAAGTAAAAACGTGGTTTGCCATTTCTATAGAGATACAACGTTCAGGTATAGTAAATAAGCTATGCTCAAGAAACCTTTTGTTTATAGATGTCTACAAAAACAGACATGTTCTTTTGTTCTTTCAAATCCCACAAATAAATAGGCATTTTTAGAAGTATTCAAATTCCTTCATTTTCCAAATCTTGCTCCCTTCTCAAGACATTTGGGTTTTTTAATTTTTTTTTTCCATTCCAGTTAATCTGAACATGATTTGACAACAATTAATACTCTGTTACATAGTTGATTAGGATATAAATGTATAACTTCTTTGACAATATTTGAGAGAGTGCTGTGTTTCATTGTTGATTTAATTTGAGGGAGCCAGGTCTGTAAATGTAGTGACCATACAGGAGCAGCATTTCAAAAAGATCGCTTTGCTTATTCCAGACAGAGAGATTCTGGACAGTTCTGGCAAATGAAAATAAAAATACAAACAAAAACTTGCCTAAGCATCTTCAGAATTTAACCTTTTACTTTGAAAGGATCTGTGGATACCAATTGCAGCTGCTTTCCCTTTGTGCTTGTGCCTTTGTGATTATGTCACTTTTTTAGGGTGTGAGAGACCTAGATCTGAGAATATGTTGTGACTCAGAATAGGAACCTAAAATAAGATCTCCCACTTCCTTGGAAGAATTTCAGAAGTTCTGGGTTGTAGGCTGTTCCTCAGTGGGTCTGTCTCGATGTCTTCTGTTAAAATGCAGTTGCAGAGTAGAGTAGTTTGTTGAAGGAGGAGCCAGTTGTCCTGTTGTTGGTTGGTGTCCTCCCCCCAAGGTGTTATGTTCTCTCTAGCTTATAGAATATAATCTGAAACGGCCTTAATGTGAGAAAATGAAAGAGGTCAAAGCTGGATTATGCAGTGAGGTATCTGCATCCTACATTTTCTTAAGTTAAATGTTTCAGAAATATTGGAAGCAGTTGTATTTGGCTAGCTTTTGGTCAAAGAAGTTGAAAGACTGTCTCTGCAAATAAAGTAGCTTAGAACAGGTTTGGGTTGTTTGGTTCTTGTTTCTTGAACCAACAAAGTCTGTAGACTCAGACATGAGAAAGAACTTTCTCTAAAGTTCTTTGTTAAATGTGTTGTGCTGACAACTAGCTTGAAACTAGTGTGTCAGGTTTACCAACCACAATATCAAGTTGCTTTCATCCTTGCCCACTCCAGCTTTTTGATCTGCTCGGCTCTTCTCTTGAGTTAAAGGACAGTCAGATCACAGAGCTCATGCAGCTAAGCCAAACCACTTAAAGAAGACAGTCCAGAAAGTTGAGATTGCAGGTGACAGGGCCACAAATCTCTGCCGACAAGTATTTTGAGTAGCTCATGTTACTGTCCCTTAGCTGAGAAACAATAATTGTATGCTCACTCCTATTCCATTGCAACAGAAAAGTGAAATACTTTTGCCTATAGCACTACTGAAGCAGTCTGTGCAAATCCCCCCTTTTTTTCCTTGCCCACTCCAGCTTTTTGATCTGCTCGGCTCTTCTCTTGAGTTAAAGGACAGTCAGATCACAGAGCTCATGCAGCTAAGCCAAACCACTTAAAGAAGACAGTCCAGAAAGTTGAGATTGCAGGTGACAGGGCCACAAATCTCTGCCGACAAGTATTTTGAGTAGCTCATGTTACTGTCCCTTAGCTGAGAAACAATAATTGTATGCTCACTCCTATTCCATTGCAACAGAAAAGTGAAATACTTTTGCCTATAGCACTACTGAAGCAGTCTGTGCAAATCCCCCTTTTTTTTTTTCTTTTTTTCCCCTGTACAGTGAGCTACTGCATCTCAGTTGTGGAGGCAGTGACTGAAAAAAACCAAAATGCTGTAACATGTTGAGAGTACTTTTCTGAAGATGTGAAGTTCGTTACAGAGAATTTTTTCCAGCTGACAGGCAGTGAAGCTAGAGCGGGAAGAATAGAAGTCAGAGGGAAATTTCATCAATAAATGCAGGCCTCGAGAAATGAGAGAGGCTTTCAGGTGTATGTGGGAGAAATTAGGAAGAAATTAGAGAAATGGATCCTGTAATTGTGCAATAAAGGTGCTCCAGGCTGTTAGTCTATTAGTCATTAAATCCAGCTACCTTTGAAACACAGTTTCTCTTGAAACTAAATTCTTAATTACAAAGGTCTTATATGAGGAATCAACGTAATAGAACTAGCTCGTTACTGTTCCTTTTAAACTTTCTCTGAAATACATATTCTTCAGCTTATTGATTCTAACACTTTATATACTTTGGGTTTTTTTCACAGGTGCCAAATAATGGACAAACATTTGACTGTATTGGCAAAAAAGCACATTGAGACAAAATTCTTGAAATTGAATGCTGAAAAATCTCCTTTCTTGTGCGAGAGATTGCGCATCAAAGTAATTCCCACTCTAGCACTAGTAAAAGATGGAAAAACACAAGACTACATTGTGGGCTTTACTGATCTCGGTAACACTGATGACTTCACTACAGAGACCTTAGAATGGAGATTAGGCTGTGCAGACGTAATTAATTACAGGTAAATAATTGTTTTGCAGTTGTTCTATTTTCAGATACAGCGCAAGGAGAACATGCTTGCAGACAGGAGAATCTGTAAAAGTTTGTAACTTTGACTGATATGTTGTATGCTTAAGACACACGAGAGTTTAATCCAGTTATTTAATCTGTGTACTTTGGCAAGGGAAAGAAGAGAGTAACTCTTTGTCAAAGTATTGAGACATTATAGTGAGGGTTACGTTGTCCTTTTTGTACAGTAATAAAAATAAATGGAGTTCTTGCCGTCAGGTGTATAGAGTAGCTACACTGCTTTGATATGGCCTCTCAGAGTCATGCATCTAATTTAATCCTTTCAAAATCAGCTATAGATGCTCAGATGTCACAGCTGTAATGCAGTAAAGTTTAAGCATTTCTAATCCACTTCAGAGAAAACTCACAAGTCATCCTTAAACTGCATCTTAGTCCATATTACCTACGTGAATATGTTTATTTTCCAATGAACAGTACAGAAAGTGAAAATAAGTTGCAGAAATGCAAATCAATTATTTGTGTAGCAGTACAATATAATCATAAATCCCACATTTAAGACTACAGGATGGAAGGCAGTAGAAGATAACTGTCGCCACAATAGCCTAACTTTACAGGAGAATAATTTACCAGAACTTTCTGCTTTGCTTTCCAGTGTGGCTAAAAAGTCATCTTTATCTTTTTAGGTTAATTTTGCTCTTTTGTTTTGAATGTCTTTGGCTTTTTTTTTATTTTAAATTTCATTATCTGAATTTATTTCAATGTCTAATTTTGAAATTTTGGCAAGAAGTGGTGTTGTATCTTAAATGCAAAGAAACCGCTGTTCAATTTAGCTTAGTAGCTGTTGAACTGCAGATGAAATGACTGAAATGAAAATGTATAGTTCAGAACAAGTGGTAATACCCACTTCCCAGTTCAGTAACAACCCAGTTCAGTAACAAGCAAATATGCAGAGGAGTCAAAGACAGCTTGGATATATATTCTAGACAGCAACAGCCTTTTATGAGAGAAGTCTTTCAGTGGAGTTGTACCAAGCTGCGTTGAATTTGCTAAATGTTAGTACATTGGCTTACGGCATAATTTTACTTCCCACTTGACTCTACTAGTACTGTGTATACTGCTCATAGCTCCTTGTGGAGTGGGGGAGTTGTTTCGTTCTTTGTTCGTTTTGCCAGATCCTGAGTTTGGTTCCCTGGCTTTGCAAAGTGAGCCACAATATCTGCACGGCCCAGGATATCTGTTCCGGGAGACATCCATTTATGTGCAAGTGTTGCATTTGCACACTGCTCTGTATGTAATGTCCCGCTCTCTGGAGTTCCTGAAAAGGAGATAGTCCTCCTCAGAGCCTAGAAACGGTTCTTTTTCTTCAACCTGTGGGATAGCAGATGGTGAAAGGATATACTGTATTTAGGGGACAAACTGTTCGGGTCACATTGTTTGACTAAAATCAGGATTCAGGTGGTGTATTGACTTACTATTGACATATAATTAACTAGCAATCAGTGAACTGTACATTTAGGATCAATATCAGCAAAATGTTATTTACAAAATGTTAATACCTACAAATTTCTAAACACCATTCTATAGCTAATTCCAGAAGGTTCTAATTGCTCACTCACTCACTGACATTTAGGTGCAAACCCCTCACAGATCATGTGAGTGAAAGCACGCACACCATTTTCTGAGCAAGGGGAGGGGATTTCCCTCCTTGCTGTAGGAGATGTGGATGCTCCAGCTTTACGCGAGCACCTGCTGTTCCCAACAACCCATGGACCCACACGCTGGTGAGAAGGCCCCCGCAGGGTCGTACATGCACACTGAGGCGTGAGTCCCTCCGTGCTCCCCTAACTAGAGCACAGTGTCCGATGGGGAAGCTGCTCTGTCTGGCCTAGGCAGAGATAGTGCAAGGTGACTTCTGGCAGTACAAAACCCAGTTTTGACTCGTCTGTTTCTACTCCAAAGCCCCTGTTAGAAAATTTTAGCTGCTTTTGTACTTCTGGCTCCTCATTTGTTTTGAAAAGTCTCTCTGTAGTTCCCTGGTTACTGTTTAATCTGACAGATCGTTGTCTTTAGCATGATCAGTTCGCAGCGAAAGCCCTTTCAGGCAGTTTTTCTCTAGAGCTCCACTCACAGGTGCTGTTTACACTGACACTCCTGTCTTAACTACAGGTACCCAGGCCATTTTGTTCGGGATGTGCTATGCCAGCGACACAGCAATGCTACTTAGGGTGGCTTTAGGGAGTAGGAGTTGTGTTCTCTTACAGTGTTTTCCTGGAGAAGCAGGTAATTAGAGATGCTACTTACTGTCTGCATGAATACGGCTTTAATCAACATGTCTTACTCTTTTCCTCTAGTGGAAACTTGATGGACCCACCTTTTCAAAGTCAAAAGAAATTTGGAACAAGCTTTACGAAGTTGGATAAGAAGACCATCAGAGAAAAGAAATATGATTCAGATTCTGATGATGACTAGAACAACAGCTAAATGTATTTGTAAATCATCTTTTGTTTATGCTTGGTACATTTCTAAGGATGTTTTTTATAAAGCTTACTGCTTTTCGTTACATCTGCACATAATGCTCATTTTTCTATACAGTTTTATACAACTGAGTCATAGCAGAAAAAATCTTAAATATTTTTTTTCCCTCTTTTGGAAGTCATTTGTAATTCAAAAATCTGAGTCCTTCCAACTAAATAACGTGACAAATTATGAACTTTGTCTTAAGTATCAGTTTATCAAGTGTTTTGAAGTAACTGTTAGAAACAACTGTACCAAGTCAGACCAAAGGTCCCTCTGGTCCAGCATCCAGTCTCAGTGGCCAAAAGCAGATGCACAAGGAAGAGTAAAAACAGGGTGAGCAGGTAGCAATGCTTCCCCAGGATATGCTTTAAGCAACCTGTGGCTTGCGGAACTCTGTATCTGAGAGCATTTGCTGGTTAAAATCGTGGAAGAAAAATCTCTTTAAATCATCATAGTAATATAGTATCCACATCATATGGCAAGAAGTCCACAGTTTAACTGTGTTGTGTGAAGAACTACTTCCTATTGTTTTCCTTGAATCTGACAGTTCCAGGGGCTTTTTTTCTAATTTTCTTTATTAAAGGAGATGATAGACACTTTTTAAAAAGATTTTTCCCTATCATCAGTTCCTCTTCCAGTTGTCTTTCTAAACTTATTATGACTTGCATTATCAGTAAAGCACCACAAAATTATTAGTAAAGGAATTGTGCGTTTTAACAGATGATTGCTTATCTTATGGTGCCATATCATGACACTGAATAACTTAACTACATTGCACTATAAGTTGTAAAAACAGTCGTAACTTCTGTGAACTCTGAAATGGATGGTCAAGAGAAATGCCTTTTACCATCTATGTACGCTGCATGTTAAAGCTGATACAGCAGGTAATAGCACATAGCAACAAGCATATTGAAAACAGCCTTGTTCACAGGTTTGTATAATTCTGTGGTTTTGAATGTGTGGATTTTATAGCAGATGCTTTGTACAAGAGAGTAGAATAGAGAAAAGTATTTGGGAGAAACTTTGATCCGTTAAGTTTAGATATAGCGCCGCATACTGTGTACTGTTCTTCAGTAATGGACAGAACTTTCAAGGGAGATCTTCCTTGGAACACAATATAAAATTTCTGGCTAGGTGAAGAGTTGATGAGTTTTCGTTTTCAAAAAAAAGTAGTTTGCTGTGTGCTGAGGACCCTTTTGAGGTGGTACTTTGAATCCAGTTGGTCCACAAAGCTGTGAAGTGGGTCTAGTCAGTCTTGCTGCCTTGTAGTGGAGAACACTTGTGATTGGGCCAGCCCAGCAATATATCTCTGTAAGTAAGTTTAAAAAATTATATTTTATTTCTGTTCATGTACATTGAAATAAAATTATTTTAATTCTAATGTTGACTTTTGCATCCTTTCAAATAAGCTGGTCTAGGTGCTGTGGGTTATTTTTTTCTTTTAAAGTCCATCAAAGTTGCATGTGCTTTTTCTAGGTTTCTAGTAAACTACATACAGTTCTGTCTAACATTGACATGACTTTGAGAAGGTAATCAGCTTAAGTGTACACAGCTGCCCGTTAATCTACTAGAAGCATAAAGTAGACTTGCTTTGAGTTGATCTTTTTAATGCACAAACTCTAAATGCACTGGAAAGTGCACTCTTTTTTTTTTTTTTTTTAAATCCAGTTGCTTGAAATTTGATCTAGGAAACCAATGTTCCAACAGTATTTTTAAGAGTGTCTTAGCAGGGCTCATCTCCGAGACCTAATTATGTTGAATAGGCTGTGGAAAAATAAAATCATGTCTAACGTAGTTGCGTGCTGTGTGGAAACACACGTGGGCTTGCCAGGATTCCAGCATGGTGCATTGGTTATTCAGTTCCATGTGTGAATAGCCCATTACAAACTCAATGCAAATCTTAGTCAGAGCCTGTGGTTTCATGTCACGCTAAGCTGCTGACTTTTTTTTCTAGGTTAATCTTCAGCTGGACATCTTCCTTCATGTGGCTCGTAACAAATATGGCCACACGCACTCCAGTGCTGATAGAAGGAGTTTGCAGGAATGCGTGGTTTGGGTAAAAGGGGAAGGTGAGACTGTTTGTACTAATAAGTTTAAATTTATTTTGAAGTAGTAGCCTCACAGATCTGTCTGCTTCAAGTCTTTACTTTCATGTCTGCTTTCTGCATTTTCTGTCTTGAATGAAGATTAAAACTGTCATTGAACGGTCCTCTTGGTAAGATCTCCATTCTTGATCTGCATATTACTTTGAGATGAACAATCCAAATCCAAGAATTTTATTTTGGCTGAAACTTAAAAATTTTTTAAGGAACGGAAAATCCTTCTCGTTTGAGTGGTGAGGAACAAATTATTCTTTTACGGTGGAGCTCAGTGATTTTGCAGTGCAGATTAAATAATGAAGTGTCCATGATAATAAGACCTGGGTCAGCAAGCTAGAAGTGTAAACAATACAGAGAACACAAACTCCAACAAGTGTCAGCTGTACAGACTTGAAAAGCACAAAGCTTAACTTTGCCACTAGATCGCTGTTGACAATGTGGCTGATAGATGAGATGATGATGATGATACGCAATATCCAGAAAGGACGCAGGTTGCATGTGATTAATTGCTTACAGCAGATAGATGGTATATGTAAGGACATGACTAAGTAAGGTTCCTGAGCCTAGACTAACCACATACCTGGTCTGGCATGTGTTAGCCATGAAAGGGTATTAGACAGTAAAGAGATGAGAAATGTTCACATACAGCTTTTGAAGTTACGGGGCTTATGCATGAACTCAGCATGTAACTTTAGTAATGATTAGTGCTAAAGTCTATGCTTGATGCTTGCATGAAGTAATCATTAAAGAAACGCGTGGGACAATAATAACCAAACAAGATCTGTGTTCTTCAGCTCTTAATGCTAGATTATTTGAACTTGACTGGGCGCTCTCTGATCGCCGATTGATCCCGCGTTATGCTTGTGAGGGTCTGCTCAAGAAATCTACCTAGAAGTTAAGTGCTGAGTTGAGCTTTGGGATTTGGGAAGTGTGAAGAAGTCTGGTCTGTGACAGAGATGGGATGAGAAACAAACTCGAGAGGGCAACAACTGAGCAGCTGCTCTCAGACCCCATTAGTAGGTTGGATTGTCTGCAAGTGTAATAGGGGTCATTGAGGGAGGCCGACCCGAACGATGAATTGATGCCTTCCAGTCCTCGGTTCCAAGTAATCCACATTGTGCTATTTCCTGTCTGGAAATTCTAAAAGGAATACTTTTCTACAGAAATTTCTGTAGAAAACTTGGGCTTTGAACAGTACGGTTTCTAAAACAAGCCCTTTGTCTTCCATGTAAGAGTAAAGCTAGTGTCCTCAACCCAGTGTGTTTCTCTCTCACATACATGCGCGCGCGCGCACACACAGACACACACACAAACAAGCAAGCAAGCACAAGCTGATGCAGAAATAATATGGTTTTTGTACTCATTGCGTATTCGATAGCTGTGTATTTCACTTTTTCAAATGAAAATTCTGTCAGTAGTGGGTTGATCTGTTGTCTCTTTAGAATAGCTGTATATGACAGTTTGAGATTGAGGGTTTACACTCCAGAGTTTAAGGAAAGCTTCTCTAGGAATCGGAAGTGGAGGGTACTTGATGTTACAGTAGACTATTTTAGAACTGTTCTGAGGGGGATGTTGCCCCTGAGCCCCCTTTAAAGGACAAATAGATAAATAGATAGGTTCCACCACATCTGAGCAAATTACTGCTCAAAGGTCTACTCTGATCTTTTGTTCTTGGATCACGCTTTGGAGCCTTCAGTGTTAAGCCTGTCTGATATGATCGTGGTGATCCAAGATGTTCCAGTCTCCCAGATGGTCCTTGTTATCTGTCCCCCTGGAGAGCACCATTCTGTATCGTACGCTGCAAAAGGGAACGTGTGCCCATACCTCCTTCATCAATTTAAGCTGACACATCCAACTGGCTAAAGTAGTACATAAGAGACCAGAGCATCACCCCAAAAAATCTTGTTTAAATTTGGTGGATTAATTTTAAGTGCATGTACACTGAGAGATATTTGCTGCTTGTTGATGGAAGGGGAGTGGTTAAGAAAACTTGATTTTAGAGGTCCCATGAGGTGCGTATTCTAAGGCTACGGTTTTTTGGATTAGCTATTACAGCCATGGCTTGAGCTGCCTAAAATAAACCACCACTGATCCAGGAGCCATGTAGCTGTGTCAGCTCAGTGTTGAATCTGTGTTAATATACTTTGCCTTTTTGAACACAACCTGTTCAGACATCATCTGCCCGGTGGTACGATTTCAACGGGTGACTGTTACAAAAAAAAGGTTTAAAAATTATCTGCTTCACAAACCATGCAATCTCCAGTAACCACTGGCTTTTCCCAAGATGACATT
The DNA here is from genome assembly GCF_000699145.1 of Aptenodytes forsteri. Classification (NCBI taxonomy): domain Eukaryota; kingdom Metazoa; phylum Chordata; class Aves; order Sphenisciformes; family Spheniscidae; genus Aptenodytes; species Aptenodytes forsteri. The sequence continues at coordinate 8,815,904 of NW_008795029.1, forward strand.
GTATGAAAAGCAGGTGACTGTAATACAAAACCCCATTTCCTGATCTTCTTCATTCTTGCTAATTATTTCTTTTGTTGGTGTGCTGCCCTAGAAAAAAGTCTGAAATTGCTTCCTGTTTGGTTTCTAAAATGTTGACAGTCCTCAATGCTTTGTATCGTGAATTCCAGGCACACAGAAATGCTTTTAATAGTTATCATGATTAATGGGTAAAGTTAATAATTATTAATGGGTGTTAGTTTGACATCCCTGTGAGTCATGAATGTCCTATCCTCATTTTGTATGTGGGAAACTAAAATCAGACTAGCTCTGCTGAAGGACCTAGAAATATCAAGAATTAGGTGCACCAGTATCTAATTTCAGTCTCTTCCTGGAATCCAGATTTTGGGATTAGGCATGTCAGTTTTCTCTCCAGCGGGTGGTGCCCCGGGGCAGGATCCAAGGCATCCGGAAGGCTGATGAGCGCTGCCAAAGTGAGCGACCACAAAATGTTTTACCCAAGTGCAGCATTCCTCTCCAGCTTCGCTTCTGAAGCTTTGTACAGCACAGCGTCAGGCTTGTGGGACTGGAAAGAGGGAGCAAGAGAAAATGTGACTTTGTAGCTTACGGATTTGAGAGGAGATGGGGTTCTCCTCCCTATTCCCAGTGTTTTGTGTATTTTCCACACTTAGTACAAAATATTACGCTGATTTCCACCCCCCCCCCCCTCCCCCTCCCTGTTTCATATGAAACAACTCCCTGTTCAATATGAAACACCAAGGCAGTCTCAGGAACATGAAGCTGATGCAACTGCGTCCCTACAGGGGCTACAGGGCCATTCTCTTATCTTCCCACCAACTTCCCCTGTGGCTCTGGTGTTCTCTGCTGTGCAGTAACACAACCTTGACAGGCTGAAGAATGAACACACATGCATCCAATCTTGGTGAGGGGCGTAAGTGCTTTACACAAAAGGGAGGTTCTGCCTTCATGAGGTTATCTTCTAAGATTGGTCTTGCTTCTGCCGTGGCTGGTTTGAACAAAGTAGGCATCACAGCCACTTTTGGGGAGTAAATGCATGAGTGTGCGCTGTAAACTCCCACTCACACAGAGATTTTGGCATTGGGACGCAAAGTCCAGAACCAGACTTTGGGACATAAGTGTCCTGGTTTCGGCAGGGATAGAGTTAATTTCCTTCCTAGCAGCTGGTACAGTGTTTTGGATTTAGGATGAGAACAAAGTTGATAACACACCGATGTTTTAGTTGTTGCTAGGTAATGCTTACACTAGCCAAGGACTTTTCAGCTTCCCGTGCTCTACTGACTGAGAAGGCTGGAGGTGCACAAGAAGCTGGGAGGGGGCACAGCCAGGACAGCTGACCCAAACTGGCCAAAGGGACGTTCCATACCATGTGACGTCATGCTCAGTACATAAACTGGGGAAAGCTGGCCGGACTTGCTTTGTATATTATTATTATTATTACTATTATTATTAGGATTTTATTCTATTTCAATTATTAAACTCTTTTTATCTCAACCCACGAGTTTTCTCACTTTTACTCTTCCGATTCTCTCCGCCATCCCACTGGGGAGAGGGGGAGTGAGCGAGTGGCTGTGTGGTGCTCAGTTGCCAGCTGAGGTTAAACCACGACAGTAAGGACCAAGCTCCTCCGGCTGAGCCACTTCAGACTCGAACAGGAGCGGAAGTACATCTCAGCCAAGTACCTGGAACACAGCTCTGGAGCATGACAGTGTTTTGATTCATGCTTTATGAGCATAAACCCTCTCCTGGCTCGAACTTAGAATGACTTGCTCTAGGTGGTAGATCTGTCTTTAAGCTGGGACGTGAACTAAGGTCGCGTAAGATCCAGTCCAGTGACCTCTTTGCTAGAACACCTTTCCTACAGTAAAATTCAAAGTCTCATTTTAGAGAACAGAAGGAAAATACTTTTTTCCTCCCTCATAAACACGACTGGTCTTAGTTATTTTACATGATGGCTAGAGAGATGCTTTGTGCAGAGTGGGATGTCATTTCAACACCCACCTGCATTCTTCAGAAAGGCAAGATAAAGGAAGAGACTGGGGCCCTCAGCACCCGTTCACTTCTGAACACAGTGAAAACTGAGCGCCTCATGTCTTACAAGTTTGAAGGCCTTTGCCACCATTACTTACAGGTATACTAGATGTAGAGAAGAAAATCTATGGAAATGTGATTGTTAAACTGGCTGTCTGCCTTTAAAAGTTGGGAAAGGCAGCTCTGGAGGGTTTGCTTGAGATGATGCTACAGATGCATCTTTAACTGGCCAGTTAGTGGTAGGCATCCAACATGCGTCAGCTGTCGTGGGCAGCTTCCCTATAAAGCAGTTACAAAGTCTGTGAATACCTGGTGTTGCCTATAATTACATCCCAGACAAAAGGAACAACCTGAGAAATGCATCTGCCTGCCGATGTTATGAAACCAGAGTTGAAACTTACAACAGAGACGGTAATTAGTATGGGTAGTGTTCCAGATAATTTTAGATAGTATTCTCACCACCCAGTGAAACGCGATGCTATAACCTGCAACCTGGAGGAGAATAGCATGTGCAATACATAGTGCTTTTCAAAATGATGCTCCATTTTGATCGCATCTCCATTAAGTGGAATGAAAAAAACTTCACCCTGGTAGATCACTTGGCATGAGGAAAAAAAAAAACAAAGTGAAAAATCTGTGGAAGGAACTGATGGTATTGAACCTTGGTGTGTTTTAGATCTCAGGTGTGCTCTTTTCTTATTTATGTAAAACAAGTGGAAAATGCTATTCTGTCAGGCAGCTTTTTTTGTCCACTCTGTACTCCCTTTAGCTCAGTGTAACTAAAGGTATCAGACCATGGGGAAACCGTGTCTGTGGTCACTGAGTGCAGCTTATTGCCAGGATGCCCCTGTGAATACCAGGAAGCTTTCCTGCTTCTTGAGTTTAAGAAGATGCAGATACCATTCGGTAAGTGAACTCCTCTTTCCTTGACTTTCTATCCTCTCCCTCCCGATCACACGCTGTGCTGACCAAAATCCAGCACAAGGGAAATATGTACTGGCATCCTTTATGTTTAAAAATTACACAACGGCAAAATGAGTTTAAAATTATAGGGTTGGGGTTTTTTTTAAATTATGACCTTTGTGTCCTTTAATATTAGTTTAATAATGAGATCGTATTTCCACAGCTTTCATATATTTTCCCTACTACCAAGCATGAGGTCTAGCAACTTTCTGTCCTTCTAAATGAGAGTCTCGCAATATCATGTGAATTCAAAAACCTGTGCTTCTAAACAAAATACCAAGAATAATAAAAATATAAAAAGAGGTACGGTGGTCTTATGAGAGAAGGTAACGTTTTTCAGGGACATCAGCCCAGCGCATTCCTGGATATCTCTTTATGAAGTCCAGCCATTTAGAAAGAACTGCTTTAGTCATACACACAAAGATGCCTTCTGACTCATCCCCTCTTCAGCCGTATCACAGCTGTGTACGTCCTTTCTGTTGGGTTATGGGCTGTCAGGGGTAGGCCTTATCTGACTCTTGACATAATTTTCCAAATTAAATCTAGCATAAAAATGAAAAATTGTGCCATATTAGTGACAGATGCAGCCCACTCCCATGTAGTGGTTCACCTGAATTCGATGCTCCGGGTTTATAGCCCCACAAAGACCTTTGAGCAGAAGATCGTGTTTTCTAACATCTCGCAGGTCCCTTTATGTGGCAGTGCCCTGGACAAGTGCACTGGCTTAGAGCCCTGCCCCATTTAACATATGTGAGCATGACCTTGTTTCCATAGAGGTTGCCTGCTTTTGGCATTCACTCTAAAAGGCAGTTGGCAAATTTTGTGAGGATAAAGAGGTTTTTAGCAAGAAAAAGTCCCATTCATAATGCTACTGAGAAGATATCCTCTTATTTGGCCTTATACTGGAAATTGTGTGAATACGAGGAATCTGCCCCATGGACCTAAGAGCATACAGCAGCACAGATAAAAATAATTGTACTTAAAACATAACATCCACCATTCAATGAGTAAATAAAGAGCAGTGCAATGCAGAGCAGGCATTAAGAATTCATGTAACAGTACTGTGAAATGTAGAAAATCTGTGATTACGTAGGTAATAAATGAGACAGAAAATACATAGCAAAGACAAACAGTATTTAAATTCAAAACTTTATCTTAAGGACCATCAGCAAGTGGCCAACGCATTAGGAAAGAAGTCTTACCTAAGGTCAGAGGCTACTTTTTAAAAAAAGGTCCCAAGACACCAACATGAATACAGGTTCAGTGACAGAGGAACACTAGTTTATTATCACTAACATGATACAGTTTTTACAAAAGGTAACTGGATGTTAATATGAAATTATTTTCATCTATTTGAGAGAACACATCTCTTTCTAATACAGATTATCTTGTTCTATAGAAGGCAAATGAATGTATCTACTGGGTTTGTTGCCATCAAGCTGTGCACTCTGACCTTTTCCCAGCTCATTTCTTCCGGCTTTCCTCCCCTCCAGCATTTCTTCAGTCACTATTTCCTTTTGAAAGAATTAAAGCCACACCGTACACGTGATGTCTCTATTTTCTACCTGTTATTTCCAAAGGTACCACATAGCTTCTTACCTTACATTATGTCAAACATTGCCTTTTACTACTTAAAATGTTAAACCCCAGTAAAAGAATTAAGTGATAGTCTAGCCTGAGATACCACAGTAAGATATCAGGTTTGTACATGAAGAATGAATGCCTAGCCTTGTTGTAATCTTTGGGAAGATGTCTATTATTTCCATGTTTCGCCCAAATAAATGAGTTTTATACTTAAGACTCACCTTAACTCATATCCCAACCCTTCTGTAACAATAGGGCTAAGTTCTCCAGTGAAGCTTCCCTCCTTCATACTAACTCAGGATCTAAGTCCATGATATTTGTGTTTATTGATTTTTAAGGTGACAAGGCCCACTTGATCATCTCCTGTGCTTTACAGACTAACAACCATTGCTTGGTTTTGAACCCAGTAATTAGTATCTGGCCAAAACAGTGTTTCCTACCCGCCGTATCTCAAGCCCAAAAGAGAGCGAGGGGAATAGATGGATTTGTGATGTGTCAAATAATGAAGAGAAAGTCTTGCTTTCCTAGCCTCCACGCATGCTGGGCAGAGTCTTGGGAAGAGAAAAATGTGGGGAAGGGGACAGGATTGAGGGGCACTGGCGTCCCAGACCATCTTTCCATCTCCAGGAGACTCAGATATTTTACATACGTGACAAGTGTCTCAGCCACAAGGCGCAAGTCTTTCAGAGACCCTCTGTGTGCCCCCGCTGGCTTCAGCTGCTGAGAGACCAGTTTCCTTCCTCCTCATTTCAGCTGCAGCATCCTGCCTCACCAAATCTGAAAGTCAAACCCTGCCTCTGCTCTCAAAGTATTCAAGTCACCCTCCTGAATTAGGCTTGCTGCAAGCAATGAAGCAGCGAGATGCTTTTCTTTAGTTGTCCTTTTTGGAATTCATACGAAAATATGATACTCAATTAAAAGCTTGCCAATCTGAAATCATGGAGGAAACGAGACAAAAACCCTTCCAGAAATGTGTCCAGACTGATCTGAGATGTAAAGCAAGGAGAGCACTAGACAGGGATCTGATTTTTTGCCTGGCCTCTGCCACTGATTCACTGCAATGCTTTCTGCGAGTCATTTATTGTGCATCAATGTGCTTATTGATGGAGGAAAACCAGTATTTATTTCCTTTCACAGAGTTTTCCTGAGTCTTACTAACCACGGCTTGTGCAAATCTTTGGATGAAAGGAATCATAAGAGTTTCAAGCTCTTAATGTATATTACTTATTGTACTTTAAAACAAATGTCATCACACTAGGTAGCAATTAACATTCCAAAGCCCGTAGGGTGGGTACCTTTTCATACACTTATATATAAAAGTCATCAAGTGACCTGCCTCAGAGGAAGGCTGATTGAAGACAGGTGAGTCTGAATTCACTCATAGACTACTTATTTAGAGCCAGAAGCCTTGATTTTGCTTTGATTTAGCATTTTGTCAATATTGTGATTGTTATGCTCTTTCTACTTAAGGTCTGTGGCAATTTTTGTGATGGGAGGGGAAAAAAAAAAAGACTGATAACTTAAAACTTTATAATATGGCAGGTTTTTGTTTAGTGGCATA
>NW_008795029.1:8822152-8830045 GCF_000699145.1 Aptenodytes forsteri
CCTAAAACCTTAATAATGTGGCAGTTTTCGGCATGGGAAAACAGCTCCAGCCTGTAGCCTTTTCATGGGCCCCGTGTGGATTTGTCATTGAATGAATAGGTATTGGGTCAAGCTATATTGATGCAGGCTTGCAAATACTCACGCTTAGAGCTCAGACTGAGCTACTGCGTGTACCCAGCTCCAGCCGGGGGTGTTTGCTGGCCTGAATAAGCTCACTCAGGACAAGGGAGTCTTTCCGATGACACCAGTGGACTATTTGTGTTTGTGCATCCATGCAATACAGACTAGAGAAAAGGTCACACATTATTAAAATCAATAAGGCATTTTCAAGTGTTAATAGCGTTGCGTGATGATTGCCTACAAGACTCGTGGTGTGTTTTGTATTTGAAACCCTCTTGGGGGAAAAAAAAACCCATTTGTAAGCTGTAAAAAATGCTCACTTTAAATGCACTCACCAGCAAGGCAAATACAGTCAATGTTTTTTCCAGTTGATAGCTACTATCTGATGATATTTTGGGATTTTATTAGTAAGTATAAGATGCATTTATTATCAAAGTGATTTTCTGCCATGATCACACACAGGAATTAGTGCAGAAGTGTTATTTCACCAGCAAAGTCTTTGCCTTGCATGCTCTTAGCAGAGAGGGCCATATTGCTTGATTTTTGAAAACTCATTTTTCCAAAAGCCAAGCAAAAATCCCATTGCCTTTTGAACAGAGAGACAAAGGATGTGTGCACTCAAACACCTATATAATTAAAGCAAAGGTACTGTACCTTCTCATCATAAAGACATGCTACAGGTGTTCAGGAGGGGCCATGTGAGCAGGTGATATGAAGTGACAGGGACTAAAAAATCCCTGCTGGCCCAGGCTGCTGACAGGGACCTCCATGCTCCCGAGCTCCCCAGGCTTGGCCCTTCCCTCTTGATGTGATGGTGTAGTGGCACATGAGAGGGAGGAGACATTCAGCCGCAGGAGAAGCCTGTATCCCCCAAACAAGGAGGAAATAAGGAGCAGATGGGGCTCTCATCACTTGCTTCTCCTCCCACCACCACTCTCTGAAGCTGGTGGTTGCATCCCGTGCTGGGGGCGAGGGGGGGAGCATGCTGCGGAGAGGGTGCCTCCGCTCCCCAACCCGTCTTCAGCTAATGCCACCCCCATCTGGTGCCTCGGGGTGGGACTTTATGGCACGCAAACTTTGCTGCAGGGCTGTTGAAAATCAGCACTGATTTCTTCACATTTTGCAAACCACTGTGTTTCCAGGTCTCCTGGGGCAGCTGAGGAGAGCCATCACCATGATCCCTGCACTGCTCTTGCTGGGCCTTATGGCCTTTGTCGGTGAGCTGGGGTTTGGGTTTGGTTTGCTGTCAAAAGCACCCTGGGAACTGTTTGCAGAGGGACTGTGGAGAGGAGGCATGCGGTCAGGCCTGAGGTCCCCTTTCTGCACAGTGCTGTAAAACCCTGTGTGGCTGAAGGTCCTCAGCTGCTGTATGAGGCTGCTTGCCGCCCACCTGCATCCTTTAAACCAGCACGTCTGGAGTACGGGACTGACACCAAAAGGGAGTCACAGACATACCTCCTCTTGATTTTCCCTGCTAACCTTATCCAATCTCTTTGCCTACTCAGAAATGGTCTCACAAATGTCACAGGCTGTTTGATGGAGGCTATTCATTCCTCATTTACTGAGGAAACAGGGTAATTGGCCCAGGCTGAGGCAAGCACTCTCCTGAATTAATTCCTCACCAAGTTACGGAGGGATACAGGAGACATTCCCAGCCAGGATGCTCAGGTACTGCCAGCTGTCATCTGAGGGGTCCCAGACATCGGAGGGCATCGAATAGGAAAAACCCTCTGAAATAAATGCAGAGGCTGTGGTTCCCCTCTCCCACACCAGCCTTTAGACCTAACAGGGCAGACGCCTATTCATCTGAATTGTCATTAGCTTCATTCGCTTCAGCCTATTCAATTAGAAAAGAACAAACTTCTGTTCTCTAGCTTTCATTGATAATGTTACTGATGGAGAACAGTGGCAATGATGCAAGCATGGCCAACACAAGGTGATGTGGATTATGAGTCTGCATGAATTCCTCATGCTTGACTTGTACTCACTCGCAGCACGCTGCATGATATTGCTCTGAGATCTTACATGTTCAAACACCTCCGTTTAATTTTTCAGCTCCATCCATGAGTTACAGTTGCTATGGTGATATAAGTGCTCTTCAAGCCCCCACGATCTCCTGTACAGCCGTAAGAGCCCCAGGCTGTGGTAGGTATCATTCACTGCTTGATTTGTCAACCTGTTTGTTTGTACCTGACAGAGAGATGCTTCTCCTTCCATTAAATGTAGTGCAACTATTCAATTATCCAAAAGGGAGAAAGCAACACCTTCCCAAATAGCAGGTGCTGTGAAGCCTTCAGACCTGGTGGGAAGTGGGAGGACAAACTTTAGGTCCCATAGTCAGGATCTTCAGCCTCTAAGCAAAGGGAAATGGAGCAACACATTTTCAGTCAAAACAGCTTCTTCATCAGCCAGGACTTCAGCATCAGCATCCTCACAAAACCACGGGCCTCTCAGCTCAAAGGGGAAGATGTGCAGAGCCAGGCCCTGAATGCTGGCGTGTTGGCTGAGCTGGCCAGCAGTGACCTTCCAGAGACACATTTTGCAGGGGGAAGGTCCCAGGTGTGTAGCCATCCTACCTCTGGGTGACCTGTTTTTGGTAACTCCTTCCCATTTCCCTCTTTCTTGCCTTGTGTTATTGCCCCGTGCACAGCTGACTACCTCAGGTTCATAGTGCCCAGACCTCCAGGGACTCTGCCACATACCTCAGACATAGACATCTCTGGGGCAGACACCTGACTGTGGGTGTCCAAGCGTGGATCTGAATCTGCTTGCTTGTTTTCAAGCTGTTCCAAAATTACTTTAAAAAACCCCCACCTTCCTATGCACAGACTAACAATGTAGCTGTTACTGCAGTTTGGCCAGTCAGTAGTAACGCATCTCTCGCTTTTTTCAAATGCAATTTGAAATTTCACTTTTCTGACTCCAGAGCCACATTTCCAGCAGTGCAGCAGCAGGAAAGGACCATGAACCTGGTCTTCCACCTGAGAAGCTGCTCTCTTCCCCTCATTGCCCTCGGGTACTGGCACGGCAGCTCCCCGGCCATGGTCGGAGCCAATAGGGCTGTGCTTGTTCCTCAAGTGCCGCTGCGTGACTCAGCGTAGCTGCGTTTTCTTCAAAACTGGAGTTACTCCTTTAATACACCTGCTCAAGGGGAAAGCGAGGGTTTTGGATGGGAGGGTGTGTAAGTCTGCCTTTTCCTACACCACAGGACTTGCCATGGTACGGAGGACTGCTGAGGCAGACATCGTACGCCTGAGGAAATACGAGACCCCAATTAAGAGAGTAGCCAGAAACTTGTGCTTGGACCCGGCACTCATTGCTGCCATCATCTCGCAGGAGAGCCGTGTTGGCCTGCTCCTGGACAATGGCTGGGACCAGGAACGGCACAAGTACGGCTTGATGCAGGTACATTGGGATGATAAGTATGAGTAACAGAACAGTAATATAGTGTATGTCCCAGGGCCTTACCTTAGCAAATGACAGTTCTATGTTCAAGACAGCACTTAAATGCGTTCCCTCTACATCAAAGGTTGTGTTTAAGTATTGTCCTGAATAAGGTCACTTCAATGAGTCACAGCCTGGGATTACAAAGAAGAGGGGGAAGCGACAGTGGTGGTTGTGTTCAGAGGGAAACCAATTTTCTTGCTTGACTTTTCTAGCTTGGCGGGCAGCAACACCAGCCTTTCGGAGTGTGGGATAGTGAAGAACACATAAATCAGTGCTCAACTATCCTGGTTCTTGCAATTAATGAAGTACGGGCAAGACATCCTACCTGGACCTGGGACCAGCAGCTGAGAGGTACACAATGGGCTATATACTAGAAAGGGACACACTGAGTGATGGGAGTGCTGTGCATTTGTTGGTGTCACTTTTAAGGGAAAAAGAGCATCAATCTGGCAGATTTTACAGCATCTCTTACCAAAAAAAAAAAATCAAACCCCAGACTTTTCTAGTTTAAAAGAGGCGATCCCAAAACAGCAGACTGGCAAGAGGTCTGAATATAGACTCAGCCCCCCAGCTCAAAGCACTGTCCACAGGGCCTCCATGTTTCTGCCTGCAGAAGAGAGAATGTGGTGGGACACCAAGCTCCTTGGCAGCCTTGCTGCAGTAGGAAGCAGTGGGAAACCAGCCCAGCCTGGGAGCTGCCACAGTGGCATGGAGGTACCCCATGCAGGGCTGGGCAAAGGTGTCAGGGCACAGCCTCAGCAGGTTGCCCCTTGACTTCAGTGACACACACCCACAGAGGGCCACTACATTGAGAGGCTGGGCCACCGCTGGTAAATGGCTGGATCCAGGACCTCCTTAAATTCCCTGGAAAAGGCATTGTGCTCAGTGAACATGAAGAGGTCTCAAGTTATCCTCTTATCTGTTCATCCTACAAATGAAATGGCTGTCAGGTGTATAAATAAGGTAGAAACCAACCAAACAAAAGCCACTGGGGAAGGCAGAAATTGAGGCACCACCACACAACAGGCTTATCACGGCAGGCTGTTAAGTTGTGTCAAGGAAGCTTGGGATCCAGGTTTCCTTGTAGTCTGTGTTACCTGCCTGCTGGTTTGTTCACCCTATGCTATTTCTTACTCTCCCGTCCTTGTTCTGCCACTGCCTTTTTAGATTACACCCTTTTCTGGGACCAGCGTGCCATTCCCACCTGCATTTGGAGAGAGTCATGGGTTCCTTCACTATAGAAATAAGGATTTTGCAAAATCAGTCACTTTTTTACAACAATGCACAATTAGCAATTTCCCAAGCAGTTGTGTAGGTTTGGTGAGATGCATGGCCTTTTTGGCTAGGAATTTTTACTTTTAAATCTCTATTTCTTTCTTACAAGCCCATAACAACTCCTTCTTAACTCTTTCCAGGGGGAATCTGCACCTACCGTGCAAAAATGGGCAACTTCCAGCCCTATGAGGAAGACCCATGTGAAAGAGACAACTACTACGTCAACAGCGTGATTAGGCGAGCCCAGTACTTTAAGAGACATGGGTTCTAGCTCATAAACCTGCCCCGCCACCGAGACTCTCCTCTACATAGACTAGCCCAGTAGTGATCATAGTGCCCAGAGCAGTTCCTCAGGTCTCCTGGCAGGACCAATGCTGGTGGCAACGGCACCTTGCTCACTCTGGCAAGCCCCAGCTCCCCGCTCGCCGATGGGCGAGCTCAGCACTGCCTTCCAGGGGACCTGCAGGGACGAGAAACCATGAGCTTGGGGCCTTTGAAAGCTAGGCGGGGACAGACCAGCGATGTTTAAGTGCTGAGTGAGGAAAGTGCCTCCTCTCATTCAGAGCTGAATCCAGGGCTGTCCATGCATCCCCCAGGTGCAGGCGTGCAAGCGGCTCTCCATGGGCATCGGCTGTGCTCTTCCTGCCTCTTCCATCCACCTTCTTCCCTCTCCCTGGCCAACAAGGGGAAGAAGCCCCTGAATTGAAATCTTCCTTCCTCTTGATTGTGCTAGCTACTGGGCAATGAAGAGACTTCTCGATGACCCTCTGCTCACTGCATGTTTCTGCACTAGCTGTGTATTCCTGTAGCCAGCCTTTTGGGGCACAACGCTAAACACACTTCTGTTAGTCTCCCAAGCCATGGAGTCCATGGCCATGGTGGGGATGGTGGCCTCTTCAGGGTGAAAAGCAGCCTCACGCAGTGGAAATCCTCTATATGGGAAGTACTGCAAGTGCCATAGCAGGCATGCAAAACACCTTTCCATTAGTGAGCAGCCCTCCAAGCAGAAGCCGGCCCTGTATGTACCTGCCCCAGGAGCTGTATCCCAACAATAGTGTTGGTAAAAAAACCCCACAACCTTTCCTGCTTTAGCTTTGGCACCTTCATGCTGGGTTTCCTCCAAGTTTAAAAGCGTTTCAGCATCTGTCCCTCTGCCAGGAATCCCAGCTTCTAATTAGGAGTGAATTAGCTCTGGGTTTATAAGCTCTGTTTGAAAGTGTTCTTCAATGAGGATGGGTCTGGGTGCAAATTTAGGTTTACTGAGAATAATACTCAGAATAAGACAGAAAATAAAGATAAATGTTGAATCCAAATATTTTAATTTTTTTTCATGGGGCCCAGTGGGTGGCAACCTGCAACCTGAGTAAATAACCCAATTTGATACTCTCGGAATGGGTCTAAAACTCAGTTTGAGAACAGGGAGAGGAAAATGGTGCTGCAGACTGGGGTGGGTGAGAAGATCTGGGCTGGGAGGCAGAGCATGAGGCAGCCTGAGCCCAGCCTCTCACCCCATACCTGTGAACAGGGGAATAAGGACGTTCACATTTAGCCTTTTGACTAACCATTTTAGAGGCGTCAGGGCACCTTTCTGCCGGCTGTCATCATTGCCGATGCAGAAGCGATGTGCCTAGCAGTCCCTGCCCAGCAGCACGGGGCTGCGCTGCGCGTGTGCCTGGGCTGCTGGGCAGGGTGGATGCAGGCAACGTGAGAACTCATTTGGAGACAGCTTTGGCAAGTGGAGCAATTTTAACGCTGTGCTCCTTCTCTTGCCAGTCACTCATCTGCTTACCGTCGCGGCAAGGACTGTGCGTGATTAACGTATTTGCAAGCAAACTCATTTTATCACCTCTGGATACCAGAGGGAGCTCTAGGACGTCTCTAACGTTACTGGGTTTTTTTAAGACTACAGAAAACAGTTCAGTGTTGAGCAACCGGAGGTATTAAACTATATATTATTTAGTCATTAGTGAATTCTGCACTATATTAAGATAATTTTAGTAAAATCACTACTTTGTAACACAAACTTGTGAAACATATCACATGGTTTGATCCCCTCTACTTGAAATAGCTTGTGTAAAATTCATAGGTTGAAGTCTTTGCTGCATTATGTTATACAAACCTCTATGTTATACAAACCTCTTATGTAAAACCTATGAATGCATATTTGGTAGAACACTATAAACTTCAAATGGGGCAGGGAATCTCATCGCTGCCTACATGTATAAAGCTGGGGTTTGAGTTTGGAGGGTGAACAAGAGTGGAGCTTTCTTTGGTTCCCTTCACGTCGCCCTTAATTGCTGACAGCGGGCTCCCTGTCACCAGTACTTGGTGTTGCCAACCCTGCAGATCTGTGAGCTCCTCAGCTCCACGCGTTACCTATGAAGCTGCTGCTTCACGTTATGGTAGCAACAGCCAAGGGCCTGCAGACCTGCCTGCTGGCTTGTGCAGCATTGCCACGAAGGATTATTTATTTTTTAAGTCTATTTAAAAGTCCTGATTACGGGAATCCCATATTTTGTTGCAAATATTATTTTAGGGTATCAGCACTTTGTAGCGAGTAAGGAAAATCTCTGCAGAAAATGAGTTGAAATATAATTGCTTGATAAATTGGCAGGAAGGAGTAAATAATTAAGGAAAGTTTAACACTGGCCCACTGCCTTAAGACTGAGCAAAAGCCTTCCTGACAAACAGTGAGTTCAGGTTGCTTTTCCTCTCTGATCTTTTCCTGGTCACCCGTGCCCATGTTACTAGAAGTTACTTGTCTGGCTGGTGTACACGGGGCTGCTGTGTTCGCACTCTTGGTCACCCTTCTGACCCGTGGCCTATTAAAAAAACCGGGCAGCTTGCAAAGCAAATTATCTAATACCAGGTAACATATCAGAAAAAGCAGAAGCACAGGTGTATTGGGTCTGGCTGAGGTGGACTTAATTTTCCCCATGGCAGCGCTCATAGTGTTGTGCTTTGTATTTGTAGCAAGAATGGTGTTGATAACACACCAATGTTTTGGCTACTGCTGAGCAGTGCTTGCACAGCATCAAGGCTGGCTCTCCA
>NW_008795029.1:8830382-8833233 GCF_000699145.1 Aptenodytes forsteri
GGGAGTGATAGTGCAGCTTGATGGGTACCTGGCATCCAGCCAAGGTCAACCCACCACAACAGGTAAGGAAAGAGAAAAGCTGAATCAGAGGGAAAAGAAATGTTTGGGGAATCACAGACCGGGACACCTGACTGCGACACTGAGGAAGATGCTAGAGTAAAGGATTGAATGATTGCTTCACAAGCACCTGGGGGACGTCAAAACAGCAAAAACAGTCAGAAGAGCGCTGGCAGCCTGGCTTGGCAGGGAAAAACCACCTCAGACCAACCAAAGTCCTTATCTCGCTGGGTAAGTGGCCAAGAGAGAAGCCGTGGTTGTGCCGTATCATGAGCTCGATAAGGCTTTCAGCAGCAATCTGAAGAGCCCTCATATGTGAAGGGCCTTAAGATAAGTACAAAAAGCACTGGTTATCAGCAGCTTGTGGTCAAACTGGTGTGACATTTCACATGGAGCCACACAAGTCTGCCCTACACCTGTTTCTCTCAAATTTGTGGTCAGAAAATGAACGGTGGACAAGAGCTATCAAACCATGGGCTATGCTGAGAGGGAACACAAGCACTTCCACTGATGGCTAAAAACTATGAAATCCAGTTAGGAACCAAAGTACTGAAATAAAGTAAATACAGGTGCAAAACACTCGAGGAGCTCAAGCAGGGGCATAAGCAGGGGTGGATCGGGCAGGCGACCATCCTGCGGAAAGGGCTGGGGGGTCCAGTGAGAACCGAACAAGTCGATGCCAGGGGAGGGGGGGAGGAGAAAAAAAAGAAGCGGAAAAATCCCATTTGGGGATTTATCTTTATCATAGCACTGTGTATGAAGCACCTGGGGTAATTCTCCTCTCAGCTGTTCAGCGGTCAGCATCAGTGGTGCGGATCGGGCAGGCAACCATCCTGCGGAAAGGGCTGGGGGGTCCAGTGAGAACCGAACAAGTCGATGCCAGGGGAGGGGGGGAGGAGAAAAAAAAGAAGCGGAAAAATCCCATTTGGGGATTTATCTTTATCATAGCACTGTGTATGAAGCACCTGGGGTAATTCTCCTCTCAGCTGTTCAGCGGTCAGCATCAGTGGTGCTTGGCTACAGTGTTTGAGTCTGTCGCACCAACAAAAATGTGCTCAGGAGAACTGCAACTCAAATGGAAGGTACAGTCTATAGGAAACAAGGAATTAGATTTTCTTTTTTTCCAGAAAAGAGAAAGAGGACACAGTTACAATTTTCTAATCTGCAAAAGAAATGGAGGGCAATGACCCACGTCCTTCCCTTCCCCTTGAGAGTAAGGCCACTAGTGTTGAATTCGGCAGCAGGTTTGTGGTGGATGCTTCAAAAAACTTTCAGGGTAATTAAGCAATGCAACATTCACTGGGCGTTTTAAAGAACAAACAAGACCAACATATAAGAGTAGCTGATGTCATGCTGCTATAAAGCAGGGAAATGCAAAAGATGTTGTTTAAGGACCTTTCCAGGCTAACATCGCTGCATCAGAATCAGCAATGAGCAAATCAAAAAGACAACACATTACAGACAGGGAAGAAAAGCCTTCTCTGTTAGGGTCCTATGCTTCGGTTTTACAACCAATGTCAGTATTGGGAAATGTATTTAAATGTGCTTCTTACAATAAACAGAAAATGTGAGGTGGAAAGCTTTCTCTCTCATTGACTTATTAAGCTGCAGGTGGTATGGGCTGATCCCTCCATGGCTCAGGCAGGGGTCTGTCTAAAGTCTGGGGCTGCAATGACTGGCTTTCATAGACACCAGGCAGAGGGAGCAATTAAACAACCTGTTTCAGCAGTAACTGAAGCAGTAGGAAACCACTGCCAAAAACAAGTCCCCATGGGCCAGAGCCATAAGCCACGTGGGTGAACAGATTGCTCTGATGACTGACTCTGAAAGCTGGAGTTGGATCGGTTTGAGGCACATGTCCATGCCTCTCTCTCCAAGATATGCAGAAAACAAAGGGATATGCCACCACAGCAATGCAGTGCTGAATAACCGAGTTTGTTCTGCTTCGTTACTCATTGAAAAAGTGGGCTGGGATTTCCCAGCCAGCAACCTGTTCAGCACAGAATTGTGCTTCTCTGGTGGTTGCCTTGGGCATACTCAGGACCACACCCCAAAATACTACACTCATCTTATGGGGTTTTCTTCCTGATAAAAACAACCTCATGTTTTATCCAGGCCAGAAAGGGCAACACTGCCGCCCCTTTAAACTGATCGTGTCAGATGAATATGAGAAATGCCGTGTGGGTAATACTGGTGGTCAGTCACCCCTGAAGTCTGCCTCCAGCAGCAGCAGGAGGAGATGCTGCCTGGGGAGGACACATGAGCTTGGCTGCTTTCTGCAGTCCATTTTCTTCCTACGCCCCCAGCATCCCCAGCTGTTTAACAGGGGTGGCAGGAGACATATCCATCCTTTGTAGGGCGCTGTTGTCCATTAATCCATCCAGTCGCTTTGGGAATGTGCTGGTGCTGTTGGCCTCCACAGCTTCCTGGGCGGCAAAGCCATGGCCATAGGTTCCTTGATAATGCTGGTTTGAATCTTTATAAAATCCTTTTTGAAGACCCAGCTATACTTCACCCATTGGCCTTTATCCCCGTACTCACTGACACTGTCCCAGAAGACCATCAGGAACCAAGGCAGGACTGCCCCTTATAGGATCTGAGCTGACTGTCTCCCAGCTGACCAGGTTTATCCATCACCTCAGCGATCTTATCTTTAACATACACTCTCCTATATTGCCCCGGACAGGCACCAGTCTGTGGTCCCAAGGACCCCTCTGGAGCCAGTGCTGCAGTCAGGGGTGACACCGGCTGCCCACCGGCAGGCCCCCACTTATGCCGCCCCGCCACAGAACCC
>NW_008795029.1:8833286-8836644 GCF_000699145.1 Aptenodytes forsteri
TGATGCCGCCCGGCAGCAGAGCCCTTGCCCAGGCTGCCTGCTCTGCTGTGGCACAGCTCAGTGCCCCCAGCCGTCCCAGCCAGGGCGGACTCCCTGACAGGGAGGCTTTCTGCTTGCTCCAGTACTTACTTACTATTTATACTGAATTACTCTGGTTCCTATCAACTGTCCGAGAGTGGGAACCTCCCCACAGCCTCCACAGTAAAGACTGGCACAAAGGCTACAAAGGACTACTAAGGCTTTGTCACCCCTGAGTGTCCCTTTCACATCTTTTTTACCAAGCAGCCCTGACCTTCCCCTAGCTGCTTTTGATGTATTTGAAGACCTTTTGCTAACAGTTTGAGCATCCCTTGCAAGGCACTCTCCAAACCCTTTTTCAGTCCTTTTCCTTGTTTACATGTGACCTCCTGTGTTTTATGTCAATTTACTGCCAATTCTCACATGGACAAGTTTTCCATTTCCTGCATAGCAGCCTTTTCCCTATGGCAGTCACCTTAACTTTTCCTTTGAGGGGGCAACATTTTGTTTTCTTCTTGAGTTGGGACATCCTTTTAGTGTGGGCTTCTAACATGGTATTTTTGAACAGCCTCCAGGATGCTTGCAGGCTTCTTCAGTTTGGGGCTACTCCTTTTTTCCTAATGCTTGCCTCAGTTTATTTAATTGCCTGCCTTGGAACCGAATGCTCCCGTACTGGATGCACATGGCCTGCTTTTTCCCATTTCAGTGTTAAAAATGATCATGTTGTGGGATTGCCACCTCAGAGCAGTTTCCCACTAACACCCCTCAAATGAAGTCCTTGTACCACTCTCTAGCATTTGTTTCTGTGGGTTCCCGGACCAGCTTTTCCTGGAAGCAGCGATTTACTGCAACCAAAAATTCTGTTTCTGTATCTCATCCTGACCAGGCATTGATCCAGCCTATACGCAGGCTCCCACTTGTACCACCATCCTGTATTTACTGCTTCTCTGGTGTCACTGACCACTCTCATTGTCCTCATAAAGGATCAATAGTATGGTCCTACTACAGCATTTTTATTGGTAGTGACTGGGATTTCCACCCACAGGTTTTTACGGTGCTTCTCTTTTCCTGTAATATTTTTATGCTGTTACATTTTTATCTTTCACATAGGCATCACTCCTCCACCTCTACATCCGACTCTGTCATTCCCATAAGGCTGGCAGTGCTGTATCTCATTGGTTTTCTAGCCTCCGTCAAGCCTCTGAGATGCCTGCTATCTCAGGGTTGTCATTTGGCACCAGGCATTTGGGTTCTCCTGGCTTGTTTTTGAAGCCTCTAGCAATCGTGCAGAAGCACTTTTAAGTTTGCCCTCGCTTCATTGTTTAATATAGTATGTGCCACTGTATTCTGTCTATTTTGTCTTTCTCATTTATTGTGATCGTGCTGTTTATTTCCCTCCTGTTTTTTTCAGAGGTAAACTGAATGTCAGCCATGTCCACCTTGTAGATCACATCAGTCCAAATCGGGTAGTCCTCTGCATCTATCAGCTTTCCCCTACTTCTAGTCGTAATGCTCCTCTACAAGCTCTTTAATTCCCAGTCACACAGCCTGGCTGCATTACAGCTCGGGTGCATGTTTCATTTTTTAAACCTAGGACACCCTTCTAGGCTGCTCCTCTCATCCATGAAGTTTCACCAGTTCCTCACATGCCTCAATCACCCACAAGCCCCTGCATTTCCCCACGAGGTCACGGTGCCGCCTCAGGACAAGGGACCTGCCCCAGGGCGGGAGCTCCCGGCACCCAGAGCATCCTGCCTCCCTGCCACAGGCTTAGTAATCTCCCACAGCTTAAATGGGCTTAATTGCTTTGGGAAGCGTATATCAGCCTAGTTTCTCCCCTGAAGACATAACCAGGATCACTCATTTCTTACCCTACCCTTATTAAGCTAGTTAGCAATAGAGGAGAAATGTTTGAGAGCATGAAAAAACCCACACAGTGAGGACACAAGCTGACCTGAGACTCTCTCGTGCCTTCACCCCGCGAGCTGCCCTTGAGGACTTATCCTGCAGCTAGTACTGTTTAGTGTCCTCAGTACCAACGTGGGTCAGAGAGCACTCCCAGCAAGTTCACAGGTGCTTGGTGGGACAGGACTGCTGGTCAGAGGACAGGCTGGACAGGAATCTCATAAAATTCAACTGCAGGCGCTGCCAAGTCCCGCACCTGGGATGGAAAAGCCCCGGGCACCAGTACATGCTGGAGAACAGCCAGTTTGAAAGCAGGTCTGCAGAGAAAGCCCTGGGGGTCCTGGTGGACAACAAGTTGACCACGAGTGGGTAATGCACCCTTGCAGCAAAGGCGGCCAACAGCCTCCTGGGTTGCATTAGGAAAAGCATCACCAGCAGGTCCAGGGAAATGAACCCTCCCATCTACTTGGCACTTGTGCTGAGTTTTGGGCTCCCCAGTATAAAACAGATCCTGATGTGCTGTACGCCAGTGCAAGCCACCAAGCTGTCCTGGTTTCGGTAGGGATAGAGTTAATTTCCTTCCTAGTAGCTGGTACAGTGTTTTGGATTTAGGATGAGAACAAAGTTGATAACGCACCGATGTTTCAGTTGTTGCTAGGTAATGCTTACACTAGCCAAGGACTTTTTAGTTTTCCATGCTCTACCGACTGAGCAGGCTGGAGGTGCACAAGAAGCTGAAAAAAATATTATTATTATCATATTATTATTATTATCATTTTATTTCAATTATTAAACTGTTTTTTATCTCAACCCACAAGTTTTTTCTCACTTGTACTCTTCCAATTCTCTCCCCCATCCCACACCGGGTGGGGGAGTGAGCGAGCGGCTGCGTGGTGCTTAGTTGCCAACTGAGATTAAACCACGACAAAGCTCCACATAGGTATCTGGAAATGTCTCCCAAAAGCCTTGTCTTCTCCAGGCTGAGCAGACCTAGTTCCCTCAGCCTCTGCTTGTTTAACTTGTTGTCGTGGTTTAATGGCATGGGCCAGGCCCCAGCACGTTGCAATGATCTGCATCTCTCTGGAGTTGCCAGGGTGACAGCATACTTTTTCCAAATATTCTACTAACTTTTCAGGATTCTGCATTTGCTCAGGGGTGAAGTTCCAAAACACTGGGGGTGCCCATTGGCCTAGGTACTTGCCCATCTTGTCCCACACACCCTGCCACTCATAATTATTCAGCCTTGGGGCAGATCTCTGGATGATATTCTTAAATTGCTTACCAACTTTAGACAAAACCAAAACAATATTCCCAAGAAGTACCAATAGAAGTATCTTAACTACCCAAGGATGCTCAAAATACTGAAAAATTACTGTAATGAAGGAGGAAACATCACAGAAGAAGGTAGTGACACTGCCATTCTGTATTTCCTCCG
>NW_008795029.1:8836989-8847655 GCF_000699145.1 Aptenodytes forsteri
CGGTGGGATGGAGGAGAGAATCAGAAGGGTAAAAGTGAGAAAAACTCGTGGGTTGAGATAAAAACAGTTTAATAATTGGAGAAAAAAAAAAAAGATAATAATAATAATACACAAAGCAAGTGATGCACAGTACAATTGCTCACCACCCGCCGACCAATGCCCAGCCAGTCCCCGAGCAGCAGCCCCCCCAGCCAGCTTTCCCCAGTTTATGTACTGAGCATGACGTCACATGGTATGGAATGTCCCTTTGACCAGTTTGGCTGTGCCCCCTCCCAGCTTCTTGTGCACCTCCAGCCTTCTCAGTCGGTAGAGCATGGAAAACTAAAAAGTCCTTGGCTAGTGTAAGCATTACCTAGCAACAACTGAAACATCGGTGCGTTATCAACTTTGTTCTCATCCTAAATCCAAAACACTGTACCAGCTACTAGGAAGGAAATTAACTCTATCCCTACCGAAACCAGGACAAGCTTATAGAGAAGATGGAGTCATACTTTTCTCAAAGGTGCACAGCAAGAGGGTCAAAGGCAACAGTCACATGTTGCAACAAGGCAAATTTGGACTTGATAAAGAAAAGTTTTTCACAAAAAATGGTTGGTGGTTAAGCACTGTACCAGGTTGCACAGAGAGGCTGGGGAATCTCCATCCTCAGAGGTGTTCAAAACTTGACAGTGCAAGGCCCTGAGAAACCTGATGTAGCTTCAAAGTTGGTACTGCTTTGAGCAAGGGGTTGGACTAGAGACCTCCCGAGGTCCTCTCCAGTCTCAGTCACTCTGTGCTTCTGTGGCTCTGTGAAGATGCAGCCAGAGGGGACAATGGAAAGTGTAGATGTAATCTTCCTGGCACACATGATGAGAGACGATGAAGGAGCCGCTCGCATGGATGCTGCACAGCTTGCCGCACAGAGGAGCTCCCCGTGTTGGCTGTGGGAGCACCAACATGGTTTAGGCATCAGTCGTTCAAGGGCTGGGCAAGGGACAGTCAGCAAAACAGTGATGCCAACACCCCAGGTGTAATGGTCCTGGACTGAAACAGCTCACCTAGCATATTAAGTGGCACTTTGGCATCTGTAGCCCGTCTCCCCACAAAGCTGGGCTTTGCTTTTAGAGGTAAAGAAGCAACATTTTAAGAAGGTTGTTTTGGGCCACCTCATTCCTCCAACTGCAGACTACCGGGGAGAATAAACTGCGGGGGCAGAGGGGAGCAGAGCAGCTGGGAAAGCCGGCACTGCGGTCCCACCATGGGACCACAAGCCCCGTGGGAGAAGTGAGATCGTGGGGCCTCAGGGGGCCCTCGGAGAAGACAGAGAGAGGGCACAGAGAGAGAGAGGTTCAGCTAATCCAGTGATCATAGCAACAGGTTAATAACCAACTCAGTGTTATTTGCCTTGCTCCAACTAAAAGTGGGGGGAAATCCGCACTCCACTATTCATTATCAGCTTCTCCTTCTGTGACGATCTTCTTGAGAAAACATGCCACGTCCACAAGGCACTCCTCTGCCCAGTTATTAAATAATGAAGGCAAACCTTGGGGAGCAGCGTGCCACTCCTTTCATCACAACCAGCCTTGTACAGTGGCTCCATCTTGCAAAGACGCTGTCGGAGGTGGAATGAGACCCCATGCATCCACACCATCAAAGGGAATGGGGGCTTGCAAAGAGGGGCATCGGCAGAACAAGTCAGTCCCACCACTAATAAAGCTGTGCCCAACAAGCTCTCCTGTGCTTTGCTTTCTGCCCCCTACGCACCCTGTTGAGACTGACCGCAGCCTCCAAAGACACCAGCCAACCTTCCCCACCCACAGCGGGCAATACTTTTCCCCCCTGTGGTATTTTTGGCATGTGAAGTGGAGGGGAAAGGGTTGTGAGTGTGCAGAAATGTGGCTGGGGAGTGGAGGGAGGGAAAGGTCTCTCAAGGGCAGGCAAGGAGCTTGGTGGACAGAGGCAAGGGGCTCCAAGACCCTCTGACTTGGGCAACTGCAGGCAAATAACTCCTCACTAACGTGACACCAGTATCCTCAGCATTGGTGTCTGTCCACAGGTGGCAAATGCAGTTTTGGTGATTGGAAATGCCTGGCTCATTACAGTCCCTCCACTCGCAAGCAGGCATACGCTAGAAGCCTCTCCCCCTCACAGCAGAGAGAAATGTTGAGGCAAAGGGTTGTCTGAATCATTTCAGAGATGTGTTGGTCTCGTTAGAAGCTATTATGAAAAAAAAAAGCTGAAACAACAAGGCATCATTATTTTTTTCTGCTGACAAGCGATGTCGGCAGAGCACACTGTCATGGGAGCACCCACCCAGGCAGGGGGAGATGGGCCACCAGCGTGGACACGGCCAGTCTCTCAGGAGAGTGCTAGCCCAGGCAGTAGGGCTGTATGCCCTTCTGTGCCACGTAGCTGACAGCCCAGGGTCAGTCCAGCCCTCGGGATGCTGGGATGGGACTGGGGCAAACACCTGCAGAACAGCTGGATACTGGGTCTTTAGCTCAGCCCTCACCACAGCTCCTTTCAGGAATAGGGTGTGAAATGTAAGATGTAGATGGAGAGATGCCCAGAGAAAAATTGGGTTCTGTTTTTTCCTTTAGAAATCTGGGAAATGCCACTCCTGAGAACTTACTTGCCACCACGCCCATGTAAATAGTGCAACAGGTTCTGTTTACATGAGAAATAAATGCTGTTAAGTCTCACAAAACCACAACGCAATACCTTTCATCACAGTGTCAGATTACCACCGAACAGGAGGTAGCTTTCCCTATGTATAAAACTTCCCCAAACCACAGTCCCGTGCCAGAAGCTGAGCTGCGGACAAGTAGGTAAGATATCACCGCTCAGGGCGGGAGCTCTTCTCATTCCCTTCAGCAATACCACCTCTTCAGCGGCCCAGGGGCTGCAGCTTTTTGCTGTGTGAGATTTCTGTTTGAATAAGGATACCAAGATTTGCCCTGTAGTTCTGGATATAGGTCACCTAAATTTAGGTGGCTCTCATCCATACATGAGCCTATCTCCCTAGGCTCCCCTCACAGCCAGTGAGGGGAAATGGGTGCTCCCAGAGTACAACTCACCCTAAAGTAGATAGCCACAATGATTTAGACAGCTTGCATCTTGAAAGTGCCAATTTCTGAGTATAAAGTCTCAGGAGATTCAGGCAAAGCTGTCCAGGTGTGGCGAAGGTGACTTGTATACAGAATATGGGCAGGGAATAAGGACGTTCATGGTGGGAGCGCAGCAGCACAGGGCACTGAACATTACTAATTTTATTTTTTCTGAATTAAATATTGGGGTTTAAGATTTGGAGGAAGTTACCAAGATGTCGTAGAAGACGCAGGCTTGAAACACCAGCAGAAGTGAGAGGTTACAAGTCTCTTGTGAACGGCTGCAGCCTGGTTTGTGCCGGAGCAGGAGAGCTGCCATTGAGGTCTCTTATAAAAAGAGGCGTAACTCCATTTGTGTATTGCTTTGCCTATCCAACCAAGAGAAATACCACATCAGCTCAGAAAGAGTTTTTTTGTGTTTATTTGGCAAGCAGTGAGATATATTCATGTCTTCATGGGTGCCGATGCTGACTGATTGATTTTCAGACTGTTCGGCGTGCTCAGGAGGAACCACCCCATGTACCCGATGCTCGTGCTGCTGGGCCTTGCTGCCCTCCTGGGTAAGTCTGGCGTCCCTCGCTGCCTCGCTCCAAGCAGTCGGGGACACATGCCCCGCAGCCGGGAAGCAGGAGACATTGATGCACCTCCTCACCCCCTTCCCCAAAATCTCGATTGCTGCTATACTCTATCGGAGGAGAGAGTGCTCGGGTCCCCTTGCGACTCTTGCAGAAGGAGGGGTGGCCTCTGAGAGACAGGTGGGCTCAGGGTAAAGTGTGCAGGGCGCAGGATGCAGGGCAGGACCTCGCCTCCTCTCCATCACAAGGAGCGACAGAGGCAGCCCCGTGCAGCTCCCACGCCCCACAGCCCGTCCTCTCCGGGGTGCAGCTTCCCCTTGGGTTTTACTTGCAGTCACAAAAAGTTTTTACTGCTTGAGCCTTTCTGTGTTGCCTCTGCAGGTGCCTCCCAGGGCCGCACGGATTGCTACGGCAGTGTAAACAGAATTAAAACCCCTGGGGCTTCGTGCAAAACTGCAAAGCCAGAAGGTTTACAGTACTGCGGTGAGTATCCCTCTTCTGCTATATGGCTACATTTCTCTGTGGCACAATAATCCCAAATCCTTCATATTTCCAAAGTGCTGAACACACACTAGCTGCTGAGCCTGCATAATATCCCTGTAGGTGATCATCTACCTCCTCCCAGAGGCGAGGCAAACAAAATTTTGTTGTAATTCTGTCTGTATTAGAAGGAGAGAGGTGAGAGACAATTCTGAGTTTTAAAAGTTATTAAGCAAATACCTTTACTTTTGATTTTAATTACAGGAGTTAGGGCTTCAGAAAAGATCGCTGAACGGGACCTAAGAGCTATGGATCAATATAAAACACTCATTAAGAAAGTTGGCGAAAAACTGTGCGTCGAACCAGCCGTGATCGCTGGCATCATCTCCCGGGAATCTCATGCTGGCAAAATACTGAAGAATGGCTGGGGCGACAATGGAAATGGGTTTGGTTTAATGCAGGTATTTGCTGATACTCCACTAAAACCTGACAAACAAATAACGTATAAATAAAAGTAAGCTTCCTAAACATATCGTCCATTACAGCAGGGAAATGACTTCTTTTTGTTGTTTTGATATTTCTAGGTTGACAAAAACTCACATAGACCTGTGGGAAAATGGAATAGCGAAACTCATATTACCCAGGGCACAAACATACTTATCATGATGATAAAGACAATACAGAGGAAGTTCCCACGCTGGACAAAGGATCAACAGCTGAAAGGTAAGGTACAGGCCACAGGTTTTGTCCAGGAGAGAAGAAAAACTTTAGGACGAGAACATACTGAATTAGTTCCCGTGTTCCTCAATAACCACATTTCTAAAAGGCTGTCGCTTAGCTTTTCGCCCCTTTTTTTATTTCACCGAGAAAAGACAAGCTTTGTCAATTCTGTGTAATTTCTGCCTTTCCTTAGTATGGCAGCCTCACTGAGTTTCCTGCACCGTGCGGCAAATATTTATACACCTGAAATCTAGTCTATACAAGAGCTTTCTTTATCTGACCATGAGGAGTCTCCTACAGCCATTCAGATTAACAAAGAGCTCTGTGATTTACTTGAATGGGGCCAGCAGTTCACTCTGTGTCTCTGTTGACAGGGGAGACAAGGTGTTTGCTCTCAGGGGATTGCAAAACTGTGCCATGCAACGTGGAAAAGCTGCCTGCTTCAAAGCAGGCTGCACCCCGCAACCCCCTTAGACTGCTGGGGTGCCAAGGAGGGCTCATTTCACAGCTGCCTCAGATACCTTTGCTTTCCAACACAGCATATGGAGTAGCATATACGCAGCTGCGAGACAAAGATAATGCAATGTATGAGTGTGCTTTAACTCTCTTTTAAGAGCAGTGATTTTCAAGGATGAGTGAGAAGTTACAAGGATGTTGGATATGGTATGATATGATATGATATGATATGATATGATATTAACAAGCCCAATGTAAATGAAGGGCTTGTGCTGGGCCAGGTAAATGCTGCAAGCTCATCAAGCTGCAAATATCTGTGAACACAAAACCTCAGGTATCTTTCTGATGTTTTGGTGGATTCAGGAATAACTGTAAGCTGTTTGCAGAGCCCCACTTAAGTCAGAGAAGCTCTGATAATGCTGCCTACTCCCCTTCCGAAGTCCCCATAAGTGAAAGCTTTCAAAACCAATAAAAGCAGAACATATCAGGCTGGAATTCTCCCTATTTTTTTTTAAGTCTGTATGACTTCTTCTGGTGTTTCATTTCAGGTGGGATTTCTGCCTACAACGCTGGTTCTAATAACGTCCGAAGCTATGACAGAATGGACATCGGCACCACCCACAATGACTACTCCGACGACGTGGTTGCACGAGCCCAGTATTACAAGAGACATGGATACTAAACTCGGTAATCTCTACCGTGTAACTTCCTTACCATCACCTGCATGACACCCCTGAGGGAGCCAAGACACAGAGCAGCTGTACCCTGCAAACCCATACAGATGCAAATGTATCTGTAAATGTAAATCAGGAATGATTTACATGAATAAGAATGTGCAGACTAAAGCCCTCAGTTTTTAAAACAATATTCAGTAAGACACCAGTCATGTAGTTTCTTTACAAGCAATATGGTTTGGATTTTACAAAGGGAATATTACCAAATTCTTAATATTTTTTTCTGCTATCTACATGTTTCTCTGAGTTATGAGGACTATCTTGTTTTGCTATTGATAATTTGCTGCCTTCCAGATCTTAAAACACATTTCCGCCAAAAGCTGTAATCCCCTTAAGAAATCAAAAGGCAAAATACTTCCTTGGGTATTAGCTTAATGATACATTTTTTCAAAGCTGCTTGATATTTACATTATGCTGTGGAGTAGTAATTTTTTTCTGAATGCTAATTTTTCATATAAATGCATAGAATAGAGATGGATGTTTTCAGTCATACAGAAATAAGCAAACAGAAATCAAATAAAAGTGTTATTAGCAAACAAAGCAGGACTCCAATGTACTCATCTTGTCATGTGTGTTAGCAAAGTTTGGATAAGCACGATGTTAATTTTAGGCAGATGGAGAAACTGAGAAGGGAACAGGATGAAATACATATTTGCGCGTTATAAAATTCTTTTCCCCCTCTGCCGCTTGTAGAAGAGTGACACTCGGGAAAACAGCAGTCGTTGAGTTCAGTATATTTTGGTGCTCCTATTCCTTCTAGACCTGGAATTGAACTATTTTGGGGGTGGGAGAGTGGAAAGGCAACAAAAGGAGAGGGGTAGATGCCTGCAGGACTGAGTGACACCCATTCTCCAGGGCCAAAGGAAGAGTTGGGTTTGGTCTGGCAGCAAGTAGTGCAAGCTGTGCCTTTCCTGCCAGCATCCACTTGCATGCTGAGGGAACTTTCTTTATTCTTCCACGATGAGCACACCTTCTGGGACTGGGAATAACTGTATGTCAAAATAATTAGAAAAACCACTGGCTGCAAGCATCTTAAATGGATAGGAAAATGCAATCCAAAGCCGTTAACAGTGCACAGAGTTATGACACACATCCTCCTAGGAGCAATCAGAGACCATGCTGCAAACATCCAGCATGGATTTAAACAGGGTAAATAGTGCCCAGCCAACCTGTTTGCCTCCCACGATGAGATGACCGGCTTTACGGAAAAGGGGAGAGAAGTGGGTATGGTATACCTTGACCTAGCAAGGTCTTTGCCCCGGCCTGCCGTAGTATCCTTATAGCCAGACTGGTGAGACATGGACTGGATAGGCAGGTAGAAAATTGGCTAGGAAGTTGCCAGGCTCAAAGCCTGGTGGTCAGTGTCACAGCGTCCAGCTGGTGGCCAGTTTCTAGTGGCATCTCCCGGGGATGGATCCTGCAACCAGTACTGCTTTGTGTCTTCAGCAGCAATTCAGACTAGGGACAGAGAGTGCTCCCAGCAAGTTCACAGCTGATAGCAAATGTGGGGTCCTGGAGAGGCTGGAGAAATGGGCTGACGGCAACCCCATGACAATCAAGACAAAGGCAAAGCCCTATACCTGGGACAGAATAACCCCATGCGCCGGTATGGGCTGGGGCCAACTGTCTAGAAAGTAAGCTGTGCAAAAAGGGACCTGGGAGGTCCTGCTGGACGCCACGGGCCCTCATGGAGATGTAGACCAAGAGCACCCTGAGCTGCATTAGCAAAATCCTAGCTAGCAGGGAGGGGAGCGATCATTTCCCTCTCTTTCGTGCTTGTGAGACCACGCCTGGAGCACTGTATCTAGTTTGGGGCTCCCTGATACAAGAGGGACACTGAAACGCTGGAGTGAGTTCAGCAGAGGCCACCAAGCTGTTCAAGGGCTGGAGCACAGGACACACAAAGAGGCACTGAGGACCTGGGTCCGCTCAGCCTGGAAAAGAGCCAGCTTTAGGATGACCATGCTGTCTGGGCCCTGACTGCAGTGATGGGCTCTGCAGCTTCTTCCCCCTCTCTCCCAGGGGTCTGGCTGCCTGCATTGAAGGTCAGCTCTGATACCACGCTATAAGGAGCCTCATCTGTTCTCCCCTCCCATGCACTTTCTGCCTGCTGGTTCAGGAGCTGCATTTAAGTTTACAACCTTGCCCTAGGTCCTCACTTGTGCTGCGCTGGAAGTCTGCCTGCACCTGGCTTTGTAACCTACTGATCCTGATTTTGCCTCGCTGACTTTCCTTCCTGGCTTGCTCTTGAACTTGTCTTGTAACTACGTACTTGTCCTAGCAAGTCACCTTGACTTGGAAAGACGCTGCTTACTGTCATCACCACGGCCCATGTGGTGCTGTAAGCAGTTTGCACGGGAAGGTAGGCTGGGAGGTGTCTGCCTTGTTGCCACCCTGGAGAAGTGGCTGGCTGACAGCATACCCTTAGAAACCCAAGTGATTCACTTGTTTTTTTTAAATGCGGGCTACACAAATCACCCAGAGGTAACAAATGCTGATCACTATTCAACTCTTAGATCGACCCATTACTCCTGCATATTGACTCTGATCAATTGCTTCTGCAGACGCCTGATGCCACTAGTTCCCAGGACCAGAACGGAGGGATGTCCCTGTGCCAGGGCTCCCCAGCCCACGGGCTCCATAAGATGGAAGTCACCTTGCTGACACTTCAGCTAGAGCTGTTGTGAAATTACTTGTGTTCAACATATACATTTTAAAGCTAGTGTCTCTTGTCTCACCTTGTACCAAATTGCTCAGTAGTACATCTGAAGGCAAAGTCTTAGCACTGCCAATCTCCATACTAACTCCCACCAAGCCCATACAGCCAACGTCAGGTGAGGTAAGGGCCGTTGTGCATTTAAATACAGTTAAACATGAGCACCTCGGTATTTTCTACCTCCTGGCAGTTGATGCAGCAGAGTTTTCTTGTAGTCATATAATAAATACATGTCAAAACCAACCTGCCTTTTTCTTTCTTATTCAGAAAAAAACCTCCAAAGCTTTGTAATTTGCCTTAGCAAAGATATAATTGGCTTAATATGCATCTTCACAAGGTCTTCCTGACATACACACGGAGATGGTTGCAAACCTCACAGCAGATGTTCACTGCAGACATCCCTCCATGTGGGTGGATGGCAACTTCACCTTCTCCTCATCCATGCCACTGAGGTGGGCTGTGCTCCGCACGCCAGGATTTGCATCCCATGGCTATAGAGGGGATTTAGTCTCCAACATCCACCACCTCTTGCCCTCCAGCCTGGGGACCAACACCACCAGTGTCCCTAGCCCAGGGCCAGGGCAAGGCAGCGAGGTGGGAGACGGGAGTGAGGAGGGCAGAAGTGTCCTGCTGTGGTATGAAGGCAACCACCACACTAGGAGGCACAACATAACGTTATCCTCTGCAAGACACGTGAAGTCTTCATGCTAATCACCACCAGAAAGGCTTCGGCCAAGGACTGTGTTTGGTTCGGGTAGCTACAGCTCAGCGAAGATGGGGACCAACTGGAGAACCTCAAAACCACAGCAACAACCATGATCAGAAGTGAAGAAAATGTGGCCTCAAAAGACTGCAGAACTGGGATGGCTTAGACAAGAAAAAAACATGCTAAGGACAGGTATATGTGTCTACAGCTACATAATAGACAGCCATGAAAGGGAAAGAAGTAAACAGGTTTGCCACGTCCATGTGGACAAAGTAGAGCAGGTACACACACATAAATGCAAAAATACACATAGATTCCCATTTTTGGCTTTCATTTTTAATCAGCAATGAATACAAAGCATTTAACTATTGTTCTTTAGTATTTATCTTATAACAAGAATGGCCTTTGCTGTACTTAGGTGAGGTCATGAACAAAACTTGCAAGATACTTGAGAATTTATCTAAAGTCTCAGCTCAGCTTTGCAAGACCCAAGGCTTAACAAAATGAACTTATTACAAAAGACACTGAAATTTGTGCAATTTGTGTAAGTTTCATGTCAGTCCTGTTTGCACTCTCCAGCATGGGGCTTTACGTCTGTTGATGAGACAAGTAGAACTTCTGCAAAAACTACTGGGGACTTTTGAAAACAAATAAAACCAGCAGGGTTTTGAAACATATGGTGCAACTTGTTCCCTGGAACATCCACAGCCACTGCTTCCTTCAGTACTCTGTTGGATCTGCACTATCAGGCTTAACGTCTTTTTGATTGCTTAAATGTTAAACTATAAAACTGAGCTTTGCTACACTGGTGTCTTAAGTTAATTTCTTGAATATGAACCGTTATTACAGAAAAGAAAAAAATTACCAGAGCAGTAGTTGAGAATCATGTATCATGAATGGTATAGTTTACTGATGGGACTACACTACCTAAAAATTATATAGGAAAAAGAAAAGAGCCAATTTAATCCCACATCCAACACCAAGAATCCATGGGTGCTTCTAAAACAAGTCTACAGTAGTAAAACATGTGAAGGATAATCCACTCAAAATTTTTATTACAATTGGGCTTGTGTGATTATGAAAAGCAGGAAGGGCCTAAAAGCACGTTCTTAATTTGCTTTATGCTGCCTTAGTCTATGGGGCCGGATGGGATCCACCCGAGAGTGCTGAGGGAGCTGGCGGAGGAGCTCGCC
>NW_008795029.1:8848936-8851219 GCF_000699145.1 Aptenodytes forsteri
CCCAGGGAAGTGGTTGAGTCCCCATCCCTGGAGGTATTTAAAAGACGAGTAGATGAGGCACTTAGGGACATGGTTTAGTGGGCCTGGTGGTGTTGGGTTGACGGTTGGACTCGATGATCTTAGAGGTCTTTTCCAACCTCAATGATTCTATGATTCTATGATTCTATAATCATTGTTTTGTATCAGACAGGCCCTGTTTAACCTCCTTGGGTCTCTCTTCTTTATGGAGGGAACTTTGATTAAATGTATGCCAGAACTCTCAACTACTGGCTTACCAGAATGGAAGAGAGATTTGTTTTAAGGGAAGAGGTCCTTACTACTAGTTGCTGAAGATAAACAAGAGCTAAAAGTAACATAAATCACAACCGCCTTCACACATTGTTTAAACATTTCCCAGCAGGGTTACCCAACTTCCATCTTCTGACTCAAGAAGGTTCACTATTTCACTGTTGCTCTAGTCATAAAAAATGTTGCAAAGCTGGACAGGACACACCTAAGGACAACACAAGCAAAAGTAAATCTGGTAGAAATAAGTCAAGTCACACTCCTACAGTTAAAAAACATCTAAATACAGTTAAAAAGCAGTTAAATATAAACCAATTAAATACTATTTAAAAACAGACAAAGTTTCGTTCATCTCTGATGTTAAAAAAAAGCATGCTAGTCATTGCTTTGCCTTTAATTGAAAACATTTCCATGCAGCCCTGTCCCAGGCTGTGTGATATCACCTGCCCTGTCAGGAGCTTAACACGGGTATTCTTCAGGTGAAGCTTTTGTGGATGAGCCAACACTCACTCCCACACTGAGGAATGAGTCTCTGAATCCCTTTCAATTAATACATAATCTGCTTCCAAAAAATGCCAGGGCCTGCCTCCACAGGTATTATCTCAGTTCTACACCAAACATTTTCAGTTCATAAGTAAGTTTTTGTCTTGATAAATCTCTCACTCATGGAAACCAGGTTTAACTGACTGGCTCTCTTCCCCCTCTTCCTACTCTTTCTTTCAGGCTTTTCCCCCCGTGACAGACGATCAACAAGTCAAAAGATTCCTTCAGTCATGTACGTGTACATTCCCATTACCTTCAGATTATGCCCTTGCCTTCGGTGAGGTTGCACAGACGTAACAGACTGAATTCAGCAGAGGTTGCTGGGGAGGGAAGAAGCCGCGGCCCCCAGCGCTGCAGTGTGGTAGGGCAACCCGCAGCCCATGGCGCTGGCTCATGGCGCTCAGCAGTGAGGTCAACACAAGAGACCAAGTTTCATGGTAGAACCACACTCTTGACAGGCTTTTTGTAGCGTTTCTGAGAGATTAAGTAAAACTAGGATGAGCTGGATCTGAACTGGAGGTTGCTGATTGGCACAACTAACAGCAAGTGCAAGGGGAATCCAGAAGATAAAGCACTATTTGGGGCACTTCTGAGGCTGCCCAAAGCCACCACCTGTACCCCTGACATAGCAGGAGAGATCGCAATGCGGTGTGGCTTATGTACTGCCTCCTCAGTGCCAAGCGAGCAATGGGACAAGCAAGATGCTACAAAGAGCACTGGCAAAAGCCATAACCGGCTCTCCATCCCTGGAGACCCGAGCCTGCAGCAGCTCCCAAGCTCTTGCTGGAGCCTGCAAGCTGCAGCCTGCTCAACATCGCACAGATGACAGACAGGGCTGTTGTTATGAACCATCGTGTGGACGTGCCATTCTCCCCCAGTAGTCCGAATACAGGTTTGTTGAGGAAAACACTTCCCAGGACATGTGATACTCCATGCATGCATATATGATTAAACAATAATTTCTGGATAGGGCTCCAGAAAACACGGGAGATCTACCTGCCTGCCTCAATTACTGTGATGTAGAAGAAGCAAACTAGTACATCCTTTACGATTCTCCCCCAGCAATAAGGGAGCACAGGCCATTCGGAGACTGCTGGTTTGTGAATCATCTTCAGTGGTGTTTTGAATTTTCAATAACTTTTTATGTCACTCCTATATGAGTCATATCTGGTTTATTTTCCTTCCTGCCAGAGGTACTTCCCTCCGTTTCAGCCTTCTTTAAACTCACTTGTAACCGTGAACGTGAAGAGCTCTGTACACAAGCTGCTGTGACTTTTTGCAGCTGGTTCTCAGTTACGACCCAGACTGGGTGACTCAGGGGGTCGTAGCAGTTTCGTGATTCCCTTGGGCTAAATTAAGGAGAAACGACACCAGGCGATCAATTAAATGCTTTATTTATGGAGCATGCAACTTAAATAAATAAACAGGACTGGATAAAGTATGATTGTTGTTCTT
>NW_008795030.1:0-15032 GCF_000699145.1 Aptenodytes forsteri
TGCACAGAGTTATCTCTACAGAGCCGCCGAAGCTTTTCTCTTGCCCTAAAGCCAGTGCTTGTTTATGTCTATTTACAATCAAATTACGTTAAACACCCGGAGTGATGCAGCGGATTGCACTCTTGCATGTCGCCACCGTATTTCCAGCTGGATGTTGCAAATAACTCTACATCTACTACAAATGGAAAACCTTTATAAACTTGGGATGGAGCTTCTGATCATGGAGCCTTCTTCAAGGTGGGATAAAAATACAGAGATTTACCCCTATAACTGCAAAGGAAAGGGCTGGACATGAGCACAGAGGGTGACAAAATTAACCCTGTCCACTTATAGCCATAAAGAGCTTGTGGTGATAACTAGGAGCAGCGTAACATGCTAATACCCCCAAAAAACAATAGCCACCCCAGCTGGAGACTCTCGGCATGGCAGAAGTCAGCCATGAGCCTTGGCTCTCATTCCAGGTGTTGTGTTTAACTAGCGCCCAAGCGATCGGGGTATCACAGCCTTTATGGTGAGATGATGGAGCTTCTGGTAGATGCTACTGCCCACCTCCTCACTAGAAGCTTTCTAGCACCCAGGTGAGATGGATGTGATGTTTCTTCATGAGCTTCGTCAATGGGAAGAGCTGGGAATATGTGTTTAAGTCCTTCTGGATGGCGGAAATCGGGTAACGGCGTCTTCACGGAGGAATATGATGGAGTAAAGTGAATTCTCAGAGCACCGTTTGATCTTCCAGAGTCTTCAGCCAGAGCAGTAGCAACTGCATCCCTTTAAGAAGACACGTCTGGTTAAGATCATCTACTGCTTCCTCTGAAACAAGATTTAAAATAGGACACCTCCCCTTCAAAGAGGCGGCTTTGTTTAGCAGTAAAATTGATTAATTACTGGAAGAGAGAAAGAAAACAAAGTCTTCTGTTGATCCCGTGGGGTAAGACCTGCTATGGCAGAGGTACTCTGCAAAAAATGGACGGTTTTACCTTCCGTTACCCTCTTCACACTCTTCTGCTCTCGGGCAGAAGCCAAACAGCTTTGGACCGTGAGGGTCCATCGTATGTTGCTCTTGCCCGGTTTCAAGGGAGAGCATCATCCAGATGGGTGTAGACCCGTCTGCCGGTAGCTACAACATGGAACATCAACTGCTCGGCTCGAGGGCAAGTGAGGACAAGAGCTCCAGCCTGAGCCTGTTTCTACCGCATGTGAGTGCCGTCTGCTTTCATCCCTTCTCCCTGGGCATGCAAAGGAGAGAGGGAAATAAGATAGGGCAGGATTTATGTGATCTGGTGTGGTCCAGAGATAGGCAGGGCAATGTTAAAGGTGTGATTCGTTTCAACTGGCATCAGCTGAACATCTCGTCTGAGGTACCTCGGCTCCTGTGCTGGTCAAGGGAGAAGAAACCAGCATCCGCGGAAATTAATTAATCCCGCTTCCCTTGCACAGCTGTTTTGGGATCGGATGTGTGGAAACGCTGACTTTCCCCCTTAACTCTTGGGAGAGCCCAGAGGACGGCTGATTTTCAGATGACTGAGGTCAGATGTGGTGAATCCCCGCAGGCAAGATGTACGGGATGCTTTCAGTAGTATTTATTGCATGTGTTATTATAATAACACGGCAGGATTTTTCTCCTCTCTCCTCTTTCCTTACGCCTGCCTGCGCAGGCTCTGAGTGTGATTAACCTAGAAAAGCTCCTTGCAATGTTCAGCAAGTGCTGGTTAACTTTTGGAAACCGTTGGCCA
Source organism: Aptenodytes forsteri (assembly GCF_000699145.1). Taxonomy (NCBI): domain Eukaryota; kingdom Metazoa; phylum Chordata; class Aves; order Sphenisciformes; family Spheniscidae; genus Aptenodytes; species Aptenodytes forsteri. Next base: position 1,734 of record NW_008795030.1, read on the forward strand.
GGAAATATCAGCAGCTGGAGGGGTTAGTAATGCAGGCATGTGGCTCGGGTAGTCCTGGAGGCAAGGTGCGTTGGACCTCTTTCCTCGCAGGGCAGCAGGGTCAACTAATTCGCCGCTGCTAAGGCGGCTCAGTGTAAATTCATAGATGGAAAAATTCAATAGTTGCACGTGAGATCATGAAAGTCCCAAAAGAATGAAAAAAATCCCTGCCCTGATACCCCTATGGGAGCTCGGCTTCAGCAGGACTCATAAAATCACCACTCGAACCCTTGGCAGAGTGTTATTTTCCTGCCTATTAGAGTCACGTGTGTAATTGCTCCAGCGCCTGTTAGCAGGGTTAGCGAATTACTCTCCCAAATGGCTCCTTTTTTTTCCCCTGGTTTTCATCTAGCCACACTCGCCTGGAGACGGGATCCAAGTCTTAACGTGGTGTCAAAAATCTTTGCTCATCAGATGATCGCTTTCCCCTGGATCACTGAGAGGGAACGCATTTTGTAGCATTGAGATGCCAAAGGAGCTTGCACTGTTGCCTTGGGAGAACTCCAGGATTTGTGAGCCTGTTTGTTTACTACTTCTCTGGAAGATCATCCCAAATTTCGTATCATTTCTAGGAAGATTAAGCAGCACGTAGAGGAAAGCAGCACTCTGACAGCTGGGGTTCCCTCTAGGTTCGGGATCATTTCCTCCCAGGAATTGCTTCTCTCTGGGCAAGAGCCGAGGCCAGGCTGTTCTTCGGTTTCTGTTTAATTAGTTCCTAAGTTCTTCTAGTGCAAGTGTGGATCTACATACGTTAACGATCATTCTATAAGCACCTTTGTAAGGAACGGAGCTTTGTAAGGTCCCTGCCTCATGGCACAGATTCCTCACCTTCCCTTTGGACCTGCACATCTCCTCTCCTCCCTCTTTCTTGCCCTTTTTTACCCTGTTTTTAGCTCCTAGTCCTTGCTTCTTGCTGTCCGTGTCTGGGTCAGGATCTCCAACCAAGTACCCCATGGCAAGGGGGATGGGAATAAATGGCTCATGGGTGGCTCGGACCCCCCGAGGGTGGCTCTGCCACCACCCAGCTCCGCTGAGCCTCCAACACGTGCCCCTGTGAAAAGAAAAGATGCTGCTTTTGTTTTTCGACTGCAGCCCCCAGAGATGCTCTAACAACTGAGCTTGACTCCTTGACAGGTTTCAGCTAATAATCACACCCAAATGTGCCTGCAAATATAATCAGTGGTAATTGCACAGATATAATCACGCCGGGGAAGAGAAGAGGTGCCATTTAGCAGCTCTAGAAAAGCCTGCAAAGAATCAGCTTTCTACAGACTATCGGTCCTTGGGGAACGATAGCACATGCAATATTCAGTGGGACATGGAAAGCAGCACGGAAAGAGCCATAAATATCTCCAGGGAAAAAAACACCGATGGAGATTATGAAGCTGAAGAGGATCAGAGGTCTGGAGAGCCTCCTCCGTGAGCCACCACGCCTTGAGACCTTCATTGACTCCCCTCCAGCCCATGTTTACAGTGGGAGAAACCCACGGTGTTTACCCACAACGTGATGGTGTTTTGGGCACCGGGAAGGTTTCTGAGCCCCGAAATCTTTGTGGGGAGCAGGAGAGGCCAGAGGGGAGCAGGCGCATGGGGCAGCCCGTGCACGTTGCCACGCTGCTCGCTGGAGGAGCCTGGCACAGACCTAATCTCATTACGGTATTTTCCATAACATTACAACACTGACATAATTATTACAGGATTTTCCGTTAGCCAGGCCATAATTGAAAACTTGCTGGGGGAAACAGTGTCAGGTTCCCTAAATGAAAGTTATCCTTTTTGCTCCTGGAAAAACCTCTGGTTTCTGGTTCTTCCTGCTCAGTCCATCCTGGGTCCCTTTGCTGGTGTCTCCTCCCTTGCTCAGTCCTTAGGTGGCCATAAAACATCTTCATTTCTGAAATCAGCATGGCTTAATCCTCTCCAGAGGGATTATAGCCAGCATTTTTCACGTTTGTGGTTGCCTTTGCACTGATGGCTGATCGACTGTGACTGTCCTGGCACTCGCGCTGGGGTGCCTGCTGCAGCGACCCGCCGGGGTTACGGATAGATATAGATATATATAAGGCACGTATGGACTGGGATGGGTTGTACAAAGCTTGGTGTTTTCTAGGTAAAACTCCTCAGCAAAGCACGGTAGCTGGTGTTATTTCACCTCCTGAATTTCTGTCCATGCATCCAGCCTTGCCACCTCTGCTCCGTGCTGTTGGCCCAAGCAGCCGAGTCCTTTCCAGCGAGGCTCTTGGAGAGGAGGGGGAAAACTCGCCCAGTGCCAAGAAACTCCAGCCGAGGGCTTTGAAGCTCGCTGAGGTCCAGGGGCAAGAAGCAGGGCCTTGCAATGGAAAGGGCTGGGCTGTTTTAATTGCAAACAGCGTTACTGGCTTTGCTTGTAAAACAACTGCACACGCTGCCTAGCTGCACTGCCGCCACATCCAACCCTGTCCCAAGCAAGCAGGAGCTCACAGCGGCTGCTCCCTGAGTCTGGAGAAGCAGCTTTTGGATGTTTCTCCCCAAGAACCAAAGCACGCGACGGAGCAGGGAAAGGCTGAGCCGTCCTTTCGCCGGGAGCGCTCGCGCCGGGCTCCTTTCAGCAAGGTGAGTTGTGCGGCAAACGCTGCCCTGGCAAACGCTCTCTGCGGGGGGAGGCAGGTTGGCTTTGCCTGCCTGCTCGTTAGCATGTGGGCTTGATTATGCACAGGGAAGGGCAGGAGGCTGGCAGGGGAGAGACCGTGTGTGTGTGTGTGTGTGAACGGTGCAAACTATTCCGGTTGCCACAAGCAGTAATGGTTGCCATATGGAGCAACACGCTGAGGATGCTTGGCTGGCCGGGACCGGGCAGAGCCTAATTCTCACGACGGGTTTAAGTTGCAAAATGTTATTTGTGGGCATCTTTTCCCTGGAGCACGCCAGCCTAGGACGCTGGCAGAGCAGCCCTTTCGGGGAAGTTCATGCGATGCGTGTGTAGCCGATGTTGTGACATGAAACCGTCCTGACACCTCTTTTTCTTGCCCCATCTCCCAGTGAGCAGCGTGGGGCAGGGGACAGCGGGATGTCTTCTTGTGCTGTGTTTAGGTTGCACGTTTACACCCAACCCTTGGCCTTGCAGGAGGCTGGGGGTCCTGCCAAATTCCAGATTTCCGCTATTTCTCCAGATATGAGAGTGTGAGATAAATGGACATCTGCTGGCACATCTCGGCTGCCAGGAGCTTTGAGCCTCTTCTAGCTTCTCCTTGCAAACCCTCTCCTGCGCCGCAGCAGGGAACGTGCTCAGTGCTGACCTTGCATCCCAGTGGGATTTAAGCCATCTCCCTGCTGGGGACCAGGGGGGCCTGGAGAAGGGGACGGGAGTTTTGTCCAGCTGAGGATGACAATCACGTCTGAGAGGGTCACACATCTCGGCTGTTAATTGGGGCAAGGGGGATGCCCTGCACCCCACAGACAAACTGCAGAGCCGGGTGGTTCGGCTGAGGCTGGAAAGGACGATGCTACGGCCCCACGACACATGGGGTTTTATTTAAGCCTCAGCCAGACACTGTTGTTCTGTTCGTTTCTGAGTGATCTGTGTCAGGGCTGAGCCGTCGGGTGGAAATTTATAAGCTGCCCTGCAAGAGGTGTCAGGAGAGGCACCAGCTCCTGATGTACAGGGACATCAAGGAGGTTGAGGTTGGCACTGGAGGAGAGGTAGAGCGGAGAGACCTCGCTATAAAGAAGATGAAAGAGAGCAGGGTTCATCCATCACATTCTTTTTTTTTTTTCTTCTTTCTTATTTTTAAGGTGAAAATGCATTTGCTGCAAAAATTCTGACTTTAGTCTTAATTGCAGTCTTTAGCAGGGAAATAGTCTGGGGTAGCAGGCTCGCTGCTGGAGGGTGATTTGCCACTTCGGTGGCCTATAACTGCATATTTCTGGATCATTTATCACCCACGTATCACCGGCAGTGCCCTCCTGAACGAAAAGGGATCAGGCAGCGAGGACACGGTGATGCAGCCTGGTCCCGCAAGTGCAATCGGCTCACGGATGCTGCAGAGCATCAGCGCAACGAGAGAGGTCCCACCTCCCCATCTTGCCCCGTTTCCAAAGCCGTAATGACCTCTGCGCACCCACACAGGGAAAGACCTCGCAGTATCGTCTCCGAAAGTGTCCTACTTTACCCCCACGCTCATCGCCTGTCCCCAGAGCCCTCTTGCTCTGGCAGTTGTACCTGGGTAAGCTCCAGCTGTCGGTTCCATTTATCCGGGCTGCGTTAAGTGGCTGGCGGGTTGCATTATTCTTTAAGCGCGCGTAGTTCTTCCAAAATTCATCTTCTTCCTAGTGAGGCGCAGCGGTTCCCACAGGCCGGCAGTAGCGAAATTGTGCAGCATCCCAGACGGTGGTTCCCAGTGACCTTCCCCAGCAGCTGGTGGTCACTGCTGCGGGATGCTGAAACTCCCGCAGTGTGCTTTTGCCTGGTAAATATGGAAAAGCAGGATTACAGCTTCACCATTTGGGCTTTTTCTTGTATCACATCAGCTGTGGATCTGCTGATTTTTATCTAGAAAATAGCATATTGAAGATGCTATAGCATCTAGTTGCTAATAGATGTTTCAACTGAGGTCAAAGTACAGTCCCTTGTTACATCGGGGGGGGTGGGGAAATGCAATTAAAAGCTCTCCATCCTGCTAATAATAATTAAACAAGTGCATTTATTAGCCAGGGCAGCTCCATTTCTGATTAGCATTGGTAGGGTCCGGGGGTGACTAGCGAGATGGCATTAATGGTGAAGTATCCTGCATCGGGACTTCTGTTCTGGAGTAAAAACCTGAGATGTCCAGAGGATGTGTAGCAGGCTGAGGGGAGGGACTGGAAACTGGGATTTTTATATCCCAGGACTCGTAGGGCATCGGCAAAGCGGAGCTGGGACCTGCGCTGGGTACCGCCCGGGAGCCGCAGCTAAAACCGCACCGCTGCCAGCTCGGAAATGGGGATCCCCGGCCCCCAACTCATTGCTCCGCGTCCCCTCTGGCTCTGTCCCCAGTTCATCCCGCTGCCAGTTCCAGTGCTCAGCACCTGTCCCCGCTTGCAGCCCAACCAGGACCCTCCCCAGCACCAGCCCGGGGCGGGGGGAGATGCCTCCAGCTTTCCTGCAAGGCAGGAGAAGACATCAAAGGCACCAAACCCCTGACTTGTACGTGTCCCGTGTCGGCCCCTCTCCCCCCCACCAGTTTGCATCATGGAAAAATAATGTCTGCGGGCCTCCAGCCCAGGCGCTGGCTCGGCTCCACGGAGCCGCTCAGCTCCCTCGCGCCCAGGGCCGGCTGAGACGCAAACGCAAGGTCCTCCTCTGTCCAGGGAGGGGGCATTTTTTTCCCCTCCCTCCCCTGATGCTGCTTCTCTTCCCCTCTCCTGGAATAATTATAGCTGCTCGGGAAATGCCAAGGAAAGCCAACAAAAGAAACCGCTGCCTTTTCCTCCTTCCTTCCTTCTTATCCATCAGCCAGAACCAATTAAAGCCGCAGAAGCTCAGCTCTTCCCTGCTTCTCTTTAATTTCAGCCCCCCTGGTAAGAGGAGACATGATAAAATGCAAGATTAAATGCCTAATACCTAGGATTTGGGATTACTGAAGCCAGGCTGGATGGTCAGAGGATGTATCTGGTTAAAGGGAGGTTTGAACTGGTGATGCCTCCCCACGTCTTCTCTCCCATCTGCGGCATCGAAAGGCCAGGGCAAGCATGAAACCCCTGCACAGATCCAGCCCGGAGGCATTCAGAAATGAAAGGCTTCGCTCGCCAATGTTCAGGGTTGGCCTTGGGAGGGGGTTTCTGTGCGGGGCTGGGGGGTGAGGTCCAAAATCCCACCCCACGACAGCAGAGTGGGGGTCCACGGGGCCAAGTCTTTTGGGTTTGTAGGTAACAGCATCGAATAGCCCCTATCATAAACCAAACATACGTCATCTTGACATCCCCTCCGCTTCTCGCCCCATACTGGAGGGTTTCAGGCTTTGATGGCTGGAAAGATGCTGCTGATTTATTCATGGCCACTTCCCACCCATTAGCTTTAATAGCTCTCGTTGCTCTCGTCCGCCTATGGAGCCCGCTCCTGTCCCTGCCCGGCCTTTGCTGGGAAGGTCAAGCACAGTGAGATGCTGGAGCCCAAATAATTTCCTGGGAATAGCCACTGTGCCAGGTTTCCATCCTCAGCATCTGACCTTTCCAACAGGGAAGGAGAAGGATGCCAGCAAATGTCCCCCTCTCTGTTTCTTCTTCCTCTCGATCTTCTCACTCAGGAGAAGAAAATTGCAAAGATGAAATTGTGGAGAGCTGGTCTGCCTTCCTCCCAGCTGCTCGCTGGCCATGCCATATGGCAAACAAGCTCTGCTCTGGCTTGTTTTGGGTGGAAATGTGCCCTTTGGGTGAATCCCAGCCCTGTGTAAGCCCTGTGGCTGTTGATCATAATGAGGCCACCACATCTCATCTCACTGAGCAGCCAGGGGGGCCCCAGGACCTTCCCAGGGGAGGGAAAATCAGGTGTCTGAGATGAACCTCCACGTCTGAGCTGGTCAGAGGGAAATGAGCTCCCCAAAAGACGCTGTTAAATGCCTGAGTGCTCCTGCCCTTCGGTTCCCTCTTAGCTTAAAACCCATTGCCCTGCTCTGGCCCCACACCTCCACCCCACGGCTGTTTAATTTTACCACCATCACCTTTAAACATGACCAGGGTGCAGCTCCAGCCCCGCTGCCGGACTGGTGTCCCTGAGGACTGGGATAGGAAGGATTCGGGGGGGCCGTGCTGGGGTTCTCGTGCTATAGGGCTGAAATCCCCTGCTGAGACCCTCAGGGGCTGCCCTGCCAGGAGCATCGCAGCAAGATGCGTGGGAGCGTTTTGCATCCTCCCAAGCCCTAGAAAGTGAGAGATGCTCTTTGCGCACAGCGGCTCTGTGCCTGCAAAGCGATGTGGGGGGGGGGGATCCGAATCTGTCAAGGAAGGGACTGCAGAGGATGAGCATTAATCCAGGGATGAAGCTGAATATCCCAAATCAAGAGAGCTTTGTGTCTGAGTTTCAGGTTGGGCTCGTCTCCTTTTCCAAGTCCTCCCCCCTCCCGAGGCCTCCGCTCCCTGCCTGCGCCCTGGGATGTTATTTGAAGCAGGGACATGGATAAATGCAGTAACGTTCGAGAGATGCTGAGACGCCGCTGATGGGTCGAGGAGCAGATAAATGTGTTAGTGCTGAGACACTGCTCAGGCTCCTCCTGCTCCTACCTGACCTGTGGTAACTAACTTTAATGTACAAGAAAATTGTACATTACAAGAAAAATGTACAATTGTGGCCATTGTATTGGGTGATTTTTTTCTTCTTTTTTTTTTTAAATTACTAATCCTTTAGAGGCTTGGTAGCAGAACCGGAGCCTTCTCTGGGGCTGCCTGGGGAGCTGGTGCTCAGACACAGCGAGAGACAGCATTTAAGTGAGCAAATATCAGTGAGGGTACATATTGGGGGATATATTCGCTGTATTTGGGAAATGCAGGGCTCAGTTATCTTAAGTTATCTTAACTTAAGTTAACTTAAGTTATCTTAACTGCCAATAAAGCCTATTTAATGTGCTGACCTAAGGTGTGTCCTCAGCTTGTGGACCGAGGGGACATTTTCCCCTCGTGGCCGCCCAAACGTCTGAGCCCTCCGGTTTTCCTCGTGTGACGGACTGGAGATGCTCGGCTTCTGCATCGGCAAAACCAATATCGAAGCGTTTTGGGAAGGGGGCATTTGGCACAGGATGGCTCCGTGTCCTACCAGGGGGAACAAGGAGCAGGGACGTTGCCAGACCCTGTTGGTGTCACCTCCAACCGAGAGGGTCCCTCCATTGGGCTGCAAGCAGGGAGCAGCCCTCTCCCCCTGCCACACCGGCACAGCAAGCTGCTAATGAAGGCCTGGTACTAATGAGGGTGTGATTTAATAAGGGAGGGGACAAACGAGGGATGGGAGGCGTGGAGGGGTCAGGGACACAGACCCCAGCCCGGGTCAGCCCCGCGGCAGGGCAGGTCTGCCGTCAGGGACCGGGGTGAGAGCCGGGTGTGCGGAGGATGATGCTTTCCCGGTGTGCTCCATCCCTTCGGAGCGCCAGTGCCTTAAGGGCTCCTGTGGCTGCAGACATCGTCCCATCGATCACGTTCGTTAGCTGCCGATGAAGCGCTTCGTCAATTTGAGTTCTCCCCTTTTGAGCTCATTTGTGAGCTCCTACAGCGATGAGTTCGGCAATTCAATTAAACAGGGTCTGAAAACGCATTTCCCTCTGTGTGCGTTAAAATTTGGCCCGGATGGTTTCATTGGATTCCCCCGGGATTTCTCCTGTAGGATGAGACATCACGAAGATCCCTCGCCTCTCCCCCGAAACCGCCGGGGTTTCACCGAGCTGCCGTACCTGCCTGCCGTCAGCGAGAGCCCAACCTGCCCTGAGTCCTGCCCTGCCCCTGCCCGCTCCGGCAAAGCAAGAGAGGGTTGAAAATACAAATTACCTTTCCCCAAGAGCCATGTGGAGCTGGAAATGTTATGGCTCATTTTGAAATGAAAAGGCAATCTCAGAATATTGCATTTCTGTGAAATATCCCATCCCAGCTTTAGCTGAAGCACTTCACTCCAGCTTTTATTTTTGTTACTTCAACATTAGCAAGCACTAATGCTTAGTAATTTAGAATATAAGCGAAATGACAAACCAAAACATTTTGATGCGGGAACCTCTCTGAAATCTGGAAAAAGCTGGAAGGACAAGCCTTTTGGTGCATTTTGGGATAATCCTTCCTAGACGGTCCCCTCCTCCCATCAGGAGCTGGACCTGGATCCCTTGCGTGACCAAGCAAACAAAGCGATGGCCAGATGCAGCTACTCCAGAGCAAAAATACCTGCTCCTGAACGCTTCTGGCTGCTTAAAATTAGGGCACTGACCCCCAGCCCGAGCCACCCACCGAGGTGGTGGGTACATATGTATACAGGAGCAACCACCTTCCCTCCAGCTCTCAGTTCAGTTCCCAACATACAGTATGTATTCTGCTTTAGAGACACTGGGTGAAATCAAAACCAGCTTCAATGCAGATTTCCTCCCCCAGCTTGTGCTAACGCTGTGTCATCGGAGCTGGAAATGCGATGGCCAAGTGGCTTCTGGCTAGTGCCGGCCCTGGGTCTGCGGCATCTCGCTCCCCGCTCCTCTTCCTCCTCCTCCCCCCCGCCCAAACAGCTGCTGGAGCATCAGGAATGTAAATGCAGCAGGCAGTGTTATCTTCCCAAATATTTTCTGTCGAGCGTGGATATGTTTCTGCAGACTTTGAGTTGCATAAAACTTCACAGAGCTGCGTTTTGGCCTGAAGTCATCAGCTCGGTGTTCCCTTCAACTGGAAAACATTTCTTTTTGGTTGTTTGTACAGAAGAAATAATTCTTTATGCGGAGCTCTGCGACCCGTGAGCCTGGTCAGGCGAGGAGGAATTGCTTTACATGGCAGCGAGGGAGAGATCCCGTAAATCAGATCTCACCTTGTCTCCTGTACAAGCACTACTGGGGAGAGAATAAAACACAGCATCATACAGTACAGTGTGATATCTGCGATACAATAAAAGTTTGCAAAACAGGATTATAAATCACTGGGAAGAGAAGAGGCATTTAACTTAAAGCTTCGGAAATACATTAAAACTCACTCATTTTGTAAATTTGGTCAACGTGTATTAATCTGTGAAAAGATGCAGGTTTTCTTTTACGTGGAGACGGATGACATTTCCAGAACTCAGGTCTTTAGGCTTTTCCAAGTTCTTATTGAAAAGCCAGAGATAATTACTTTTCCAGGGACATAAAGATAATGACTCCACATTTACAGAACATGATTAATAACAAGTCTGTTTATATTTACAGTCGCTTCACTTACCACTGAAACGGGGCCACCTCTGAAGCAGCCTATGGAGCTTTTTATCCCACGGCACTGGGAATCTGGCACTGGGGTTATTTCCAGGCGTGATACCAAAAAAAATCTCTCTGAAAGGGACTTTGGGAAGATGCTGGCTCGTCCCCCTGCTCCTAATGCCTTGCCCAAATCTCCTTCCCTGCCTGCCCTGGCTTCAGTGGGTGAGGGGAATGGTTTTCCCCCCTTCTCTCCGCAGCAACCTTGTGGGTACTGGGGAAGCTGTTACAGCATCTCCCGCTGGATGGAAGTTGGATGAAAGCTGGATGAAATCCCTCGTGCCCTACAAGCGTCGGCTGCCAGCAGCCCGGGAGGGGATGGTGGTCTGACTCCTCAGCCAGAGATTGCTTCCAGCCACAAAATGTTCTGCCTCTTCCCAGCACAAGGAGTGCGTGACCACGGGCCAAGGATGCTGCAGTGAGCAACAGCCGTCATGAGGCTTTTTTTAACCTCGGCAGCTGACTTGGTGGTGGGAATACATCACATCCCCGCTGTGTGCCTCAGTTTCCCCATTACTAGGGAAGGGAGAGGGATGTCTGCTTTGTACCTTGTACTTCTTCACAGCTGCAGCCCCGGAGCTGAGCAGAGCTGACCCATCCAGCCCCATCCCCACTGCTCCGACTCCCCCCTTCCCCAGGGCAGCATCACCGACCCCAGGCGAAAGCAGACAAGCCCCTGCACGAAGGGTACACATCCCTCAGCCAGAAGGGACCCTGCTAGCAAGAAACCTCACTGCTAAGCCCTGCCTGCGGCCCAAAATACCTCTCCGGGTCGTAACCCCGCTTTGGCAGGCAGCGTTCCCCTCCCCATCACCTCCAGCACAGGTTGGCAGCTGCCTCTGCCAGATCGGAGACATCGCGGAGGCTCCTCTCTCCTCTCTCTGCTAATGGGGAAGGCTCCGCAGCCTTGGCGAGCCGGTGCCAAATCCCGCTCCAACAGCTGTATGTTCTCCAGCATGAGTCATCCCCACCCCGAGCTTTCAGCCTCTCCATAACAACATTCCTTCTCTCTGATCTCAGATCCTGGCTGTGATCGCTTGCTGTCTAGTTCTCCTTCCTCCATCCACATGGTTCCTCCTGTCCAGGCTCAGTCCCCAGCCGAGGCAGCAGAGAGCAGAGGAGGCTTTGCCAGGATCACCAGAGCTTGAAACAAGGTGGATTCGGATCCCCTCCCTCTCCCAAAATCAAGAGGAGGTGCCGAATTACCCTGAGATTCATTTTTTCTCTCTCTGAAGAGACACAGTGACGTCGATTCTTTTTCATATTGTGTTTTGTTGTTCCTCCCCATCCAAGACGTGTAAGAGCGACCGCTGCCCGCCCTCTCCCAGAGCACTGGGGAAAGTGCTCTGAGCCTTTGGTCCTGCGCATCTCCTGTCCTGCCACGAGCTCTGCTCCAGAGCCTCCTCCCTGAGCCCCCTCCTCTCTCCCCCTGCTGTCACTTTTGTCCCCAGTGGGTTCTTTTCTCCTCTTCACTTCTCTGCTCCTCCGGAGGTGATCCCACTGTCTGCAAGGACACAGGCAACGGCAACAGCCACCTCTCCCTCCGTGAGCTGGGTACCGCAGGAAGGGTGGAAGAGCCAGGCTGAGCTCTTCCTCCTCTGCAGGAGCCTGTCCCCTGCACGGCCCAGCTTTCACCCCCTGGAGAACTGCAGGCAGCTGCCCTCTCCCCTACGCCTGCCTCCAACATCTTTTATCACATTAATGGTACACCCACGGGGAGACCAACCCGTTCCGGGCATCACTGGGCAACCTGCAATTGGAAAACCGCTTTTGAGCAGGCTCCTGCGTAGGGATGGGCTCCGTGCTGCCAGATCCCTCCCCTGCCCGTGCTGCCGAAAGCGCTGACCCTCACTCCTAAAGCTGCCGGCGCTGAGCTCTCGCCGCTACCCCCCTCCGGCTCGTTGGCCGGCTCCGCCTGGCACAGGTACAGCCTCTGAATAGAAATCAAATTTTGCTCAAAAGCATTAATTTCTTCTGGATCGTGGAGCGCCCAGATGGTCTCCAGTGGTAACGAAGGGAGACCTTGAACGTGTCGCTTGAGCAGCGTGAAAAGCCAAAGTCGAGTATCATTCCTCCCTGGGCAGTTGTGTTTGTTAGCTTGCCTGGATAGCCAGGATGAGTGAGGCATCGCTCCGGTCCCGCGGTGCAGCTGGCACCTGCGGCTATAACCCCTCGCCCTTCCCCAGCGCTCAGCGCTCAAGAAGCTCCAAAGTTTCCCAAACGCCGCTTTACCTGAGCCTGGCAAGGGGCCGGGGAACGATGACCCCGTGCAGCATCTCCGCAGCATAACCCAGAAGTGGGGATTTTCTTTCATCATCGACTGACTGGATGATGCTCCCCTGCCAGAGACGGGCGAGGAACCCGGCATCCTGCGCCCCGTTTCTGAGCTTTACCCCTAAAAACCTTTCCTGGGCAATGCTCCCTGCCATGGAGCCAGCCGGCTGGAGTCTGCATTTGCTTACGGACCGTGGGGTGCCAGTGGCAAAGTCGCACGGGGAATCGCAGGGTTGTGTTTTGTGGCTCCCTGGGGAGAGCAGGGGTCTGGTTTGATGCTCTTAGATTTACCACAACTACGGGGAAGAGGGGGCAATGCAAGCTCGGCACATTTTTAATTAAAGGCTGATAAACAGCCTCTCTGCCTGCAAAACACCAGTGGCTCGGGGGTGTAATGAGGCTGAATCTCCTCAGGACTTTCCAGTGCGTTGTGGTGTGGTGTTGGTGCGTGAATATGTTGGTGAAAGCTCGGATCAGTTGTTTCAGCGCATCGTGACGTGCCACCGGTGGTTGCAGCCGTGAGACGCTGCTCGCTGCCCCGCGGGGATGCGGATGCGGGGACGGGGATGCGGTGCCACGATCCTTGGGGCTGACGGAGGGGGCTGCGTGCATCTCTTTGGCAAGTTCAGAGGAAGAAAAAGCAAAGCGCCACGCTCAAAGCCGGCTCCTTGCAGAAGCTCTCCTCTTTGTGCCTGCCCGGAGGAGAAAGTGCTTCTGGAACCTGCTTTAAACACTGTCTGCGGGGGGCTGCATCGGACGCCTCGGCTGCCGAAGTTAACTTAGGGTAATGTTTTTATCCCAGCTGCTAAACTCTCCTGTGCTTTCACAGCTGGAAGGGGGAAACTACTACAAGCCCAGTCCCAGCGCAGGCTGGCCTGGCTGGGAGAAACGGGATCTTGTTGGTGCCCCGTAGGCCGCGGGGCTGGGGGGGTCTGTGCCGTGGGAGCGGCAGAAGGGTCTCTGGACTCTCTGCATCCCTCGTGGAGCGGGGGGCGCCATCCTGCGCGGGGGGGGGGATGCCGGGGCTGGGCTCCCTGCTGGGAAAGGCAGAGAGGGGACCCGAGGGGGAGAGGCATCC
>NW_008795030.1:15624-19775 GCF_000699145.1 Aptenodytes forsteri
CGGACACGGCACCGGCCGTACACGCTCACATCAACCCCGGGCACTCCGACCCCGCAGCGGGATGCACACCGGGTACCCACGGACGCGGGGCACCCACGGACACCGGGCACCCCCGGACACAAACAGGGTCCCACAGGCAGCAGGCAGACGCAGGGACACGCACAGACACGAGCACACGTATGCGCAGACGGGCACACACGCGTGCAGCCCGCGTACGCACACTCGCATGCACACGCTGACACGCAGGCGTGCACGGATGTGCACGCACACGCGTGTGCCAGCCCACGCACGGACACACACCCCCTTGCACGGCCAGAAACCGGGACCTGGGAAGCAGCCGGCTGTGCTACCCAAATGCCAGCACTTTTTGCCGTTCCCCGAGTCTCCTCGCCGAGGGTGGACGCGAGGAGCGGTCACGCAGCTAATCCCTGCGCAGGATTTGATGTAGACACTCGAGAGCGGAGAAGTGGGTGGAAATTATCCCGGTAGTTCCTGGACTTTGGGATCGGGCGGGCCTTTCGGCACAAGGGGCTCAGCTTTGCGGCTTGGAGGGGGGGAACAACCGCAGCCAGACCCACGGCTCCCGCCTCGCTTCCAGGTGGGTTTTGACTCCCGTTCACGAAATTGAGGAGACGGGGCTTTTGCGGGGTAAAGAGTAGGGGAGATGGGAGGTTTAAAATGCTGGAGGCAAGAGTAATCCCAGCTGGGGAATACGGCTGGGAACTTCACTGCTTGCAGGCGAAGTGGATTGGGGGTCCCTGGGGTGGGAGGAGATGGGTTCGTACCCGCTGGATAACTTGGGCCATGCCTGGGAGCAGGGAGGACTTGGCAGCCCCCCGGAGTCCCCTCCCTCTCTCCCTCCCTCCCTCCACACTGGCAGGGATTTTTCAAAGGAGCAGCAGGGAAGGTGCCAAATTCAGAAAGAGTTTGGTCCTAATTCACTGGAAATCCCAGCCTACGGTTTTGGGTTTTTTTTTTTTCCCTCCTTCCTTTTCTCTTGGCCGTGAGGATTTGCAAGGTGCTTGGCTGCAGCCTGCACCCCCGGGTGCCCCGCCACCCTGCACTACTTCCAAGAGGCAGGAATTCTCCCAGGAAATCCCCCTGAGCTCTCCGCTCCTCCTCCTCCTCCGAGCAAGCAAAAAGCTGCCATTAGAAATCCACTCTCCGTTTAAATTTAGATGCCTGCATTATCTTGAATTTGGATTTATTAATTATTTGCATCTGGTTTATATCAAAAAAAGTTGAGCAATGCAGATGTCCTGATTTTGGCATCAGCTGGAGGAGAAACACAAAATTCGCCGGCGTTTCTATTGTCTCCTTAAACAATGGCCCGTCAGAAGCAGCCAGGAATTACGATCCCCTTCACAGGGGTCTGACATGAGTTCAGCATCCGTCCAACTTGCGTGAGCTCCTCGCTACGGGTGACTGCGGCTCATTTCCCAGCCGTAGAGATTAGTCTAATTAGCAGAGCAAATCTGGGTAAGGCAAGCTCTTGTAATTAGTAATCAGTTGGATGTTTCCACGCACTTTCTTTGCCTGAGGGGTAGAGAGGAGTTTAGCGGATGGCCCCGTTTTGGGAGCAGGGAGGACTTTGGAGCAGTCAAGGTGAACAGGGCTGGTGGCAGTGGTGGCTCTCCCCGCTCCAGGGCATTGCTGCGTCCCATTTGCCCATCAGGACCTTCTCGCCTGAGGGACCCCACCAAGCATGGGGTGGAAAGCAAAGGGACAGACCCGTCTGTGTCCCCAAGCCACCCCAGCACCGTCTTTCCCCATAGCCTGCTGTCCTGGATCACATTCCAAGTGACAGCGGCGGCCCTGGTGGCTCCTGGCTGCTGTCTGGGACGTGTGACCTGAAGATGGGAAGCCGGCAAGATGCTTCTCCACCGCTTGGCCAGGTGTTGGAGGTGGTGTCCCCATCAGCGAGTGCTTAGTGGAGGGGGTTGTGTGTTAATGTCTCGTCCATCCCGTCCTTCGCCTGGGGAAGCTGAGGTCTCCACTGCTGCAGAGAGAGAAACAAGGGATGTTTCAGACTGATGAGCCATCACCTCTGGGTGACGGGCAGAGGGTAAATAGTCACAGCCGGGATCTCCTGTGCTGCAGCAAAGGTGAAAATATATCACAAGCCCCGTTAAAAGCAGGCGTGAGACCCTCAGCCCAGGACCAGAAGGTGGTTCCCACTGGGAAGGAGGATAATCCTTCCCGCACCATGATAATTAACGTTACTGGGTTTATATGAAAGCTTCTATGAGGGAACTTAATTAATTATGATTGATTAACGGGTGTCCCCAGCCAAAGCTGAAGCTGAAGCGACAGATTTTGTCACCGCGTTGAGAACACACTTGTGCTGGGGTCACAGCAGGGAGATTTACCCCTCGGGACAGAGCCCGGAGGAGGCTTTGCAGCTTTGGGCTGGGAGCTGCCGGTGGGTGCTGGGATGGTGACAGGGTTTTCTTCTGCTGGGAGAGTCCCAGAAAGATACCCAGAGGCTTTTTATCTTGTTTCTTCTCTCTGGACACCTTTAATGTGTAGCCAAGGGGAGAAATTTGAAGTGGACTGAGAAAAATAGGAAAGGAGGAGGCACCACGCGGGCGAGGACGTGGGGCCTCAAACCACCCCGAGCATCCAAGGTGATGGTTGCACCACACGCCGGGACCGACGCTGCTCCCCCGCCGGCTTCATCGCTCCTCTGGCCGGGATGGGAGGTGAGATGGGGAGAGGGGAGCCGGTGCCCGGGTGCTGCTCCACGCGATCACCTCCCTGCCCTGGGCCGGGGATGGCATTGGAGGTTAGGCTGAAAAAGGGAGTTATTTTTAAGCATCACATCTCGGCGCAGACTGTCATTACCATTCTCCGTACCTTCCCTGATGGGTGGGGAAGCCAGGGAGGGCTCTCGCAGCTCGGCGCATCCTCGTACCCATAAGGTCTCGGCTGCCTGGGTCCCCCTTCCCTGCGGAGGGGGGATTTGGGGGAGCTCAGCCACCACGGGCTTTGGCATCACGGGCTCCCTCGAGCACTTGGACGAGGCAGAGGGGGCTGCGCTGTGTCTCAGCACTTTGGGGGTCTCGCCCATCACCGCAGCCTTTAAACACTGCGGTTTGTTCCCAAAGTCAGGAGAGCGGCTTTAAAGCCGCAATATTTTAGGAAAAGAAAAGGAAAAATGAGGGGCTTTCTGTTTGTCAGGCATTTCTTGAGTGCTCGTTACAGCCTGGGCTGCTCCCCGTACCAGCTCCCCGGGGCGATGCGCTGCAGATGTGACGTGCAGAAGACCCACGAGATGGGATCCTGGGCACAGGGTGGGATCCTGGGCACAGGGTGGGACCGTGCCCCTCGGATGGGCAATGCAGCCTGGAGTGGGGCAGGACAGCAGCGATGGAAATGCTCTCCCTGGGGAGATGCTGGGTTTTAAATCTCTGCTGGTGGGGTGGAGTTCGTCCCTCCCCGAAGCCCTTTGCAGGTGTTGTTACCCTGGAAGGATAACTGGCAAGGGGGATAAACCTGCAAGGGGAAGGCAGCTGCCCTCAGCGTTGCCTGCGCTTGGCCCTTTTCCATAAGGTGTTTTTGCAGCTCTCCAGTGCATCGCCGAGCTGGCTGGCCGCTGGCTGGCATCTCCTGCGACATGGCACCAGGGTGGCACTGCCAGGCACCAGTGCAGCCCCTCATCCCTTGGCCGGAGGGAGATTTTTGAGGCCAAATCTGCTTTTTGATAGCCTGTGGCACGCTGCGAACTCAAGCTGACAGCACGGTCATGGGAGGGGCAAAGCATCCCCAGGGCACCCAAGGGATGTGGGGACCCGCCTGCGAGAGGGACCCTTCCCAAATTCTGCTTTACCCCCAGCCCAGCTCCGCTGTTGTCGGATGAGTTGGGATTTAGTGTCAAATTTTTGGAGCATCTGTCTGCGAAGGCGGCAGGAGAGGATTGGGGTGGGAGGGTGGAGCCAGCAATATGCCTTCGTGATGGGGGGGATTAGAGAAATATTTGCGTTTATTTTAATGCCAGGCTTATTGCGGGGATTGGAAGCTTAACTCCGAACCTGGCAGCAGAGCAGCCCTCATCTCGCTCTATAACGCTAACGGCATTTACATTTCTATACTGTCGTTCCTCCCCACCGGGAATCGAAACCTCAAAACCGGAGGCGTCGGGTTCCGGTGGA
>NW_008795030.1:20160-27411 GCF_000699145.1 Aptenodytes forsteri
GTGGTGGCAGGGGGCCGCGGAGGGGGTGAAGGGGATTCCCTGCCTGGAGGCAGATTGCCAGCATCTGCCTGTCCCTCCTGCCCTGCATCTCCATCCCTGTTCCCTGGGGAAAGGGAGGGGAGCGGGGACTGGGGTCTGGGTCTAGACCCCGTGGATGCGGGGTGGGTGGGCACCCACTGGTCCTGCTGCGCCCATTTTTAAGCACCCCAGCTCCCAGTTTAACCCCGGGCCGTATCCAGTACAAAAGCATGGGAACAGCAGCCCGGCACGGCCCAGGTGAGCATCGCCTGGACCCAACACGTTGCCCTGGGTGGGACCCTGGGGGGATGCTTGTCCCCGTGGGCGCTGGCTTTGGCTCCACGGGGTCTCGGGGGGGTTAAAGGAGGTGACGGCGGAATTGGGTTTAAAGAGGCTCGGCCGAGGCTTGGGGCCAAAAATAGGAGGTGTCTGGTGGGTGGGGGTGTGTGTGTGTTCAGGGCGACTTCAGGGGCTGTGAGCCCTGGGGGGGGGGTCACATTTCCACCCCCAGCCGGCATCAAAGAGCCTTTGCTCTGCTCTTGCGGTTTAGGGGGTTTTACTTTTTTTAATCCCTAAGTAGCCAGCAAGGCATTTAAAAGGTTTAATATAAATTTAAGAGAAGTTGAATCTAAGATGGTAATTGGAGAAAGCCGGGACATAATCTAAATCAGGGCATTTGGAGGCAAAAAACCCCACAGTCTTTGGGACGTGTTCAAGTGCCCGGTTGTTTCCCTTTAATACCGAAATATTTAAAAACTCGTTTTTCCATTCAGGGTGACCATTGCATTCGGTTTATTGTGTTTCCCCCTTTGCAATGCAGGATTATCGGCTTGTTTCACAGAAAGGTTTAACACCCCACTCAGCAGCGGGCTGTGGGTTTGGGTTGTTTTGCTTGGGACTTTGGGGTTTTTTGCTTTAAATCTCCCTTATTCAAATTGTCACAGCTTGACAGCCTTGTGCCAGGAACACGCTGTCATCCTGAAACTCATATCTTTAATTCCTTCCCTCTGATGCTAATAACACCTTAAGATGATTAAGGCCAGAAAAAAACCCCTTAGTATCTTATTTTTCTGCCGTCGGCGATGCTGGTTGCTGGCTCTGGGCGCTTCATTCATCTTGGGGAGCAAAATTAGAGCCGTCACCCTCCTCCTATCGGGGTGTTTCTCCTTGGTTTTAGTTTCTGGCTTTTCATTGCTGAATATGGATGCCGCCAGGCTGCCGTGCTAGCCAAACGCTTTTCTTTTGCAATTTAAGATGCAGCGGCGTGGCGAGCCCTCTCCCGCAGCATCCCTTGGCTGGGGGCCACCCTGCAGCGCTCCCCGCTCACGCCGGTGGCACGTCCCCGGCCCCCGTTTGGGAACAGCCCGGGCAGCGTTCCCACACCGGCCCCCGGCAGTGCCGGCAGTGCCAGGAGACGCAGGCGAGGGCACGGACGCGCCGTCCTGCCCGGGCTGCACAGCCACAGCCCACATTACCAGCCACTGCTGGGCACACAGCAGCGAGCAGCTGGGCTGCAAGGGCACAGATTCCCATCTACATGAGGTTATTTATTTTTTTTAAAGATGTTTTCGGTCTGGGACATGTTCAGAGCGTGTTTTTCCTTCCCCACATCACCGGGCACCACTTACCCTGTGCACGATGGTGCCAGCCCAGCTGCTGCTTCCCTGCCGGGCTGGTCACCGGCTGGTTTTGGCAGCAGCTTTGACACCTTCTTGCTCATCTAGGAAACAAGGTACTGGATAAAAATAAATACTGTGCACTCCAGAACGCCCCGTAAATCCCTGGATGGGGAGCTTTATCTCGGTGTGTGTGAGGGCAGGACCCTGTGGATGCACTGAGCGGGTCGGCTTCTCCCTGAAGCAGAAGACAGCAGCAGATTGGGAAAAGAGCCTCTTTCAGCTAAAATCCTGCGCGGGTGCTGGGTTGGTGGGTCCCGCAGCCTGACGAGCGGCTCGAGGCCGATGGGACATTGGTTTAGGTTTTTAGGTCCTGTTTGGATAGCAAGCGGAGCAAACTGGGGTTTGGTTTGGGTTTTCACGTGCAGCGATGCCGCCGTTTCCCCAGCAGGCAAATAAACGGCCCCTTCCCTCGCTGCCGTCGAGCCGAGCTGGCTGGTGCCACTCTTTTGCAGGTGTCGTAGGACTCGGGGACCCAGGACAGGTCATTTTGGCCCCCCGATGCCAGCGATGTCTCTGTGCCGGTGCAGCGGGGTCCCGGCCATCCTTGCTGCCCTGGGCAACCCAGGGGGTTTAGGGATAGGAATTTTGAGGCTTTGGCAGCATGGTCAGAGGGAGCCCCTTAGCCCTTCCACTGCTCTCGAGCGGAGAGAGAGAAGTAACTCGAGGAAGGTAGGCAGGCAAAGGAGGAGAGCAAAGCTGCTGGTCCCTGATGTGGTGCGGCCTGCGGGCTTGGTGTCCCCCATGTTCCTGGCATCCCCGTGCTCCCAGACTCCACGTGCTCCCCATGCTTCTGGCATCCCCATGCTCCTAGTGTCCCCATGCTCCTGGCAACCCTGTGCTCCCAGTGTCCCTGTGGTCCCCACGCTCCCGGCATCCCCATGCTCCCAGCATCCAGGGCATGCAGACCCCCAGACCCATCAAGTGATGCCTCTTCTCCCCCTTTTTCTCCTCCCCACCCCGCAGGAAGAGCAGCCGAGCCGGAGACGATGACTGCCGAGAGCGCCCAAAACCCAAGGGCCCCAGGGGGGGGCAGGGGGGGGGGGGTGCCAAGCCGCCAGTGCCCCCCGCTCCGCCGCGGCGCCGGGGACGCAGGCTGCGGCACAAGTCACCGCCGGAGGTCCCGGTGAAAGGGCAGCTTCGCATGCGCTCACCATCGGGAGCCTTCGTCATGGTGGGCATCTCGGTGGTCCTGGTGGGCATGACCATCGCCGTAGTGGGCTACTGGCCCCACCGGGGACCTGGGGGCACCGGGGCCGGCACGGGGAACGCCAGCACTGCAGGGGACATGAGGAGGGAGGTGGCTGCCGGGCGCCACGTGCCCCACAGCGAGAAGCTCAAGCTGGTCGGCCCCGTCATCATGGGCATCGGGCTCTTCATCTTCATCTGTGCCAACACCATGCTGTACGAGAACAGGGACATGGAGACCCGCAGGCTGATGCAGAAGGGTCTCTACTCCATGGCGGCGGGTCTCCCCAAGGGGAGCGGCCCCGAGGACAGGCGCTGCCAGCATGGTGATGGCCAGCCTGTCCCCAAGGCCAACGCCGAGTGCGTGGAGGGCTGCTACCAGGTGGATCTCTCATGCCAGCCCTGCCCCGGCCCCGGCAGCAAGTGGTCCAACTGCTATGGCTCCAACAGGCTCCAGACCACGGCCGAGCTCCGCCAGCACCCGGTAGCATCCCCCGCCGCCTCCCTCCTCAGCCTCCGCTCCGGCACCTCGGCCGAGGCCAACCTCAGCCTCTCCTGCCATGCCAGAGCCGAGTCCCTCCTCAACTCGGCCGTTGGTGCCTTGGCGTTGCCCGTCATCAAGCTCAACAACCGCTTGCTGGACGCGGCAGGGGGGGGGGGGGGGGGGAGGGACCGCCGAGCCCCCCGCCGAAGCACCACGGCTCTCCTGGGCTCCGCTCTCCGCCGGTGGCAGCATCGCACCCCGCAGCCAGGACCGTGGTGGTGGTGGCCACGTCATCATCAACGTGGATGGCGGCTGCCCTGGCGCGGAGCTGGTGGCAGCGGAGCTCAGCCTGGATGCGCAGCTCCACACCCCGGGACACTCCAAGTCCCTGGACCTCGGCCGGCCGGGGGTGCTGCTGGTGGCCCCCATCAAGGACCGTAAGAACCGGAGCTGGCCCCGGCTGGACCACGTCAGCCTGGTGGGTTACGCCAAACTGGAAAGCACTGGCGAGTCCTCAGACCGGCTGCTGGAGCCCAGCAAGCCCCAGAGCTGGGGCGAGCCCCGACCCAGCTCCTGGGCGGTGGGGATGGAGCAGGGCACGCGGGTCTGATGTCCCCACAGCCCTCAGGGACCGTGGCGTCGCAGTCCCTCATCCTGGCCCACAGCACCCACCAGCGACCCCAAAACCCCACATCCAGGAGGGGTTCGGGGGCGGCGTTTTTAAGCGGATGCCAAGAGGGAAGTCCCAACCCGCTGCTGGGACTCGCCCGGGGTGGGATGTCCTCTCCTGGCTGCGTCTTGACAGCTTCCCGGTGGATGCCCTTGGCCTTACAAGCCCTTCTCCTGGTGGCTTTTCCAGAGGAGCCCTCACTTTGAGACCCAACACAAACTGCGGGATGGGAACGCAGGGCGGGCGAACCCCCACCCGCCCCTGCAGCACTTTATTTCAGCAGGGCTGGGGTAGGGGGGGGATGTTTTGGGGGGTGGTGTCGCCTTGCCCAGCCTCAACCCACCAGAAAATTTGCTTGACCAGAGCACGTAAGCCCAACGGGGCTATTAAATATTATCTCGATGCCATGCGGTCCCGCCTCGCCTCATCGTCTCGCCTGCGGGATGCTCGGGGTGGGCAGCGCGCCTGCGGCAGCCGGTCCCAAAGGGTCTCCGAGGCCGTGCTGCCCCCACCCAGGCTCAGCTGGAGAGAGTAAGGATGCTCTATAACCAGCTGCTGAATATTTGCAGGATGAGGTGACAAGCTCAAGGTTGGGTTTGTTCTTTTTTTTTTTGCAGAGTAGGGATGTAAAGGTGCCTGGGGAGCTGCAGGCAGCGAGCGAGGTGCTGCCGCCCCCCCCTCCTGCTGTGCAGGCAGCTGCAAAATTAAAACAGAGTCGCTGGGGTGTGGTGGTTCCAAAAGCCCGTCTGGGTCGGGGTTTATTTGTGCTGTTTTCTAGTGGGGTGAAGGATGCGGGTAGTGGGAGGATGCGACGGCGCAGAGAGGCAGGGGTGAGTGTTGGTGCTGGTTTTGCCGGGCCCCCCGTTGGGTGCCGTCGCGTTATTCGGTGCCCTTTGGATGCAGAACAGGAGCTGCACAGGACGAGGCCGGAGAGCCAGCCTTGGCACTGGGGTGGTGCGATCCCCAGAGAGAAGGCAGTGGGGTGAAGGATGCGGGTAGTGGGAGGATGCGACGGCGCAGAGAGGCAGGGGTGAGTGTTGGTGCTGGTTTTGCCGGGCCCCCCGTTGGGTGCCGTCGCGTTATTCGGTGCCCTTTGGATGCAGAACAGGAGCTGCACAGGACGAGGCCGGAGAGCCAGCCTTGGCACTGGGGTGGTGCGATCCCCAGAGAGAAGGCAGCACAGAAACAAAACCCTCCAAAAACCCGTCACGGCAGGAAAACGCTGTAGGAAAATGTGGATAAAATGAGAAATGAGGTAGTGAAACAGGGTTCGCTCTGTTGGAGGAGGCTGCATTGCGGGATGCAGTTCGCATCCCATCTCTGGAGACGGCTCCGGGCTCAGCAGCCCGGGGAAGAAAAGTGTCGGCTGCCCGTTTTCCTGCAAATGAGCAATTTTTGCTCTGGCATTTCTTTCCCGATCCTTTCCCAGGGCCTTTGCCATGTTGGCCCCCGGGGAAGGCATGGGCTGGTCACTGCTTTGGTGCTCAGCCCCCATTCCTGTTGATTCTCCCCGGCACACGGCAGCGGTGTCCCTCCCATGTCCCCGTGGGTGAAGCCCACCCAGGAGGGCTCGTGGGGACAGGGGGTGAGGAGCTGTCAGGTCCCGCCGGCTGTGGCACGGCCACGAGGCAGCAATGGTGGGGCACGGTTAAAATAAATAGGAACTGAAGGAATATCCTTCACCTTTGTGTTTGTAAGGAAGGCAGAGGCTGGAGGGTCCCAGCTGTGCCACCAGCTCGTGTGAACGCTGGAACAACCCCCCCCCGCCTGTCCTCCCTTGAGCCTGGGAGGCACGACACTGGGGTTTGAGCCGGTCCTTCTCCCCCCAAAAAAAACCCTTTTTTTTAACACCGGGTCCATCTCTGGCTCTGGCAGAGACCCAGGAGTCGGGGGGTGGTTGGGCACCCACTGCTGACGGACGCTGAGCCTCGGGCGGCTGCTAAGGGCACCGAGGCGGGAGCATCCCCACAGCCCCTCCGTGGCAGGTACCACCTGGGCAGACGGCTGCATCTTTCCAAACCATCTTTTTGCTCTTTGCCTGTTTCTTTTCCCCCATCTCCGGGGAGATGTCACCTACCAAAAAGCAGAGAAGGATTTTTTTTTGCAGCAGCAGCAGCAGCAGCTTTGCCTTGTTGAAGCATCCGGCACCGGCATCTTGCCAGGCACCCCCTCTTGATCCTGCCCTCCCCATCGATCCAGAAGTAAATGGTGCCCCTCGTGCTCTGATCGCTGCCCTGGTCCTGTTCGCTGGCCAGAAACACCCTGTCCGTCCGCAGCAGCTGTATCTGCCGGTGCCGGGGGGCTCGTCCCAGCCCGTCCCACTCCCCCTGGCTCTTCTCATTTCGGATGCCAAGGGTGTCGAAGGATGGATCAGAGCGGAGGGGCGAGGACGGCTCTGCTCTCCGGCAACTCGGGAGGCTTCAAAATGTGGCGTTGCTGCCTAGATGGGATCTCTGCCTTTTGCCTTCCCAAGACCAGAGCCCGCCATGGTGCATGGGAATGGCTGAAATATGTTTTCTCTGCATTAAATGTTTTGGGGTTTTTTTATTCCTGTCTCTGCTTCTCCCTCTCTCCGGCCTGAAGCGAGCACAGAGCCTCGGACCTTGCAAACCTCAGGGACAACAGCCTTCTCCAGACCAAAACATCCCTGCAGAATGGCTTGGAAAATGCCTTTTCTGGCAAAAACATATTCCCAGCACGAGCGTTCCCAGCAGCTCGGAGACCGACATCCCCCTGGCCCAGGGCTGGGGCTGGGCAGAGGGGAACCATCCCCGGCCAGGGGCTCTTGTCACCCCTTTTTGTCACCCCATGGGGCTGGGGACTGGGGACAGGGCTGCGGGAGCCAGGGAGGGTTGTGCCGGTGATGGTGGTGTCTCTTGCCCGGCTTTCATCGCCTTCCACATGGCCCCGCATTACCAACGGCGCTTGGCACCGGAGCTGGGAGACGGCAGATTAAAGCCTGCAAGAAACAGAACCGCTCCGCGCTCGTTTTAGAAAAGCCAGGGGTTTCCACAACTTTTATTTTTTTCCTCCCTTTGAAAACTCTGCATGTTTTGTTTCCATTTTTATTACTATTTTTTCATTTTAATTTCAATTTTGCCTTTCAAACAGGAGCGATATCTGCTTCGTGCCCTATTGCCTGGAGCAGATCCGGCCCCATCTCCACCTTCCCCCGTGCCCCTCCACCTGCTCCCAGCCTGCCCCATGCAAGACCC
>NW_008795030.1:27431-28758 GCF_000699145.1 Aptenodytes forsteri
GCCGCCCCTAAGCATCTCCCCCCCCACCCCTGCAGTGCTTTTTTCCTGCTTTCCAAGAAAAGGCTGACTCTGTTTCCAATGCGAACTCTTCCAAAAAGTTTGGGTACCAGCACCCCCCTTTGCAGGGAAGCAGAGATGGGACCGACGGCCGCAGTTTGGGAGTCGGTAGCATCCCCGAGGTTTCGCTGGGAGCGATACCGGCCCACAGCTCAGCTATTTAGTTGGCTGCTTAATCTCAAAATTACTCAGGCACTGTTTCAATGCAATAAACAGCAACAAGAGAAAGTCACCGGCGGGGTCTGCCCCGAAGCAGCGTCCCGGGGGACATGCCAGGAGGTTGTTTTTATCTGAAAATAGCTTTTCATTTGGGCTTAACCAGCTGCAGCCAGAGCTAATGCCAGGCCCTGGGCCACGCTTCGGAAACTGGCAGCAAGAAATTGGAACCCAAAACGCGTCGAGGAGCCGCTCCAGGAGCTGCTTTAGGGCTGGGGGGGCTTTTGTTTTAATTTCCCCCTTCATTTTCTGGCTGGGGCTAAGCCCGACCTCGGGAAGCGGCTGCAACCCAATGTGGCAAATGATGGGGGACGAGAGGGGAACCTGCCTGCAATGTGTCCTGCCTGGAGCACGCACCCGCCCCGGCATCCTCCTGCCCAACTCGGCAGCATCCTCCGGGGAGGCACTGCTGAGCCACGTAGGGATTGTTTCAAAATGCAAAGCTGCTTTACTAATTAATCCGGGGGGGTGAGAAGACCCGTGCTCTCTCTGGGGAGAGCATCATCTGCGCATCCCTCACCTGCAGCTCTGCCTGCGGACACGGTTTCAAGAGTGTTTGTGGGATTTTCACAGCGCTGGCTTCAAACGGCTGGTCCTGCCGTGGGTGCTCTCACCCCCACGCTGTCCCCGCAGCGAGCTGGGAATAACACTGGGTAGGGATGGATCTGGGTTAAAAACAAAAATTTAAAAATAAAGCAAAAAAAAAAAAAATCCACCCTGGATCCCTCCATTGACCCCACTCGGCTGCAGAACTGTGAAGTTAAACCTTCCTGGAGATCTCACGCTGTGCAGCTTGTGAAGGGCGATGCGGGACGGTTTCTTCTCATCCTGCCCAGGAACCAGCTCTATGAACTGTAGATTAAATACTCAGCCGTTATCACCCACCGGCATGTCCCCACCCCGGGAGGTGCCTGCTGCAGGAGGCGATTCCTACCAAGAAGAGGGGGATTTCACCAAAAACACCAGCAAAAGAAAATAGTGGGGTTGTCCCCAACGCTGACCAGGACCCACCACGGGGTGTCCCTTAGGCCACCGTGGCAGAGGATGGAGGCAG
>NW_008795030.1:29790-32169 GCF_000699145.1 Aptenodytes forsteri
TGCTTCTTTTGGATGCTTTATTAAAAAAAAAAAAAAAAAAAGGAAATAAGTGCGATGCAAAGTGCCTCTCTGCATTAATGAGCCAGTGCTGAGCCAAGGGCACCCATCTTGGTGGTTCCCAGCACCCGAGGGAGCCGGAATGGGGCTGGAGCTGGGGTGGATTTGGGGGTAGTTGCTTGATTTATTTCTTTTTTTGCTTTATTTTTTAGCTCTTGTGGGTTTGGGGGTGTTCTGCACAGACTCGCTGGCACCCCAGGCTCTGCACATTTCTCCTGCTGCAGAAAGGGGCTGTGCAACGTGGGGCTGATCCCCTCGGGGCTGCTTCTGGGTGGGATGGGGAGAGCCAAGCTCCAAGGCCCGAGGCCCCCATCAGCTGCTATCAGCGTCCCCGCGATGTGTGCTGTCGGAGCTGGAGCCCAAATCTCTGGGGCTTTGGCTTAGAGCCTGTTGGGGACCGCTGCCCGTGCTGGGGGCAAACGGGGGGGAAGGACAGGGTGCGTGGATAACAGGGTATGTCTGGCATGCAAGGGGTTAACTGGGACTTGGGGGCATTTAAGGGCTGGGAATTTGGGCTTTGAGAATCCTACCCCAGGAAAACTGTCTCGTACAGAGAAGCTTGGTAGGATGGGGGGGGGGGGGGGCAGGGGAAAGCTTGTGTCTGACCACCTTGGAGCGGTGCTGCGGCGGAGGCAGAGCAGCGCGTGGGTCGGGAACAGCCAAAAGCCGCCGCGTGTGGCTCCCCGGGGACTCGGCTGCACCGCCACGCCGCAGTGGACCAAAGCGTGGCCAGCTCCGGAGCCTGGAGCAGCCTGGGTGTCCCACAGCGGGCAGGATGGGCAGCTGCTTTCAGGAGATGAGCTGTACCCACATTGGGGTGCCAGAGCTGGGGCCAACGGAGCCGTCCCCGCCGCGGGGACAGCAGGGCAGTGATCTGCTCCTGGATGTGTCCTACAGGAGAAAGCTCCCATGGCACCAAATGCCGTGGCCACCCGCGATGGCCCCTGGGTGCTGGAGCTGCACCCACCCGCTGCCTCGTCCTGGGCGAGTGCCTGGCCACGGGTTTGCACCTGCACAACTGGCCCCTGCTGCCGCCTCGGATCCCACGGCGGCAGCTCTGCAAGTTTCCCCGGTACTTGCCGAGGGCAGGGGGACGCATCCAGCCGGCGTGTCCCGCTCCGCGGGGCGACGGAGGGGCCGGAGTCTGGCCAGGGAGCTGCTGCTCCCCGGCTCTGCGGGGTGGGAGGGGGAGGCGAGGCGGCGGGGGGGATGGTGCGGGGGCTGGAGGGATGCCGCTTCAGGGCTGCGGTGCTTGAGAAGCCCGGTGTGGAGCAACTGGGCTGTACTGGTGTGCACTGGGGTGTAATCCCGCCCGTTGATTCAGTTTTCCAGCCTCCCAGGAGCTGGCAAGGTCCTGGGGTGCTCTGCAGAGCAATAGGGATGCTCTGCTCCCCTAAACCGATTTTGGGGGCTGTTCCTGGGGGATCATCGAGTCCTTAGAGCCGGGGTGGGAGTGAAGAGCTGCTGGGGCTGATGCCCGCAGTCTTGCAGGTGTCCTGCAGTGGTGCTTACCTGGGGGGGCCCGGGACAAAGTGGGGATGAACCCAGTGCCACCGACCCAGCTGCTGCAGGATGGGAGGTCACTCCCTGCCTCTGGCTTTGACTTTTCCCCCCATGCCTCAGTTTCTCCAGTTATGGAGCTCAGGGCTGAGTTTGATGTGTCCTACCTGGCCCGTTGCAAATGCAGTTCTTCCCTTTCAACCCTGTTTATCCCGGACCCTAAACCACTCTGGGCTCTCCCGTCTAGAAGTGATGGAGTCAACCCCGCTGCTTGCCTGGCTCCCGCCGCAATTCCCCTCGAGGCCCTGAGAGCGGCCCTGACCCCAGGGCACCACGCTGACCCGCCGGGAACACGACTGGCTGCCCGAGCCCCCAAAACTAGAGGAACGACCTAAAAATAGCCCGGGCTGGAACAAGCTGGTGTTTGAATGGGAACTTTCTCCTCCCAGTGTGATGGCTGCTCCTCTGGGTCACGGGTCAGGGTCCGGGATGGAGACCCAAGGAAGGACAGGGGATGGGGATGGGTGACGAAGGGAAACGGCTTTTGCGGCTCCTTCCCAAAGGATGGGACCTCTGAGATGGAGCCATTGCCTTTGGTGCGGGATCTGGGGGCTGGAGCTGGCACAAGGCCACCCAGGAGCCCGGGCTCGGCCCCCCCGGGAGCCTGCGGGCTGCTGCCACCTTCTGCTGGTGTTGGGACAAGGGGTTTGGGTTTTTTTTTTTTAATTTATTTGCATCTGTCTAGATTGCCATGGTGTTTGTTTACCTAATATTTTCCCTTGCTTGTAACCAGGCAAAAATGCCACAGGGCTCCAGGCTGGG
>NW_008795030.1:32404-34834 GCF_000699145.1 Aptenodytes forsteri
AAAGGCACCCAGAACTTGGGACACCTGGCCCAGGGGAGGCTTTAAGGGGGGAGAGCTTTAAGGAAAAGCCTTTCCAATCGTGGTGGTCTCCCAGTTGACGGCCCCAGGGCTCGGCGGCAGAGCGAAGGGTCGTGGCTGAGCATTGGTGGTTGGTGTTTGCTGTCCCTGCGCTTGTCCCCTGGGGAAATGAGCCGGGGACAAATTTCCCCCGGGCATTTCAGATGGGGCTCAAACGTCCCCTGTGCTGTGCGTGTCCTTGCACTTGCGATGGCAATGGTCCTGCCCGGCAAAGCGCTGTGGCTCGGGCGGACGGGCTGTGTGGGAATGGGTCCCAGGTGCCACCGATGTCCCTGCAGCGCGTCAGGGCCAGCGCTGGGGAGGGGACGGGCTGGGAGCCCCTTGGGGAGGGCAGGGGCAGTGGGGACGGTCGCCAGCTCAGCATCCCCTCGCCGCAGGGCTGCCCTGGTTGCGGGGCTCTCAAGGCTGATGGGTTTTCTGCCAGGACACGCTGCCGGAGTCCAGCACACCCCGGTCGGTGGTGCTTCCCCCCCCCGGATTGCCTGATGCCGAGCCGGGTGCTGTGGGGACGGGCTGGGACCCACCTCCGCTATGAGGGCAGCTCATTGAAGCCAGGCAGAGCTCAGTGCTGCTCCCTGGGCTATTTAAACAATTCAGAGAGGGGGCAGGTGATGCCTTGGCCGACTGGCTGCTGAGCGGGTGACTGACCCCCCAAAGTGCAGCTGAGCAGAGTAATTAAGATAATTCTTGGCTGTTTGTCCCCCAACACCATGTCTTTGGAGCTGCGGTTCGTGCCTGGCTGGGGCTCATCACACCAGCACCTTCTCTGAAGGAGCTGGGTCCCCCCCGCAAGCCCCAGCACCCCGGGACAGGGTTATTTAAAGCGCGTTTTTGGCGTGACCCTAATCGGGTTGGACAAGGCGAGGAGCCCAGGGCTGCCCCGGCCGCGTGCGACAGCCCGCACTGGCTTGGAGAAATAATGTGATGTTCGGCTCTGCCTCGTTGTTGTAAGTAAATCAAGTTGCTGTGACATGTTATGGAAAAGCAGCTCCAGCGGTGGCCGTTTCCCCAACTACCCAAGGCCGATTTCTGTGGCTCCTTTGTAATTTTTGCTTTACAGTACATTGAGATTTAATACTTGGAGCGGCTTGAAAGCAAACTGGCCAAAGGCAGGGTGTCGGTAAGATGCAATGACTTGTCTCTGGAGCAATATGAATTAATGTTGCTTTTAGGAGGTGAATACAGCCATACGCAATAGCGGCAACGGGGTGAAAAAAGGAGGTGAATCCAGCCATACGCATGACGCATGAGCGGGTGGTGTAACCCTTCCCTTTCTGTCAGGGAAACTGAGACACGGGGGGGTGGGGGGTGGGCCACCCCCAGGGCTGCCCCCTGCCCCGGCAACGGGGTGGCGTAACCCTTCCCTTTCTGCCGGGGAAACTGAGGCACGGGGTGGGGGTGGGGGGTGGTACCGCAGCCACCCCCAGGGCTGCCCCTGCCCGCAGGGATGCTCTTCCCATCCAGTTCCCAGTCTCCAGCCGTTCCTAACTGGGCCAACTGGCTTTTGTTCTGTGTCAGGCTGGCGGCCAAGGTGGCCCGTCAGCTTTCTGCTCGGTATTTCTGTCCCCCTTAAAGATGCTGCGGCCAGAAAAAAAATGAGCTGGGCAAGGGAAAAAAAAAAAGCAAAAAAAAAAAGCTGGGTTAGACATCTCCCCTGCTCCAGTTCAGTCACGTTCACTCAGGGTTAGGCAGCAGCTGCCGAGCAGAAACCCTCACCTGAGCTCACCTTAAATTCAGTAGCTCAAAGGGAGGTTTTATATCAAGCGATGATGCTCGATATAAGCAAGAGAACTTGGACTCTGGGGCTCCCTTATGTCCCTTTCTGGGGGCTTTGGTCCTGCATGCGGCCCCGCTGGGAGCTGTTTTAAAGCCTCTGAAGCCGCCAGGAGCACAGGAAAACTCAGCCGGTGGCAGCGGCAGAGCCCGGCACGGGGCCGGGGAGAGCTCTGGCGGTGGCGGCACACGAGGCGACAGGTCTGGCTTAGGTTGGAAAAAGCAAATTGCCACGAAGCCAGGCTGGGGAGAGAGACCCGGAGGAGGGCGAGGATAAGAAAAAAGGCTTCAGGGCCAGGGAGACAGTTTTGTTTGAAAATTTATTGAAAAATGCAATACAAGAAGCAATACTGAACACTTACGGCTGTCTAAATGCTACGGCAACTTTCCCTTTGATTTACTATGAAAGTCCAAATTAACAGCTCCCATCACTAGTCAGTCTATAAAGATTTGCAAATTTTAAAAGTTCCTATTTATTTTTATAAAGAAGAGTGTAAACAGCTAGCCTAGACAATTCACAATTGCCTTAAAAAAAATTTTACAAAGCTCCTTCATTTTTTTTTTTTTTTTTTTTTTTTT
>NW_008795030.1:36227-115154 GCF_000699145.1 Aptenodytes forsteri
ATTTTTTTCTTTTTTTTTTCTTTTTTTTTTTTTTACAAGTTTCATCTCTAAGGCTGGGACACTACCACCTCTTAAGGTAATTGTACAATTAGGAAAATCTGCAAACCACAGTTTATTAAAACCAGAAATCAGTCAGTCCTTTGCTAACACATCTGTGTTGGTCAGAGATTGCTATTTGGCAACCGGTGCTGCCGTTCCAGTTTAATGGAGGAGAACATGAGCTCCTTGCCTTCCTTTCTATAAAAACATTCATTCATATATAAATAGCTTCCATATAATGTATATTATACAATCAAGACAGTCTCTGGGTGAATTTGTGGAGTGGGAAGAGCTGGGAACATTCATATAAATAGACCTTACTTAGCTGGTTTGTCCCTAGAAATAACACAGCACGCTAAGAGCCAAGGATTTTAAAAACCCGTCGGAGGTGGAAGGGGTGCGGGCAGCCCCGGCTGAGGATGGAAGAAGCTTCTTCTGCTCTTAACTTTCATCTTCTTCCCAGGCTGCCACTGCTCCCGTCCAGCTCCTGGGCTCGGGCGCTGCACGTAGGCGGCCGTGTCGGCTGGAGAGGGTCAGCAGGGCTGGAAATCCCCCGTGGGGTCAGACAGCAGGGTGATGGCAAAGGTCAGACGAGGCGATAACTTGTTTAAGATACTCAAGAAGCAAGAACTTAGAAGGGGGAAGCGCGAGAATGAACAAACTGGAAACAGCCACCCAAAATCCAGGGGGAAAAAAAAAAATGAGAGGGTTATTCTAGTCTATGGGCCCTTAAAAAGGGATGTATGCAGCCACAGTGAGCGCACCCTTCTGGAAAGGAACCACTTCTCGTGCCAGCGGGTTTCTCACCCTAGAAATCCCATGCTCAGGGCACAGGACACCCCAACTGAACACCCGGGGCCAAGCTTCAGCCTCACACCACGTCCCCCTGAGTTCTCGTGATGGCCAAGCGCCTTTAAGTGCTATGGACAAACTTAATTTATCACGCTGGCTTTGCCTAGTAAAGCTCAGAAATCCTCGTAACGACTACGCGGCGTGCCCGTTCACTCCTCAGGTAGCTGCTCCAGGGTGAGAAGGAAGGACCGAGTGGCAAAAAGCTAAATTCCTAGAAAAGGGACATCACCAGAAGGATGCTCAGCATGATGGGCTTTTAAGGCAAGCGTTACCCAACTAAGTTGAGGACAGCAGGGACACAGACCTGTTAAAGGGTCTGTGCTGCAGAGTAAAGAAGGAAAAGGCTGTTCAGACATAAATAGGAAGACTTCATCTCTACACTACAGCTGTGGAGCGCAGGACTCTCTAAATCCCCAGAATAGGATGCCCGGTACCCAGTGGAAGGCAGAGCATCGCTGCGGGAGGGGACCACGCACCCAGAGCAGCCCGAGCAGCAGCTACCGGCACGGGAAGGCTGGAAGCTGAGAGGGGCCCACGGCCAGCAAGGCTCAAAGCAAGCAAAAATCCAGCAGCTCCAGCGTTTTCAGCATAGTCTCCAATCAATAGTGACAGCTTAATTAAAATTGCACCTGAATCTGAGAAGCTACACTACCCCAGTGCAGTTCGAAGGCTGTTTGCAGCTAAACAGCAGGTCGTTGCAGCCTGAGCTAAATCCAGTGACTTCTGAAACACATTATTCAAATTTAAAAGAGCAGAGAGCTTTTTTTTTTATTGCCATTTGCTTCCCATCCTCAACTGAGGAGCAGCAGCAGAGCACTCCATGCCCTCAGCTTCCAATGTGCCACACTATATATATATAAAAAATAAAAATAAAAATCACAACCTCAAAGTGTACTAAAGTGTTCACAAGTGTCTGGGCAGACTCTTTACAAAGCTTGGGGTTTTTTGGTTTTTTTTTGTTTTTTTTTTTAAATTTAAATGCTGGAAGGAGAAACAAGGGCATGATTAAAACATTTCCATGAAGCTCAGAAAGCAGCAGCAGGAGCTCAGCCCCAGGTGCCGTGGAGGGAAGTGCATCCAGCCCCAGAAAAGGTGTTTTCTGGTCTTCCCCACCTAGCTGGAGATGACGCCGGTGGTCTGTAAGCTCAGCCTAAAGATGCAGACACTAACCCTGGTATTTCATTCCAGCAAGGCGGTCACGAAGCCAAACGAAGTCCAGACCCTTAAGCCAGCGTGGAAGAGGGGATGGCAGCACTTTCCACATGGTTTGGCTCTATCACGACCAGCAACACCTGACACCTCCTAAGATTTCTTGTTCAGCCTCTCCAAATACAGCTTACAGGCCTAGGAAGGATTGTCTAAAGGATTTTAAATTAAATGATAGTAGGATATATGCCCTGGTATATGGGTAACGTGTTTAGCTTTAAATAGCACTGTGAGGGGAGGAAAAAACCCAACCCATGACTTACAAAAAAAACCCCCCTAATTTAAAAATCATGAACACAAACAAGTGAAAAACTATGACACTGAAAAAAAATCAGTTACTGTGAATGCTGCATAAGCCTACCTCAATAGCATTCAGAGTCCAAACACCTTAAACGCACACTTCTAAGGGCTTTTTAGTTTAATGGCATCTAGAAAACACAAACAGGTAGGTAGCACTCGGCAGAGACACACAGGAGGAAGGCGAGGTGCTATCACAGTCCTCTTAAAGCTCTAAAATTCACAGTATAAGATACTTGAAGCAACTTCCAGTATTCCTTAAATCTAGTCAACTATTAAGATGTGTGCATAGGCTACACCACAAAACCCTACTGTGTTCACACATCGGGGGCCTGAAACCCAACGGGGAGGAAATTCGGAGCGAAGGCAGCAGCTCTGCACGCCCAGATATTGCGGCTGGAGTCTCAAGCTCCCTAGAGCTAAAAAAAAAAATAAAAAATAAAAAAATCAAGAGGCAATCGGAAATGCTGCACAAAACTGAAGTCTGACTTTTTAAACTGACTCTCCCAGCAGAAGGACCCATGGCTTTTCGAAGGCGCGTACGGATCCCGCACTCGGAATATGCACAGATGTGACTTATCTCCGTTATTCCTGACGAGGCGGAGGGAATACGACTTAAAACAGCGACCCTTTGAGCCCTGTGAGGTGTGTCTGGGTCTGTATCTGAAGAGGCTATGCATGAGAGGGAATGCAAAATTGAAAACCTGTAAAAAATATTCAGTACAGTTAGAAATATGGCATACTTTTGTCACAATATAAAAAAAAAAAAAATCTATATCCAATAGGATCCAGTGGAGTCTGGAAAATCCCAAGTAAAATGTCAAAGCGCAACTCCTAATAAACGATATGAATGTCTCTGAGTGTCAAGTCTTGTAAATCCGAGGTCTTTGTGCTCCAGGTAGTTTCTTGGTAGTTTTGCTGGGTTTCTTTTTCCTGGTGGTGTATCTGGCAGGAACGCTTCCTAGAAAGAGAGAAACATGGTAAGTTATAGCTACCAACAGCCGGCTTTCTGGGAAAGAAAGGAACCTGCTTCCCTGAAGCCGTTGGAGAACTGAAATCAGAAGGTGAGTTACCATCAGTGGCAGGTGTGAATTCAGGCTCAGAGCCACCTCCAGGCGCCTGGCACAAACAATGTCCTGCTCCCATCCCTGAAGGACCATATTTTAAGAGCTGCAAGTCCAGGAACCCTTAGGAGACCTCTGCCATTTTTATTTAGGTTTGGACAGTTAAAAAGCTCAACCACACTGTCTGTTAAACCATGCTGTCTCTCCTCTCGCCTCACTTCTTGTTCCACCTCCCAACTCTGCAAGTACCAGCTTTGTTGGGATGAGGCAGGACACACGCAGGGCAGAGCACAGCACCGACTTGGGCAACACCAACATCACCGGCATGGGGCAGGACAGGCTTTACAGCACTGATGCACAGGCAGAGCTCCTGGATTCCTCAAGCAGCTCTTTCCCAAAACCATCAAGACTGCAGAAAAGGGATCTTTCCAGGCACGTCAGGAGCTTGGGGTCCAGGGCACTGGCTACCTGGCACTGATAGAGGCAGGGGTCTAACACGAAACCTATAGCTCAGTGTGCTGCTGGTGCGTCGAAGGTGTTTGGTAAGGCAAAACAGCCTCATCACAGGAGCCATGTAGCTTCTTTTAGACTTCTCTGGCTCATTTCCACTGCAGGATTAGTCTGTATTTGTGACTGCTTCATCAGCCTTAAATGATTTAAGGAACAACCAGAGTGGGACTCATCAACTCACAACAATAATTTTACTTAAACTTTGACCATATTTAGCCAAACCTCGCTTGCACTGAGATCAAGCCCCCTGTCCTGGGCAGGGAAAGCAGCACCCGTCACTCACTCGTACTTGGTCTCCCTACTCACACAGCCTCGCTACTCCTCTGCGATCTCGGTCTCCTGGTGCACAACCACTTTGGTCACCGACATGTCCGGGTGCTGTTCCTTTGCCGCCTTTATCGCCTGCGCTAGAACCTGAAAGAGACCACACTTCAGAGCATGCCACCGAGGGTCCTCAGGGGCACAAGAGACTATTTCTAACTCTAGGGAGAGAAAAAGAAAAGTGATTCCACTTCAGCCGCACAGTTTGGTGACTTTTGGTAGTATTAAGATTATTTCTGAAAGGAAAAGCTGTTTTCTAAGAATACACAACATCTCTCCACTGCCCCATGGTAGAAGATGGATGAGAGCAATTAAGCAAACCCTGTTTATTCTTCCAGCAAGTGTGATGAGCACATTTCCGACATCATCTTAGACATTTTCTTTTGGAATTAATAAACTAGTTCTTGTCGTACGAATGTTCTCCAGCCCCATGACACTTGCAACTAAAATTAAATTCAAAGTCTAATTCTCTGATGACAAAATCATCACTTCCAACACACGCTAGAGGCCAATGAGGCTGACTCATCAGAAAGGTTTCACATAAAGCCGATGAGATTTAATGCAGGTGCTGAGTGCTATGAAATGACTTCTGGCACTACACAGCAGCAACAGCGCTTCAAAGTTACCAGAAAATTAATGCAGATCATCCAGATGTCAAGGAAAACTTTTATTTTACATTTTTGTGGATTTTTTTTTTTAAAAATTGCATTTGTCCAAAACAATTCTGGAATCAAAACTTTGCTGCCAACACCAGTTTCAGAGCAGAATTAAGCTTTGCTGGCCCAGCTATACAGCTGCGTACTGTCAAAGAGGAATTTATTATTGAAATCAGTTTTGAAGTTTTATTTCTACCCCAGTAAAGTTTCCCTAGGTTGTTTTCTGGTTAAGTTATCTTCAGAAAGGCAGCCTGTCTAGTTCATGCCAGCTCTGAGAAGCTCTTTTGGACCACGACCAAGCTCCTACCTGGTCGTGGTCTACATCTGCATCTCCTGTGATGACAATCCTCTTTTCAATCCGCGTCTCTGAAATGCCACCTTTTACAGTCTAGTACAAAAGGAAAAAACTACTGTTAGTCTAGAAGTGAAAAGGAATCCGAGTGCACTGGGGCTGCCTGTCTAAAGATGGTATCAAAAATAGAATCATAGAATCACAGAATAGTTTGGGTTGGAAGGGACCTCTAAAGGTCATCTAGTCCAACCCCCCTGCCGTGGGCAGGGACATCTTCAACTAGAGCAGGTCGCTCAGAGCCCCGTCCAGCCTGACCTGGAATGTTTCCAGGGACGGGGCATCCACCACCTCTCTGGGCAACCTGGGCCAGTGCTTCACCACCCTCAGCGTCAAAAATTTCTTCCTTATATCTAGTCTAAGTCTAAACAGCATTACCAAATACTGCCGTCATATCACAGTATCAGAATCACAGGGGAAAACTGCCACCGCTCAAAGAAAAACTGTCAAATACTCATTTTCTTCTAACTGAGCCAGGGAAGAGCTTTGACTCACAGTACAGTTCTTTCCTGTTGTCCCACAGGACAGTCAGAGCCCATGTCCACAGACTGCACTGCAATTAATGCAGTCTTAATTCAACACAGGCAAACCTGGGAACCTCATGCTTTGTTTCAGGTATTAATCACTTTTTTTTTTTAAAAGAACTGGGGTTTAACCTTTTTTCCCTATTATTCAACTCTGCCCATCTCTCTGTCGTGCTGTTGTTTTAGTTGTTGTCGTTTTATCGTATTCCCGTGCTGTTACCTTCGTGATCTGTGTGGTGGTGGTGCTGCTGGTGGTTTCCGAAGTGATGGTCTGAGCAGTCAGCAGGATGCCAGGGTCTAAATCTCCATTGCCACCATCTGTCTGTGGGAGAGAAGAACAGGCCATCAGTCTCTGCGGGCAGCGTGGACAGAAGCAGGGTCTCCACATCAACAGAGCAGCACGCAATCCGAGGACAGAAACTCCTCTCCATCGCGGACCGCGGGACAGAGCGAGCTGATCTGCAGCCGGCTGAGCTGCGCCCAGCTGCACAGGGACTTTGCAGATCTCTGAAGGCTCAGCACAAAGCCCAGGGGCTTTAAGGCTGGAAATGCAGGGATCCAGCCACAAAATCACCCAGGCAGGACCTATGACACCCCTCAGACCAGGTGGGCTTGACTGTACCCAAATCTGGGTACACTGCAACGCCGGTCATGCTCCTCCATGCCAAGCTGCATACTTCGGACCACGAAGGGAGACCAAAGCAGACACCTACCCCGAATTACACCTGCCTGGATCCATGGCGGTTCACAGAGCCAGAGAGCACAATCTGATTCAGAAGGTACTTTCTACCATTCCTCCCTCCTGACAGTACCTCGCACATCGCTCGCTTTAAGCTCTGCAGAAGCAAAGTCCAGACACCTGCTGAACTAGGAACAACTTCTTTTATAGCTGGTTACTTGGTTCCCATCCTACACAACTCGACCTTTCAAGGTCTGCCGAAAAACCTAAAATAAGTCATCCTGCCAACTCATCCTGGCCGTGCTGGCCGTGTCTCCCTTACGGTGCACCACTAACTAACGCTGGGCAGCATCCCCAGCACGGCGGTGGGACGATATCTGGAGTTACCACAAGGTGGGACCATTTTCCACAGACTGGAAGAAATCTCATGGCACGTCACAAGCCGGCGCACGCACGGCCGTCTTCTCCCAGCCCTGGAGACGCACTTTTCCTTTTCATTTCCCAGTTAGAAAAGGTAACAGCAGTAACCAAAGCAAGACTCCTCTATTCATCTAGTCACTCGCTGATGGGACGATATCTGGAGTTACCACAAGGTGGGACCATTTTCCACAGACTGGAAGAAATCTCATGGCACGTCACAAGCCGGCGCACGCACGGCCGTCTTCTCCCAGCCCTGGAGACGCACTTTTCCTTTTCATTTCCCAGTTAGAAAAGGTAACAGCAGTAACCAAAGCAAGACTCCTCTATTCATCTAGTCACTCGCTGAGAAACAGGGCCAGCAGTAACCAAAGCAAAACTCCTCTATTCATCTAGTCACTCGCTGAGAAACAGGGCGATGCTCACCACCACCCGGTGCAGGCATGTCTGAACACCCCCTCTACTCCTGCAGTCGGGGAGGATGCTGAGCAGCCACGGGATTCCTTGGGAATCCCAAATTATACAGGCACGGTCCATGGGATACCCGCACCCGCACGTACATCCCACGGTCACACTCCAACAGCAGAGCATGGGCTGCTTCTAACAACCACAGTTATGACAAACCCAAGCTAACACAGGCTCCAAATTCTCAAATACATAAATAAAACCTATTTTAGACTGAGGATTAATTTTAACCGCAGCAATGAAACCATACCTGCATATGTTCTATCGCTCCACTAACATTTCTAGTTTCCAATCACCAGATACCCACTCTGGTTGCATTTTATACAAAACTTTTGGTTTTCAACACCTGTTTCAGGGTTGAAACCTAAAGGACAATCAAATTATTTATAAACCAAGTTCTGAAGAGGCATAAACAGCAAGGAGAGCTGGGGAAAACAAGACAAGGCATCTCTTGCAGAAAAAAGGCCAACTCAGGTTAACTCTGTACAATCAAATGAACATCCCGAAGCCACCAGTGGCTGAGGATAAATTCTGTTTGCACGCGCATCTTGAAAAAATAATTACTCTCCAGGGACAGTAAAAACACTGATCCTCTAAAAATACCAGATGCACCTGGGAACAGCGTCCACAGCATCGGTTAACGTCTGTGCTGCGACTCAGATGCCTGGAGAAAGGCAGGTGCTGCCGTCTCATCCGGAGGATTCAGACACAAAACGCTTACTTGAGTTTAATTAAGCCCCTGGAAAATTAATCAGAACACACCTTACCTGTGCAGCTTCATAGGTGATGGTCTTCGTCTCCGTGTGGACAATGGGGACTTCTTTTGTGGGAATTTCGCTTTTGACGGCGCTGGACACGTCGGAGATGGTGACCGTCTGTGTCTTCACTAGCGGTGGCTATGAGACAGGGTTAAAAACATCTCCATAAAGACCCAGTTAGCATTTCCACATC
Organism: Aptenodytes forsteri; assembly: GCF_000699145.1. Classification (NCBI taxonomy): domain Eukaryota; kingdom Metazoa; phylum Chordata; class Aves; order Sphenisciformes; family Spheniscidae; genus Aptenodytes; species Aptenodytes forsteri. The sequence goes on from NW_008795030.1 coordinate 44,558, forward strand.
GTGACCGTGCTGCTGGCAAATGTTCTGACACTGATCTGATAAAAGCACTGTGGGAACCAAGGTCAGCCTGGAAATCTTTGTTTTTAAGCCTCTGGTACGACACACTGCTCAGAGGGCAGAGATCATGCGTGAGGATTAAAGAGACAGAAAAATCCTCCAGACCTTCCCCAACACCGTGCCCTTGGGTCAGCCCAACCGAGGCATTAAGGGTTTAACCGGTGTGTCACTATACCACGAAAAAACTGTCTCCACTGGTTATTAACTTTCTAATTACTAGAAGCTCATTGCCAGCTGCCAGTAAAAGATGACCCTCACCTACTGATGACAATGTCAAGATTAACACAAACCCCGGGCAAATAAAGACTTGATCACAGCTGAGAAGCTTTATCCTGACTGCAAGTAAAACACTGTATTATTAAAAATCCTCAGCAGGTCCTAGGTCTTTAACTTTTATTAAATCAATGTCAGACAAAACAGAAACATGACATCTCGAAAGAGAAATGGGGGGAAGAGAAATCAGTTGTTCCACCACCTGATAATTATCCAGAAGACAGAGTTAGTTCAGACCCACAGCGTTTTCCCAGAGGGCTCGATTTCTGCTCACCGTCCCCAAACCTGATAGATGCCACCATGATTGTTAGCAGGGGAAGTGGGCATCCATTTAACCATAAGCAATTAATATCAACACTGAAGCAGGCAAAAATATCTCCCACGGTGGGGAGCAGAAAGGGACATCAAAGCCCACGTTCACGATGTAAAAGCACGTTTGACAGCGCTTCAAATTGCTCTGCCATGCTAAGGCTCAGCCTCCGGTACAGCAGGAAACGGCAAAAACCTTAAGGAACTAAAATTACATGCCTTTGGAGCCTAAATATTTCCCTTTTGGGGGATGCAACAGGACGCTTTGATCAAAGAAAGGCAAAGGGCATTGCGCTGCGGCAATTGTCTTTAATGCAAAGATAAATTGAGAGGGGCTTGTGTGCACTGACTGCAGGAGATTAACCGGCTAATTAGCTCCAAGCACAAGCCAAGCCAAGCAAACACAACTCCTCTCTGGGTCCGTGGCATCTGCTTGCTGCAGTGTTTGGGTTCCCACTCCAAAGCCAGCCGGGGGGGTGTGGGGGAGCAGGCGCTGGGGCTCACTACCTGGAAGCAGCGAATGACTGCTGGCAGCCCGTTATTAACATCTGAGTCGTGACACTCGCCATTTAGCTTTCTAAAGGCAAATCTGTCTTCACCATCCGCTGCCGCCTCCTCCTCTCCTCCCCAGGGCTGCCGGGGAGGTGCGGCAGGGCTGGCGGGGGGCTCCAGCTCAGAGAGCTCCAAGTCCTTCTCCGCATCCGCACAAACCCCCTGTCCACATCTCAGGTCCTCCTCGCTCGCGGGGAGGCTGGGAGCTGCCTCCTCCTCCTCCTCCTCCTCCTCGCTGCTTAGGGAGGAGGCAGCAAAGTCACGGCTGGGAGAAGGCTCTGAGGCGGGTGGCACTAGGGTCTCACTAAAAGCTACCGACTGCTTTGAGCCCTCCCACGCAAAGCCAGTGTTAACACTGCTCCTCTCTGGCACTGCAGCCACATCCTCCCTGGAGAGAAAGGCACTCATTTTCTAAAAAGAAACGAATACACAGAAAAGGCCAGAGAGAGAGAGAGAGAGAGAGAGAGAGAGAAAGAGAGCGTTAAGGAGAACAGGAGGTCATGAAGCACAACGGCAAAACATCGGTTTCTCATAGTACATCACATCTCCAGTAACGCATGCAACAGCAGTGGGTTTGGATACTTGAAAGCTTGAAAAACTTTGTGCTATGCGATGTATCCAGTGCATTTACTGACACAGCCTTCCTGGTACGTTAATAATCCACTCTCCTAAAGTTTAAGGAATTTAATATTAAAACAAGTCTCTGCAACTAAAGGAAGAGCCACCACTAAGCACTTTTTGCCCAGTTTGGAAACAGGAATAATTTCAGTGTAGCAAGTGAGGACTTGGGCACATACAAAATTCACATGTGCAACAAAACCCACAGACTACACCAAAACCATACCCCAATTTGGCTTTTAACTCCTTGAAATATTTTACGCTGTGTTTTAATTTGCACGTGGAGGTGAAGAGAATAAGCCCAGAATTAGCGTGTATGATAATCCGCAGAGCCTGTGCCTTGCTCTTCTCCTCACCCCTGGGAACGCTCACACCTCCAACCACCCTCTTTGCTGTTGCAGTCTCCGGGATAACTAACACAGACTTGTCATTACGGCATTGATAAAATTATTGTAAGAATATCTGCAAGTTAGTACTGAAATCAAGTGCTTCAATTACCAAGAGGCTCCTGAATTGACGATGCAGTCTGGTCGTCTGAAAGAATTTGTATTATTTCTTCTAGATAAACCAGTTCAATTAACTCGCACAACTTAGCACAAAACTTTTCAGCTGAGGAATAAAGAAATGCGGCTTTAAACTGGAAAGCCAGATGTTCACGCTAGCGTGCGCTGACCCCATCGCCACCGAGCATGCGGTTCAGTTGACTGCTCAACAAGCTGCATTTGACCATTTATTCGGGACTACCGAAATATTTGTAACATACTTCATCCCAAAAGCAGCTGGCGCACGGAAACCTTTGCAGCAGCTAAACCTCCTGAAGGTACAACATAATTGGCATTTGCGATGGTGCACGGGAGAGAAGACACGTAATGAAGCAACTCGGCCCTCCGAGGAGCAAGCAAGCATGTCTGGAGGAGCACCTGAGATACTTGGGAAGAGCGTGCCAAGCCAGAGGGTTTAACTAAGGCTGGTGCTATTCTGCTCTCCGTTCAGCTCGTTAGCAAGGTCTCAACTAGGTCTTCTCACATCTCTGGGAGCCCTCTAGCCAGGAGGGAAGCAACAGTGACAGAAGAGAAGAGAAGAGTTAAAACATGAACAAGACAGAAAGTTTTAGCAAAAATCGGCTGTTTGCCCAAATGCCTGAGCGATGAATTTTTCGTATGCACAGAGAAGCAGCATTTTGGTCACCAGCGGTGAATGACGGCTACAGTCCTGCCCTGTGCTAGAAATTGTGTTTCTCATTATTGACATGGGAAGTTGCCTTCAAGGAAGGGCAGAATAAGCAGTTACGGGCACCTACAATTTTACACATATCGAAGCTGTCACATCATACAACATCAGGGAACACAGAGGGAAAAAACCCAGAGGGATCCTGCTTAATCAATGCCATTACTATTTCTTCTCAGTAATTAACCTCACGGTTGATTTCTGATAGCTCTGTATAAAAATAGCCACATATCTGTTAAGCCAAAAACAGCGATTAAATTTTCATAAAAGCATGGCAAGTCCATTTTGTCAACTGTTATTCTAATTTCGGTGGTGGTATTAAGATGAACAGAAACTGTTGCCTCACTTTCTATTAAGAAGATTCTCTGGGCAACCAAAAAAAATTGTAATTTGTGCTTAAAACGTGAGGTCTGAAGCCCGTGGGTTATCCGGCACAATGCATTTTCTGTACGCCAGAGGCTTTCACCCTGACTGACCTCATCTAATGGCACAGTTCAATAGTATGTTAAGAATAGTAACTGCTTTATGTAGGAACAAATAGATGCTTATTTTAGTATCATTTCAAGAAATGACTCTTCCACCATTCCTCCCGGGTATCTTTCAGTTCCCAGCTTCTTTATGTTGCAGATGGACTACCTGTAAGATCTCTGTCCATTAGGGTTTCCAGCCTCTTGGGCATCTTTTAAGTCCTTGGGACATTGCTTAGGAAAATGCGTTTAACAGGAGTGAAGGGACAGCGGCCAGCACTGTGAGGGTCTGACCGCACGCATAGGGAAGCGTTATTCGCGATCGAAAACCACTTCCATATGTGCTCCTCCAAAGGTATATCCAGACCCCACCCTCATTTCGCCTAACGCAAGACACTACCCTGCAACATTTCACAAAACAGAACCGAAGTTATCAGCTTTGAATGCCCATGTCTTAGTCTTGCTTTAAAACTTCGATTTATACACTGCCAATGTACTGATCTTTCCTTAATTATATATGCTAAATCTTGCAAATTAATCATGGGATCTTGAGAAGACACAGTACATCATATCTGGGGTTTAATGGAAAATGCCTCAGGAGCAAGATTTCCTCACATACCAGCTGGGGCACTACTTCGACCAAGAGGACGAATCACAGATAAAACAAAGCAGATTAAGCAGCTACACAAACGCAGATCTATTTAAGAGACAAACATTTGTATCCGGTCAAAACAACTTCCCCGCTCCCTCTCGTATACAGAAGAAATAATTTGCATTTTGGAATTATCTTGTATGGTAAAAGCATAAAGGAAGGGAAAAGCTTAAATGAAGCCTATGGCGTACATATACTGGTCATCAGTAGAGCAAAGTGCGGCAATAAACATGCAAGCTATAAAGACAGAATGAAATCCTGATAAGATCAACTGATCAGAAGCACTTTTTTTCTTGCCTTCCTATTCCCCTGGTAAGAAGTGAGACTAATTGAAAGCTGGTTTTTTCTCTATAAAATTATCTATTTACACACACTTTTTTTTAAAAAAAATACAACGATGTTTGCTCCTATATTTAAAAACGCAGTTTGCATGTAGGCTAGAAAAGATTATCTTTTTATTTAAAAAAAAAAAAACAAAAAAACCCACAAAGCCAAAAACCCCCTAAGAATTTGAACATCTGTTACAAATTCTGATCTTATCAAGATTTATTTTAATTTGCAAATACAAAAGCATTCCTATTTTTAGGGCTCAGATTTGCAGAACTCCAAGCTCTCCTTGAGACCCATGAAACCTGAGAGTGCTCGGGCTGCAAACTACTCATTTCCAGAGACACAAAACCAAACCAGCGACGCCTAAATCAAGCACGAAGCAGGCTATTCGCATAAGCCATACACAGTGTAAAGAAAATACAGGACAGGATGCAATGCCCCAGAAGAAACAAATCGAACCAGACATGAACACAACTAAAACATGACCCTGCTAAATACAAATCTTGGTGCACCTGATGTTGACAAATACTGAGGATATAGCTTAAGCGTTACAGTGTAGTAAGTGACACACAATAATTCAGACTGGGGATAAATTAATAACAGGCTTAACTGCATGGCTGATACCAGCAACCAAAAGGATTTATTTTTCATAAAAAATGTTTTTGTGTAACTTTGTTTGCCTGTATTTTTTCAAGAACCTACTATTTTAGATCAGGATATATTCGTATGAACCAGCTGCCCTGCGCTGCCAGAGTGGATGCCCGTTTTCTGCAGCCCGCGCAGGCATGCTGCTGCCTCTCTCCCCAGAAATATTCAATTAACCTCATCCCAAACCAGACTCCTATCCTGCCGGAAACTTAAGGAGTGCTAACATGATGTCAACCTGCCAGTTGCCAAAGATATTCGATAAAAATTGATAAAAACATGAAATCACAGTGCACGCTAACCCCCTACAACCACCATAGGAAACGCTATAAATTCCAGCTAGTTAGTACTTCCCAGTCCCCTTCTTTTTCAGCATGGCATTGCAGTCGTTAACGCTGGCGCGTGTTATTAGGTTATCCCCGAACAGGTATCCACATAAGCTAACAGGCTCGGCGTGACCGTCTACGGATGCACAAGTAGATGATGTTGCTTTTGCAGCGAACCACACTCACCAGTGAGAACTCCCCGATCAAATGCTGCTCAATCTCACAGCTGTCAAAGCACTTGGGTAAAAAGTATTATAAAGCAGAAAACAAGAGATCCTTATTTTACAATACCTGCCATGCCTTATAGAACTGCTTTGCCTTAAAGATAGAAGTTAACAAGTTTAGAAGCCATTCAACAAACCCTGGCATTTGAAAACGATGGCCATTACCTACGGATTTACATTTTTGGATGGATTTTTTTAGTTGCCATTGATCTGATCACAACCATCCTGAACAGCCTAGTCAGACGGCAGAAGGGTAAAAGAGAATTTGACCAAAGTTAAAAGTAAGGCTAGAAAATACACAGCATGCTACAAGCTTAAAAAGATTAAATTGCTGTCATGAACAAGAATCCCAGGATATTACACGATACACAGCAGCCACCTCCGATCCGCTGCATCAACTACTTGGCAACATGAAACAACCTCAAGATCAATACTTAAGTTATTAAAATAAGGTTGCTGATTCCAGAGGCATTTCCTCTCCCCATCCACCCTGATCCCCTTCCCGTCCCTTTTGCGGGGCAGGTACCCGTGGATGGGGGGTACAAAACCGTGCACTTCTTATTCCAAATTCCCTCTGCAGAGAAAAAGCTGCTAGTGGCATTGCAAACATTGCCTCCGATTTAGCGTAGCAGCAGCAAGCGAAAAGAGTGGGGAGACCATCAGGGTTTATAACTGACATCACTTTTGTGCCGCTGCATTTCGCTTGCTTCATTTCATAAATCGAGTTACAGCTCTGCTCTGATGCCAGGCTCATCCAGGAGAGCAGCAGCACAAGCCTCGTGCTGCTCCACTGCAAGCAGATTTGCTTTCCTGTGATCGCTTGTGACTGCACAGAATGAGCCAAACAATTTATCCAGAAGTAAATAATCTCACAAAAGAAAAGTTGGGAGTTAAAATTAAGACTGACTCTTGATACAGCCTCTAGACACAACCTCAGGCAGCTTCAACCAGCTAAAACCCAACCAGAGGCTTGCATTGTATTACCAAGCAGAAAGGCGGTGGTTAATTAGGAACGTGGTTTCTTCGCTTACAAAAATAGAAAAGAGCATTTTTGTCCTCTAATTAATACAGTGTGCGGGGCAGAGGCTCTTGCAGTTTCATTGTGCAGGACCTGCGACACTTCTGCTCTCGGGACAACTTTCTGCAAACGATATTTCCTACCATTCAGTCTCGGAAGCGAAAGGGGAGAACATGTTAGTGTTACATAAAGTATTTGGTAGAGGGCTGAACCTCTTGACCCTTCTGCAAACAAAGCCTTTCTTAAACCAAGCCAGATTTAACCCTCAATTGAATTATTCTGGCCAGTTTGAGAGCGTGCATTGCTTACGGCCGCAGCCTTGCGTGCCCCCTCTCCCCAGGAGCACGAAACCCACACCAGAGAGTGTCCAGCAGATCCAACACCCTGAATGCAACCAGTAATGATCTGGGGTCTGATGGCTCCTGGTTTGAGAAAGCAATGCTGAGGGTTAGTCCGAGGAAGTCGTTAACACAGGTCATATGTACCTTTTTTGTTAATAAGCAGTGGAAAGAAGAATCTGATTTGCAATAACATTTATTAATGATAAATGTACATATTTACAAAGAAAAATCTGAGAAAAAATACAAAACCGAAAAAGTGTTCCAAAAGAGAGCATTTTAGGTAAAAAAGAAAGTGTTTTTAGTCCCCACAAACTGACCCAACATGACCGTGTGCCACCGCTAGAAGATCCCAAAGTGGCACAAACCAAGGCTAGTCCTTCCCTCCAGCTTCACAAACCAAGACAGATGCAAACAGGGACACAAGAGAAACCACCACCGTCGGGTTCTCCAATGTCACCCACTGGTACGTGCAGACCAAAGAGTTTCTAAATGAACCTGTAACCCATCCTTGGGCTAAATTTTTCCAGAAAGCATCCTATCTCAGTCTGTAAGTCAGAGCAGGCGCCATCAACTCATGACCAGGAAAAAAGAAAACCCAATAAACCAGTGGAATAATTCTCAGAGTGACCAATTACTGACCCTTACGTGAAGTGAAAGACACTTTGCCCATAACCTTCCTGAGGAGCCCCACGGTGCAGGCACAGCAAGGCCAGCCCAACCTCGTTCCTGCAAACACGAACTACTCCTTTGGTGCCACGCCGAGGAAATCCACCTCTCCTCACTATTTCAGGCTAGGAGATAAATACCGAATACCTACTTTTCAGGGTCATCACTAGTTACTGCACAAACTGCAAGGGAGGAGAGCTGGTCTTAGCTTAACTCTGTACCCTAACCTGACCTGCCCATAGAGAGTCCTCAGTTCATCTCCTACTGACCCACAGGGCAAAGCAGCACACGGCAGGAGATGCAGACAATACCCTCGTTGATCTGTTCACTTTTAATAATGGAAAAGAAAAAAGGGATGTTGTTTTACAGTAATGCACACCTCGAATATCACCGATGATCATCACAACCAGAGCCCGATACCTAATGCAGCCTCGGAGCTGAATCCGAGTTTCAAGCAATCGGCTCTGGCATACTTGCTGCTTCAAAATACTAATGTCCACCTTTTCCTAAAGCATGAAAGCACAAGAAACTATTCTGTGTTTTATCTGGCGTTCAGAAGAGATGATATCAGGGTAAGAAGATTCAGAAAGTAAGCGCAGAGCCAACCACCAACTCCATGATGGAAAACACTGAAGCCTCAACAGCCGCTAACTGGATCCCGCACGTGAGCACCAAAAAGCCTTGCTGCAGCCGAGTGGCCACACCACAAAACACTGGGAAAGTCTAATTAACATCAAAACTGCTGGCAGCCTTATCATAGCTACGTCACCGGCATGCCAGAGTAACTGAAATGTCATTTTCTGCAGCAGGTCACACTGAAAAATCAGAATTTCTCACGCCAACCTGGATGAGATTACGTGCTGCGGACATTTCCAGCTTCCCTTTGGAAGGGATAACTCAGTTCTCCATCACTCACAGCCTGGCATTGCACCGGCCACGCACGAACAGGGTGCGTTAATCCCACCGCTGCTCGGGGTCAGTGACGGTGTCGGGACAGGCGGCCGGGGAGCTGCCAGTGCTTTGCGGCAAGTTTGTTCCTGAGGAAAAAAGGGAGCAAAGTACACGCGTTGGTTCCTTTACGAAAACCCTGAGACCTCTGCCCTTAAACAAAGCTAGAGCGAATCAACTCTCCCTGTGCACGGGCACGGCAGCAGGCATCCCGAAAATCCCTTCTTTCAGCGCCGCATCCTGCGCAGACGTCAAGGGAAAAGGGTGAAACCAGGAATCAACCAGCACAGCACCGACGCGTACGAGATACATAATGTGCAGGAACGGGATATACAATGTGCAGGAACGTGGATTGCCACGGGGCACGGCTGTAACTCCCTTTGCCTTACAAGCAAACGGGAAAAAAAGCAGAGGGGTGACCGGCAAAGGGGCTGGAGCACAGTGGGCACATCACTGCGGCGTCGAACGGATGAGGTTTCTGTTCCTGATGAGCTACGGGCTTTCTCTGTCAGAAGAGATCATATCCACCCGGATGAATATAGATAACTGGCCTCTAAACTGCCATAGAAATATAAAGCATTTGTTCAGTTCCTTTACACTCTGCAGTGATAATTGTTATATAAATCCCAAAAATGTTCCTGAGCATTCTCAGAATGTAAAGTTTCAAAGTTTTTCTGCTGATGATAACCAGCCTTATCTCAAGATTAAAAAAAGTGAGAGAGAGACCATTTTAATTAAGAAGTTAAAGAATTGAGTTTAAGTGACCAAGGGAGTGCATCTCTCATCACTCTGGGATAAGATACCCCGAGCACTATATTCAAACATTGCTCCGGGGAAAGATTTTTAGACTTTAGGTCCTTTGGAAATGGTAGATAGAGCTACAGAAACCATGGCTTTGCAAAAGCCACTGGTACGGCTTCAAAGAACTTGTCATCGGTTCAGAAAGACAGCATGCAGTAACCTCAACAGTGCTCAAAGCAGCATCACGGCAGCTGGTCCGAGCGATGGCTTTTGAAAGGAAGCAGGTGTGTGTTTAAGCTGCTCTTCTCCAGGAAATATGGACAGAAAATAGACAGAGAGAGATCTGAACAACTCCTGCCCCTTCCCTCTCCACGCCAGGTTGGGGAGAACAAACAGTCCCTGTTTTTCATCGTGTCTGTTCCAATTTTGGGAAGGAGATTCGGGCAGGGAATCCCAGCCAGAAGCATCCCTCTGGCTTCTTCCATCCTGCATCTTCTGCACAGCACGTGGCACCTCCGCATCCTTCCCCCACCTCTACCACCTCTCCTCTCCAGGGCCCACCTTCTCGAGGTAAGTTTTCCTAAACTTCACGCCGAGCTCAGCAGAGTTCACGTGCGTCCTAAGGCGTGCTCCGAGCACCGCAGGCACGCAGCCCACCGAGCAGCACCGTCCGTCCGCTGCCTGTGCCGAGCAGGCAGGCAGCAGGCAGGCTGCGCTGCCGACAGCTCTCCTTCGCACCACGGTACGCCTGTACAACAACCCAGTGACTTCTATTTTTCCAACTGCTGAAAGAGGAAGACTGTGTATTAAAGGCAGTGTATTAAAAAGGGAAGAATACTTTCCAATGAGAAATCAGCATCCTCACAAAACAAAGTCCTAAAGGCACAAACCGGTGAACTAATCGGAGCAGGTTACAAGAGTAACCAGAAAGGTTCCTGCGAGATTAAAACAAAGGGTTTCACTAGCAACCTAAGTTTCTGAGACAGCATTTAGAGAGCCTCAACCTGTACACTGAGAGCAAGAGAGAGGCGGCTCAAGTAGTCCGTGATGCACCACGGTCCTTCAGATCAGACAGCACATGCCATATTTGCCTTATGTCTTTTTCCTGCAAGCTTATCTGCTAGCTTCCTAAATAACACTGTTCACACAGACACAGATCTATAAATCCGTGATGCCCACGGTCCTTCAGATCAGACAGCACATGCCATATTTGCCTTATGTCTTTTTCCTGCAAGCTTATCTGCTAGCTTCCTAAATAACACTGTTCACACAGACACAGATCTATAAAGGGTTATAAATACACATATTTATATATATTCACAAATTTTAGTCCCTGTAATAAAGGTCTACTCCTTTCTCTTCTGTGCTGCTGGAGCAGCTGCCAACACTGATGGCACTGGTGGCTGTTCTCAGAAGTAATTGTGTCTACACCAATCCTCCAGAGAAAGCAACAGAAAGCACATTACTACCGAAAGGAGAAGCGGTTGGCTCAGCTCAGTCCCGTAATTACTATATACAGAAAAGAAACCCCTTCGACACAAAGTCCCATCTTCCCTCCAGCTCGCAAACCAGTTCTGCTCAACCCAACTGGGCAACTCATCTTGGAGCCTACGCAGCTCAACCAGGGTAACTCGGATAAACATCAGCATCATCCAGACATTTACATTTGTAGGCAATAAACGACAAGCGGCATGCAACGGTTTTGTTAGAGAAGTCAAAACAATCGATGGCTTTAACATTAGAAGTGTGTCCTGATGTGGTAAAGTCAACATGCTAACAGAGGAGACGTACCTAACAGCAGGTTACTCCATTCCTGTGACCTAAGCAAACATGCGTCAGTTAGTTCAACACAAATTAAAAAAAAAAAAGCAAACCACATCTGAAGTGCACCAACATCACCAGATTCAGAAAAATGATTAATCTATGTTTACAATAAATATTTCCTTGCAATGGATTTTCTTCTATATCATGATGTATTTTCTTGGAAACAAGAATAGGGGTGCGAGAGAGAAGCTGTGATGCTTTGCAAAAGGCTTCCTCCACTGGGAAAATGAAAGGTTGCCCGTCCCTGTCTCTAAGTTAACACTAACAGCAGCATTGATAATCAACACTTTTTATTTAAATGCCCATCTTAGTTTCCTAGAAAAGGAGTGGTTATGGATTAGATTCAGCAGATTGCTGTAAAGCCTCTTTTGGATCAGTATCAAATGTTCTTCAGCTTGTGCACATCTTACATTTAAAACAAGCTTAAAAGCAAGCCTTCGGCGATTCCTACGTGAAGTCTACAGGGGCTGAAGAAGCAAACATCTCCTCCCATGTATTTACGCTCCCCATCTGCCCTCTTACAGCAATCAGGAGCACGGTTCAGAGAATTTGCTTTTGCACACTAGGAAACTTCAGAAGGGACCTGGCAATCCATGACCACTCCTGCCAGGTCCTGGATCACAGCTACACAACGACACACAGTGGGATTAACACGACGGTCGCGGGGTGTCCCTCCCCGGGACAGCGAACTACGGAGACAGGGAAGACCAGGACAAGGAAGATGCAGCAGAGGCTACGGCCAAGAAATTCAGGAGGTTTGGTCTTGAGGTTTCAACATGACCCTGTTGCCACTCAAAGAAAGAGCAGCCACCAAACAGTCAGTGCTACGACCAGGAGAAAGGACATCATAAAGGGAATACGTGGAGAAGGAAAAATGCTAGAGTACAGCTGACACTTTTTGAATGATTTCTGCTCTTCAGGAATTGGAATAGAAACCTTTGGAAGAGTTTCTTCACTTGCTTGCCGGGGAAAGGCTGTCTCAGTAGGTATCTCCTGCTTTTTTAGTTTGTCTTCATCCTGTACTAACAGAGGACGTTCCTGTGTCTGCTTTCGTGGTAGAAGATCAAGAAAGACAGAGAGAGATGAACAAAAATGACAGATGGGAAGTGCCCAAAATGATACTTGGAGGTGTGCAAAGCGTTAGGACAGCCTTCCTCTCAACATAAAAATAAACTGCCCTGGAGAGCAGAGCCACTGGTGGCTTGGGTCGCACCAGCCTTAGAGCTACAAAGTCTAGTCCTCTCTGCAGAGCTCATGAACATCTGGATCGTGATCACGTGTGCTTTGCGCCTGCCCTCCCAGAAAAGCGTATGCTCAAAACCTACTGAAGTGTTTTGGAATCGGAACGGTTGAGAAAAAAGTTTGAGGCATTAGAAATAGAAATGGCACAGTACAAAATGTGGTCTCTGACAGCTCCCTATTCTACAGTGCCCTTAAAAAATAGCGTTTGGTAAATACCATTGAACATCCAACTGCAGTGCAGATACAAAATACTTTTTCAAAGTTCTCACGACAGTATCAAAATTTCAATTGTTTTGAAAATTCTACTGGAACAAGTGAAAAACTGTTACACCTTAGAAATCCCGAGTGTGGAACAGGCAGGGTGGCAGTAGGAGTGTTGCACACTCCTTAAATTTTGCTCCGCATTTTAGCACTTTTGTTTCTGGAGTCTAAAGAATGTAAAAAACCAGAATGAGCAAATCATCACGTAGGATCATGCAAGGGCTCTAGCACTTTCATTGAAGAAAGAAAAGATTGTGGGAAATGTTGCTGTTCAGTAACTCTCCATCCCTTTAGTTTGCCAGACCTGGTCAAACCCAAGCGCACCTAGGAGAGGAAAAACTTGGCTCTAAGCTCTCTCAGTTGAGCTAGCCTCCTTTGATCAGTGCGGTATTTTGGGACTGGTTCTTTGCACACCCCTAAGTGATGAGTATTGGGGAGAAAGTAGCTGGGAGACTGGGCAGCAAAAGAAAATATAAAATGCAGGAGTAACATGATCATCAAAACAAAAAACAGAAAGAAAGACAACATAAAAAGAACAGGGTACAGTTAAACTTTCATAATTGCTTTTCTCTCCGAATACACGGTTACATCTTTCATGCAGCTTTTTCGAACCAGCCATGCACCAAAATAAGCAAAATTGAAAGCTGCAAAAGCTGCAGCAGTGCAAAAGTCCTCTCGGTGTGAGTTATGAAACTACTTCATGTAGCCAAAAGAAAAAATGTTATCCAGCAGCTGCTGTTGAGTTTTTGCTTGGTGCCATTGCAATAGCAAAAGTCTGGTTCAGAAGCACATATCAGAACAGCAGCTTTACCTCAAGCCCACCAACCTGTCTCTCAGAAGATAGGACAGTGACTTTCTTGACCTGGACACACAAAGCGTGTTAAGGTTCAGTTGTCTTGAAATAAAACATATAGGAACAGCAGAAAAGCAGCCCCTGGCAGAATACCCTTTTGGACACTACAGCAGGGTGAAGATACCACCATGAACAGGAGAAACAGGATTGCTTTGCATCATGATTTACCATCCTTAAACATGTGCAGGCGAAGGAAAACACCCTCCCCGGTAGGTGCCTCTCAAAGATGCATTTCTGGAAGTTCACAGCAGAACGTGTCCACCTTCACCTCAGAGCAAGACCATTTCAGAGAGGATCAGATTAAGAGGGAATTTCCAGAAATGCAAATCCAGGGCTGACACCAATCCTTGCATCGCTGTGGACCACTGCAGCCTTAGAGGGGGAAAGCCCACATCATCCAGTTATCATGAACAGCAGCCCCCCACGACCTCACATGCAGTCACCATGCAAGAAATTCTTTATAATAACCAAGAATATAATTCATGAACTGTAGCTGTGGAGCTTGAGAGCCCCTCCTCTATCCCACCCGCACGTCCATAAACCATGTGGCACCGTGGGCAGAGCTCTGCATCGCTCTGCTGCCCACGTTCCTGCAGAATTTACACTGAGACTCAGCAACCGAAGAGGAAAGGCCATCCATGTGTTAATCAAGGTCATTCCAAGGATAACGATCAACCCTCATTAGTTCATTTTGGGGGTTTTGTTTTTCTAGTGGGGAGAAAAAAGCCCTATAATTGTCATGGCTTTTCTCTACGCTTTGTGGAGCCTGTAGTAAACTTGGCTGTTGAAACCCCTTGTACCTGTTATGATAACCCTCCCTCCGCTGCAAGATTATTTCTTTTTAAAAGGTATCTCCCTTGCAATGGTTGGAAGATGAAATGCAAGCTTATGTGCAGCGCTGTGGGCAGGAAGGGGAGAAGCTAGGCTTAAACCAGGAGTCTACGACTGCCGCCGCTGCAGCCAGGACGCAATTTTTCAGTCGTAATGAAAAATCGCATTTATTATTTAAGACACTGATTACCACGGGCTCTAACTACAGTTTTACTCACAAGCTTCAAATCTGAGCTAGGTAACACCAGTATTAAACAGAGAAGCTGTCTGTTATCCAAGAAGAAACTAGTTGGCAGACAGATCTCTGCTGCTCCAACTCGGTTTCTTTGAAAAATTACCTTTTTAAGGACATTAGCAGGGAGACTGTGAATGTGTATGGCTACTAACATACAGACTGTTCCTGTAAGGAGAAAGATTTCCATCGCGTATGAACCGCCCTGCTGTAGCCACCTGAGGAGTCTTCCTGAAGCCTCCACAGCAGATCAGCACCTGCAGATCCTAATGCAAGACTAAACCCAATGACATATTGGATTAACTGGAGAATAAAGTGACTTTTGAAAAGTGACACCATCCTAGTGCTTCTCCACTGGGTTACCCGCGATATTATCTCTGAAGTAATTCCCTTCAATTTAGGTGTTTGGGGTTTTTTGCCCACGTTTTGGGGAGACCTATTCCCTGGCAGCAGGAATAAGCCAGTCCCCAAAACAGCCATGTGAAGTATACTCTAGCATCACAGATGAAAGCAACGCTAGAAAAAGTAGCATCAAAACCAGGTGAAGAATTCCTACATTCTTTTCTACCAAAAAAAAAAAAAAAATCACATTTTTATGATACTATGACTAAAGCATCAATTCTCTCAGAGACCATTATACATGTTAAAAGTCAGTATTAACTATTAAAATTCCATATAACCAAAAACTAAGGGGAGCTGAGGCTCAATCCTAGGTTGCAAAGCTGTCCCTCGGAAGCTGCACACTACTGTGCAGTGCACTAACACCCACACGCCGCCGAGGTACTCACTCCATCCGCTCCCGTGGGAATCTGCCCGTTGATGTTGAGGGTTCGGAAAGGGGAGTGAGTGGACAAGCGTTTGTCCCATTCACTCGGCCGAGGCTCCGGGACGGACTCCATAAAGTTCTTCTTCAACTCACTGATGTTGGCGTGATGCTTCTTTATTTCTTCTTGGGTCTTATCTAGATCCTATTAGTAAAAGGACAGGGTAAATGAAGTGACACGGAGAGGACACCTGCGATTGCCTACGCTGCTGCATAGCAAAGCTGCGCTCAGCAGAGTTGTTGCCGACTTCCATCAATTGTGCTCACACTGCAAACACACAAAGGGAACGTCCTCTCTCCTCTTTCCTCTTGTATTAATTGGGATAAACTGCAATCGGCACGGAGCGGGGTCTCCTCCAGGAGCGGGACGTGCCATCGGTTCATCTCAAGCTACACCAAAAGAGATGACAGCTGAGGTGTAATCTCACGGGTTTTCCCCATATGGGATTTTTTTTAAATTGCAATAATATGTTTGTTTGGGTTATTTAATTTAATGCCTTTAAATGGGGTGGGTTTGCTTTCTTTTCCCTCTGCTAGCCTGAATATTCATGGGTATAAATGCAGTTAATGCTTAAGAAAATATTTTCCCCATTTTATTTATTCTCTTTATACCTATTTCTCTTTCATCCTACCAGGAATTATCTTTGGTCCCAGAATACCCCCATTACCCTTTTTCCCCCCCTCTCATCTCATCCCTCCAGGAGCTACCACAGGAGGTTTTAGACTTCTGAAATGAAGATGAGATGACAGGCCTTTAAAAATCAAACTGAGAATTTACTTTACACCGGATCAATCAGGAAACTCCTGCTAAAATACTTCATCTGCAAAAAAGCCAGATTTCTACTCTGTGATGCCAGTTTACAGCATAAATGCACAGACTTCAAGGCAAGTCAGCTCTCTTCAACTTGTTTAAAAATAGCTTTTCCTTGCAAGCAAACCAGAGTTTGTTGAAAACAAAGCTTTTGCATAAAATAGGCATAAGCCAAACAACAACTTTTCTGGACAGTGCCAAAAAGCAGCAAGCTTCACCCATTAGAAAGGGGGAAATTAAGGTCAGTAAAAGCATCACTGTGAAATTTCACTGTTTTTGTGCTTTTAGTTGGTACTCAGCCCATCGATTTTAGAAGATGGGAGAGCAAATACATCCCTAAAGGAGGGTTCCCCCCCGAATGTCTGTGTCCCTGCGGCTTACCCAGGACACGCCACCCTCCCTCCGCAGGGCCACAGCCCCAGATGCCTCACTAACAACATTTGCTCCTTTTGGCACGGTTCTGGGGGAAAAAACAGGTTTGGCATCTGTCCTGGACGAAAGCACAAGGCAAGTGCCTGCTAGTTAGGGGCGGGTGGGGGGGGGGGGGAAGCACAAATAAATCTGCTGAGGACTCCAGGGTAAAGCCCTGCCCGGGTCCAGGAGCCCTACAGCTGCTCCTGGTTTAGAGAAGAGAGAAAGACCACCTTGGCTATCCACCACTGCACAAGAGCTGCTCCTGGGAGGGTTTGCAGGGAAGCTAAAGCCACGAGGAGCTACGTGGAGCCACAACAGGTCTTGAAAGCATCTGGAAGAACAAGCTCGCTAAGCGTTAACGCTTTTCCTCCTGTTTTGCCCTTTTTGTAAGAACACGGAGCGCAGGTTATCGAGCACGGAGTGATAAAAGGCTTTCAATAAAATCAAGCGGCAGCTTCAGGAGTATGAGGTCTGCTGGAAAAACATCCGATCTGCCAAATGCATGGATTAAAAAAAAAAAAAAAAAGAATAAAGGGGGTGAGCTGCTGGGGTCAGCCCTTTTCTAGGGGAGGGCTGAAGCACCTGCAACAGAATTGGTGGGGAGGGCAGCGGAAAGGGAACGGAGTGGAGAAGGGGCTGGGTGCCAGAGCCAAGTATTGCACTAACAGGAAAAAAGGGTTTAGAAGCAATGAAAAAAGCTCTGTTTGGGGTTGGGGAGACGGAGATGCTTGAGTTGGGCGAAAGAAAGCGACAGGCACAGTCTTCGCAGTGCTCCGGCGGCGGCTGAACCCTGCCCGTCGTGCCGCAGACCCTTCACTCGTGGCCGAAAGCTTAAGTTGTAGCAGTCAAAAAAAAAAAAACCCAACAAAAAATCAAATTAAAAAAACCCCACCAACACACCCAAAAGCTGCAAAACTTTTAAAATTGAGATTAGGAGAAGGCAGTTAGTACACTTCACTTGCAAGAGATACCAACAGGGAAACCCTACCAGCTGCTGGTGCTGCAATTTTGAGTAGAAACACGTAACACAGAGTATCAGAAGCCACAAAACATGTTCTGTAACACAGTGTATCAAAAAAAAAAAAATATATGATTGGCATGGTCTGTTCTGAGGCTGTGCTTGGGCGAAACCAAGTGTAAAGGGCTCCCAAAGCTGAAGGGAGCAGCTGTATGTGGAGGGACGAAACGGCTTCTCGCCTGCTCGCAAGCCACCCATGGCCATCGAGCCCCCGCATCAGCTCCAAGGGGACCTGGCGCCGACGCAGGATGGGGCCGAGGGGAGCGTTAAAAATGCTGCAAGGCAAGCGAGCGGTGGGAGAAGGATTGCAACGTTGCAAGCGTTGCTGCAACACCGGCAGCAACGTCCGAAAGGAGGACTCGCTCCTGTCTGAAGCAACGTGGACATCGCGGTGGCCTGAACGCCATGGAGGTGACAACTTCACCTGCAGCTTATCCTGAATTTTGCATTTTCATAGACCGTCTTTTCCCCCAGGAAAATAATTTATTTCAAGCAAGGAGAAACTTGTAAATGAGCCCCCTGCCACGATTCACGCCACTGTGAGCACCCAGCGGGTCCAAGAGCAGACCAGAGCACGCAGCTCCGCCAATCATATATTTTGGGTAAGTACGAGAGAATGAAAGTCAGAAGAGGTAGAAGGAAGAATGCCTGCACATTGTCATGTTTACCAGCACCATGCAAAAGCGTATTTAAAAAACAAAACAAAAAAAAAGGTCTTTCATGCAACGGCATGCAAAAACAAAGGCAGCGGCAGCAGAGGAAGAAAAAAGTTCAGCGCAGATGCAGAAGGTCTAGGCAAACGCAACTGAAAAAAGCTTCAAGTTCATACAAACCTCCAACATTAAATTGCTATGCCTGATATAAATGTTTTCACCATCTAGCCTCTTTGATCTTTTCTGTGAAAATGAAAGAAAAAGGGGAAACAAAACAAACAAAAAAAAAAGCACAAAAAATTAAAATGTTGTTCTTGCGGGATTGACAAATTGGCAAATTAAAAAAGTTAACTCAACGTTGGGAGCGCAGCGCTGTGCCAGTGTGGGGTGGGGACCCAGCTGCAGGGACGCCGGCGTGGGGCCACCACCAGGAAATGGGGGTTCTTGCTCATGGAGAATGGGGAAATGCAATGAGTCCTTTAAAGAGACAGCTCCCAGGGGTTCATCGGCTTTTGCCTTGATTTGTGTCACGAGACAGTTTACCGGTTTTCTGTGGAAGCCCTGCACGAAGTCACGACTTCATATTCCTGACAGCGAGGCATGCCCACCCCAGTGTACCAGGCTGTACTGCCTGGTGTAACTTCTACAAGGTCTCAGTGTGCTCATGAACTATGTCTTAAACACCTTTCCCATCTCGGATATGTCCCCTATTACTTAATCAATACAAAAAAAAGCATTATACTTTTTTTTTTTTTGCATTTCCTGGAATGCACACACTATACAGTTTTCTTTGGTTTCTAACTAAATTTGTTACAGAGAGGATAAATTTTATAAATCAAACCCAGTGTGTTTCTCTCAAACATTCAACATGCATAATTTTAGCGATCAGACTGTCTATGGGACAAAACGCTATTCATTTTAAAATCAAATATTTGATAGTTGCAGTTTAAAAAAACAAAACCAAAAACCCAACCCAAAGCACATGAAGAAATTGGAGCACTGTCTTTTTAAACAGGTTACAGATGCATGAATGATATGGCAAATTTGTTTGGTGAAAGTGTAAAATGGCTAACCTTCCTCATTCTTATCAGTTCTTCCTCTTTTTCTGCAGGCTGCTGCTGTTGGGCAGTGATAAAAAAAAAAAAAAAAGTTGTTGGTTCATTTAACTATGTTGAACCTCACTGTATAACCTTAAAAAAAAAAATGTGAGCAACCTAACTGAATTATTAGCACAAACCTGGGGCTGGTCACCATTCGTGGTGGGTACTGTGACCTCAATGTGCGTTTTCCTCACCTACATTTAAGAAATAAATTGGTAAAAACATTCCTTGTTAGTAGACTTGTTTCAAGAGACCATTTAGTTTCAAAACACAGCTGCATAAAGTTGGTTTTGAAATGCTGGGTGAACATGCAAAAACCAACATGCAGTCCTCCGGAAAGAGTTAATGACACCGCAGCTCTCCGACAGCCTGTTAGTTAACAGCACGTTTACAATAATTCCTTCGGCTTGAGAATTATTTGCATTTGAAACCAGGGCTCTCTAGTGCTTCTGAAGAAGGGCTTCCCACCTGCATTAGCTTTGCCAGGCAACGTTTTCAAATTTCATTCGCGGCTGGATCTCCCAGTGAAATCCGTACCAAAAGCAACATGCTCAAATTAACACAGACCTTCTCAAAAGCAGAAAATCATTTGTTACGCACAGGTATTATGTTCGCAGAGTCAGTAAGAAGAGACCTATCTACAAAATCAAGCCCAACATCACAAATTAAGTTCTTTACTGTCTGTAAGCAGAGAGCCAAGATTGTCTTAACACTTTGAGGAAAGTATTTTAGGGAAACTGGATTGCCAAATACTCTGAAGGCGAAAGCATCGGTGGGTGTTAAAAGAAGTGATGCAGCTACATTTGAGAAACAGGGTAAATTTGGCACGTTCAAATCCAGAATTTCCTCCCACATCTACATTTAAAGAAAAAAAAAAATATCTAGTGTTTAAGCATTTAGGAAAAGACCCTGTAGTAAAGTGAGATGGGATGAATAAAATTTACTTTTTCTCAGTTTAATGCTAGGGAGGGTGAGCAGCCGTGCAGGAACAGCATTACAGGAACTCCGTGCCACGATGCACACTCCGAAGTGCCATCCTGAAGATCTCTTCAGCATTTTCATTTAAAAATTACAGGTCTCACAGCAACTGTCCTTTCTTCACCTCCATCTCCCAACCTTAATTAACAGTGATCTCCCCTGGAGTATGTCATACAAGACCCACTGCGTGATATGTTATAGCAAAAATGTGGCTCCAGTAATGCTGAGAAGAGCTAAATATTCAGAGTGATGTGAAAATTGTATCTCGAGGCATACACCTCTGCTGCAACACTGGAAGGTTTCAGTCAATAAGATTTGCAGACTATTAAGGACACTGTAATATGAACAATAATTTTTCACATTATTTTCACTTACGGGAACAATACACACAGACCAACATCAGCAGAGGTCTCAGACATTTGTAAAAAGCTCAAATAATGTTTAAAAAAAATTTCATTTAAACAATAAACCCCCCCATGGTCTCAGCAGTGCCATTCACAACTGAAGTTTTAGTCCAGTTTGCAGAAACATATTAACAGCTCTCCCAGAGAAAGCCTATCAATGTAAAAAACATTTGCATTCAGACGCTGGGCTGCAGACCAGATCCGTATGACTGATTTCACTGGAATTGCTCCTGCTGTCATACCAGGAATCAGCAGAGACAGCTTAGCAATGGGTGAGTTCTAAATTCAATTACCATGAAGTTCTGGGCAATTCTTGCCAGCTTTTTTAACCATGTATCAGTAAGTTGCATTTAGTTCCACTGCAACCACCAAAACCCAGCCGCCCTGGACCTCCTCCTCCCTCGCACTTGGAGGGGTCAGGGCTGGGATTTCCCTGGGACCCAGACCCCCGTACCTCACTCCCACCCGATGCCCGGGCGAGGAATAAACCCCTCGCTGCCCGGGAGGGGAAGGGGCACACAGCCGCTGCTCTGGGGCGGCTTCTAGAGCCAGTGCTCCAGCCCGGCACAAGCGCAGCCTCTTCCAGAGAGACTCTGGTCTGCCATACCTTTGATGCATCGGCTGGCTCCGGCTTGGCTTTCTCCGGTGGGATTTCTTCACGCCTCACATCGGGTTTCGCTGCTTCCTTTTCAACTTTAGAGGCAGCGACCACGTCCTTCGCGTCGGGCTTAGCTGGGGCTGGTTCTGCAGCGTGGCTCTGAGCGATGGCCGGGGCAGAGGTGGGACGGGGACTCCTCTCGGGGGTTATCACGGCCACTGCTGAGGATGGGGGAGAGACAGACAGGGACAAGGTTCAGAGCGGGCAACGTTTCTAAAGCACCGGGTAAAGTCTTTCCAAATTACAGTGCTGCCGTTTATAAAGAAAGGGAGGAGGAAAAAAGGGGAGAAGAAATAAAGATGTTGAGCAAAGCAGCTTGTGCATTTAGTACGTGAAAGTTGTGATTATTTTCCTTATGGTTTAAATAAAATAAAACCCCACAACAGATGGTTTACAAAAAGCAAGCTTGCACTCTGCAGAGAAGCCACACCAGAAAGGCGGATCTATTTTTGACACTGTGCCATCGATTTCTGGGTCCTTCACACACAACAGACACAGAAGTCCATCCCAGTGCAGCCATTAAAATCGAAACACTTATAGCTGTGGTGAGTTCTTGACTCACTGGCATCTCCTCAACCAGAAACGGATGGTTTCTGGAAGGGCAACACAGGCTTCCCCCCATCTCCCCATTCTTTTCAGCAATTCAGACAAAAAATAATCAACAAGCATTGCTCTATAAAACTTTATAGCAGCTTCCAGGTGGGTTTCAAAGCAGGCTGAGGCTGCGTGTCCGAGATGGGTATCTCCTGCTGGAGCCCAAGGCACCGCTGCGAGAAGATACCCAGCATCTCCAGATCAGTGACAGTGCAGAAATGAATAGCATGCTGCCAAAAAAATCATCTTTCCAGAGGATGACAGCCTTAAATACAAGCACTAGGTACACACAAAATCGACTGCCTACTCTTTCCTTCGATTCCTGATTTCCCAGACAGTTCCCGATCCCTGAAAAGCCTGACACCGCCAAAATATTCAAGCCAATACTGTGCGACAAAGCAAGCCCCAATTAATTCACTGCGTGTACCTATAGACGCAATAAGCTATTTAGTTCTCCCAATGTTGGTTTTTATGGCCATTCCACTAAAAATATACCTAGTCACCTGAAATAATTCCTTTGACGTGGTCTCATATTCCTAAAGTCACAATTTAGGCAGCAAGGGTCACACTGTGTAGCTTACCCCAGCCAATGCTAGGTTACTAGTGTCCATCCAGCTAGTCAAAGACACTAGAAAATTTGGCGTTAAAGAAGAAATTGTAATTTTAAGTAACTCCTTAGGAAGAATTCCTGTTTCACTGAAAAGATAACTGCATCTCCTCTGTGTGTATAAAACATGTACAGAATAAAGTATCCATGTGGCCAAAAACATACAAGGTAGAGGGGCAAAATAGAACTTGATTTTTCAGAGACTGAAATTACACTTTTAAGACAAACTCCTAGACGCCACGTCTTGCTGAAAATCCACACTAAGACCCCAAACCACCACCGCCATCTCTGTTATCTCCCCCCCTCTTCGGCATGGCAGTTCATTTCTGCGAGCCAGGCATTGTGTTATCCTTTTGGAAGGACAACCAGTGCCGTGTCCCGGTGTTATTTATGCCACAGAAGCGGTGACAGCCGCCAGGGAGGTTGTACAGAGGGACGGTGAGACGGCAGGAACAGTCGGGGTTAGGAGGACGCCGGGTGTGCAAAGCCCTCGTGGTGGTACCTGGCTCCTGTGGGACCGGCTCTAGTTCTCTCATCACCACCATTTTTTCTTCCTCCTCCTCTTCAATTGGGCTTATCTCAACATTGCCAAGAGCATGTGTGGCTAAAAAAGTTATGCAGGTGTTAAAATGCCACCTCGAAGATCAAGTCGCAAAGCAAATACCGCCATCAGTAAATCCACAGGGCCACCTCTCTTTAGGGACTCCTGCTTCTCTCACAGTGCTTCAGAGCATCAAGACATGTAGGAAAAATAATAAAAGATCCTAGGCTTTTCCTTTGATATTCAGCAACGAGCTCTCTGCTGTCCAGAACCACATTATTTTAATTGTATTTTCTTGATTTACTAGCTTTAGCTATTTTGACACATGACGATTTAAACACAGTAAAGAGCGCCGCTCCAAAATATGAGATTTAAAATACCAATCATCATCACCCCGGCCAAGAAAACAGTCCCTGCCGGGAACAAAAGTGTCAAGAGGAGGAAAAAGTGCAGGAGGTGAATGAGGAGAAGGGGCAGCTGCAGCAGGAGACCCCTGGATGTGCTCGGGTCTGACACTGGCCACTGTCTGCTCTGCTGCAGCCCATCCCACGGAATAGCCTCGAATCTAAGCGCAGGGGCTGGTTTAGTGTTTTTCATAATATTCAAGAAAACGGGTGAAGTTCCCAGTTACCTCCCTCCACGGCTTCAATCTCCTCTTCCTGCAATGATTAACCAACTCTGCTTTTAATTAAGATTAGGGTGTATCTGTCTGCAGCAGTGAAGTTGCTCTGAAAAAAAACCCCAACTAGGGAAGAAGCAGGCTCCCTAGCAAAGAAAAAAAAGCAGAGTGTAGGTGACCTCCAGCAGTCCCAGGGCACACAACCTGATTTTCAGGCACCACGCATTCCTACAGCTCAGAGGAACGAACCTTACAAGAAGGGACACAGGAACAGAGGAGCGTTACAAGGCCATCGCACACTCATTCCAACACGCAGGCACACAGCCAAGCCACGGCACGGCACCTCCTCGTCTCAATCAGAGGCACAACCCGATAAAGCAGCGCTCGTGTATTACAGCACACTTGCAAAGCCGAGTGTGATTTTAATGGCAATGAACACCACTGCAAACAACGCAACCTCTGTCTTACAGCACTGCATCACTTCAACCCAGCAGGTCATAGCACGGGCGGCCGCAGGAGCCACACCGATGGCAAACGCCGCTGCGGCTGTACCTGACCATGTCTGCAACGGCTCCGGTAGCTTTGGCTCAGCAACAGGAACCTTAACCACCTCTACCTGCTCCTCCTCCTCTTCCTCCTCTGCAATGGGTTTCATTTCAAAAGTTTCAAGAGCGTGTTTGGCTAGAAAGAGGTTTGCATGCGTTAATAGAGCCGTTGGAGAATCGCGCGGACACACCACGGTCGCCACAGCAGAGGAAAGAATGAGAGGAGATCCCTCTCCAAGGCAGTGGCTGAGAACAGCAAGGAGGTTTTTAAACCAGGCAGCCCAATAGTAATTTTTCACCACGCAGTTGCATATCAGCCTTTCTAGTGCTGCCAGGCCCAACAGTGTATTGGACGAGAGGGGAAAAAAACCAACACAAATAAGCTTTGCAGGCTTCTTGCCCAGGCAGAGATACGTGGGGACACTCGAACGGCTCGCAAGTGCGGTACTAGGACGAGCTCTGCCTACAAAGTCTGGGGAGATGCAGGTGCTGGCTGGTAAAATCCTGGAAAAACACACCCAGGTTCCTCTAGATAAAAACCTGTATAAAAACTAGCAGCTTTAACTAAATGTACTTGAGTGATCAACTTCAAATCTAAAAACTAAAAACATACAGCCATCTATCCTGGTGTCTTAAATGTTAATTCTCCACCTCCTGTTTTTACAGCATCAGGCTTCCCCTGCCAGGCGATGTTGACTAGCGAGAATTCAAGGCAAGACAGTGGTGGGGAGACAGTCTGCCACATTACTTTATGAAAGCTTGGTCTAGATTTCATACCAGAAAAACAGCGATGTCAAAAGCGTGCTGTAAAAAAAAAAAAAAATCAGGGTGGAAGAAGGCAAGTGGAGCAGTACACAATGCATTTGCATACGAATTATCTCCAGCCCTAACGCACCGCAGGCATTCGCTATTGAAGTGATGAAGACTGCAAATATTTGACACCACCACTGCTGTGATATGCTTATTAGTATCAAATATATCGTTGTACCTACACACCTCTTACGGGCATTAATATTTATTAATAGTACTTATCCAAGAGAAATATAAGCCCCATGTAGCAAAATGGGCGGCACTTCTCAAACCACCAAAAAACCCAGAATAGGCTTAAAAAATGGCAAGCAGGTCCCGGGATGAAGAATTCCCGAAGCTTCACAAGAGAAGTTTCAACCAAACTTTAAAGTTTTCTAATCCACGTTTAGAAAACCACCCAAATTTAATAAGGAGACACCAAGTGCCAGCACATCCTGAACTTTTTCCCCCACCTCCCCACAAGAATTAATTCCTGACAAGGTGCGCAAGCAGGTCCCGGGATGAAGAATTCCCGAAGCTTCACAAGAAGTTTCAAGACCAAACTTTAAAGTTTTCTAATCCACGTTTAGAAAACCACCCAAATTTAATAAGGAGACAGTTCCCAAGTGCCAGCACATCCTGAACTTTTTCCCCCACCTCCCCACAAGAATTACCACCTGACAAGGTGCGAGGTGGAAATTTAACGCATCTCCCAGAGCCGGGGCTCTGCCGGGCTGTCTGTCCTCTGACTGTGAAACTCTTCTTGCAAAGAAAGGAAAAAGAAAGCCGCCAGATTTGGTGAAACTTTAGGTTGTCAGGAACAAGCATGTAAAGGATAGGAAAGGCGCTGCAGAAGAGTTGTAGCCACCACCACAGCTATACCTGGCTTCTCTCGGATCTGATCCGCGGGTTTTGGTTCGGGAACCTCAACCACCACCACCTCCTGCTTCTCTTCCTTTACGGCTCTGAACTCAACTTTTTGAGTCACACGTTTAGCTGAAGAAACGGGGCACATGTTAACGACTGCCCACACAGCAGATGGAAGAAGGCTGCAGACTTCAACGGGGACAGAAGCGTTACATTCACAGGCTGCTCTTTTCCAAGCCCTGACATTTGGGTGCGGGATTGCAATGGGGATTTCTCTACTCATCTGGGATCATAACGGTCTACATGGCATGGCCAAGGGGCAACCAACAGCGCTGATCCCCTCGCCTCCGTGCACCGTGCCTGGGTAACCTCGCATGCCCGGACTGCCGGCAAGCAGGCATTTTGCTTTGCTGTGGTACAGAGCTCAAACCAAGCAGCCCTTTCCTTCCCGGCTCCGAGGCATGAAGCCCAGGCTCGGGGTGTCGCTGAGCCCTGTAAACCCATGCCAGGAGCAGGGGCAGCCTGGCTGCTGCTGGCCACGGGGCACTGGGGCAGCCCTGCTCCCTCCTGGGTTGCAGCACGACCTCGGGGCTCAAAGCAACGCTGTTCTTGCTCCATCAGGTGCCCTTGGTGCAAAGGGATGCTCCCCTTTCCCTGGATCCTCTTGGTGCAAAAGGATGCTCCCCTCAGCCCTGGATCCTCTTGGTGCAAAGGGATGCTCCCCTCGGCCCTGGATCCTAATTTTACAAGCACCCCATGATCCAGGTCAAGGAGAGCAAACTTAGGGATTCCCCGTTCCATGCCTCACCTCCTCTAGCCTGCTGCTATCCAGCTCTTTTAATAATGTCAGGGATGAGCCCACCTGAACGATACACCACAAACTTCAACATTAGCATTGCTTTAACACATGCTGAAAAGGTTTCAAACAGTTGTGGCAAAAAATCTCCCCCTCAAGGAAAACTATGTAATTTAAGAAGCTACGTTAAACAAAACAAATCCTTGAATAGCTTAATTCCTGATTTGCTAAAAGGAAAATGCATTGAGATTGAATGAGGAAATATCTTTACAACCAGAACTTTGCCATAAGCCTTCAGCACCCACCTACATCCTTTTTGTCAGTCAGTTCTTGCTAGTACTACTATCGGTTTGCATTTTATATCCAGGTCTTGTATTAAAGTGAGAAGTTATGCTTTTTTACTTTTAAAGCAGGGAATTTAGGTAGTATTTAAGGAGTATTTCAGCATCCTGCACAATCCAGCCATGAATGGGAAAGAGGGACCAGACACTCACCTCCATCAAGGCTCCTGGAGGCTCGCTTACTTGCCTGGAAAGAGGGATCAGACACTCACCTCCGTCAAGGCTCCTGGAGGCTCGCTTACTTGCCGTCCGCTCGAACTGTGGAGCAGGTCGGTCGATCAAGGCACTCGCCTGCCTCGTCTGCGCCTGCGTCCGGCCGCTGTAGCGGAACTTGGAGCCCAGCGCCAGGAACCTGCTCTTTGGGATGGCCTCGGTGGAAGTCAGCCTGAAAACCACACACACAATTAAAAAAATCATACCTCCAGATCTAGGAAGCGGCAGGTAAAGAGAAATTAAAATACAAGTTAAAGAAGTCTCTGCATACGCTTGATTAACAAAACAACATACACTAAGCCCCACATCTACGTAAGCTAGAAGACCTCTGTCTTATGTATCTTATGAAGCGCAAGCTGCCTAGAAATTTATTGCAATATAAACACCTAATGTCTCTGCAACCATTTCACTCCAATTTTTGTGAAACACCAAGGAACGCTGAAGGAGTGCTCATTTTCAGCAGCTTATCTAAAGCATTAGTTATTCGTTATTAGCCTACCAGTTAGAAAACCCACCTGAAAAACGTGTGATGTTCAACACATACTTTCCACAGTTTCTTCGCTGCCCGGTAACTTGGTAGCTTGAACCCAATTGTACTTTCATACTGTTCTTGCTGCGGAAAATAGAAGTTATTTAAGTGTAGCAAGAAATAAATGTGGCAGGAGTCCAGTTCCCAGCCCATCGACCTGTTCTGCTGCGGCACAGACTGCTGGTCTAGCCCAAGAGCAGCTGAACTCACTCCATGATGTGCAGGAGGAGCTCGGGTCCGAGAAAAGACAGGGCTTGCCCACAAGCCTGGGCATCTCTCAGGATGCACCAGGATTTGCAGAGGAGCGTGCCGTGGGTTTTGCAGCCAGACTCATCTACCCCCCCATCACGCTGCCCAGCTGCGGGACGGGGTCGAAAACTGACCTCCCTGCAAGGCTGGGTCACGGCAGCCGAAGCAGGAGGAAGGAGGAGAGGAGTAAAGAGGCAGAACCCCATTATAGCCTCTCTCCCCACCGTGTTTCCAGCAGCCAGGCTGCTCCAGGGATCTCCCTGTTCACGAGAGGCAGCGTCAGGGCAGCCGGCCCCCTGCCTGCGGCAGTCTAAGTGAAAAGGTATGCCTCTGTAATTTTTTAATTTTTTTTTTTTAAAGTGAGACAAAGAGCCTTTGTCTTGCCCTGTTTCCAGAAACAGTTAGTCCTCTCCCAGTCTCAACTGTGAACTTCCCACCGCCTTCCTCTGGATGCTGGGAATACCGCACAGTGCCAGGAGGTGGTGCTGGATGACACGCTGTTTAAATTGTCACCTGCTGTTTTACAGCTTCAGCAAGGTCAGCGGGCACTACCTGAAGAGCTGAACTTAACACCAAGCCAAGATCAGAAACCCAATAGAGTGTAAAATGCTCATTCAAAGAAAAGCTTGCTCCCTCCCCCCGTGAAGCATACACGTTGGTGATAATCAGAAGGCAATTAAAGAAGACACGAGCACAAAGAAGTCAGGACGTACCTCCCCTGGCCGAATCTTGATAAAGAAGCTGCTGCGTTTGTAGGAAATTTTCAGGACTTTGGGCCAAGGGAAGCGGTTGATTCTCAGTTTATCTTTGTAAACAAGAAGGCCACTGGAACAGACTCCCAGAGTGATATCCACTCCTTCCAAGTCCTGGGAAAACAGATGAGGATTTAAGCAGTGTCAGAGTTACAAATTTCAGGAGAATGTCTGTCCTCCAAATTACCCCTTTGGTCTTCCCCCAAGGCTCTCCTGAATTCCTCTCCCCACCACCCAGACCTCAGCTTCTAGCTCCCTATGCAGCCAGGGCCAGGCTTGCTTTTCCTTCACGCTTCTCCTTACAACCTCCTCCCTTCTGCAGATCTCTCCTGCGATGCTGTTAGCTCAAAGGGCTGCTCTAGAGTCTATCCTGCATTTCTCTGAGCGGAGTAGCTCACCTTGCAGGGTCAGAGCCTTATTCTAAGCTCCTCAGAGCAAGGACCTGTCTACATCAGTAGCTTTGTAAAGCTTCCTGTAATATATAAATAATAAGCAATCGGGAAGAATCACTTCTCTTACAACACTCGCAATGGTGCTTGAGGCATTTCTATTCTGTGTCTGTGTTTCTGTACCAGTAGCCAGCTTACTTCCTATATCTTTCAAAAGGACCCTCTTGAAACTTGCTCCTGCAAGGGAAGGATAATCAAATTACAAAATCCACAGGCAGGTGCACACACGTTGATTCTCACCTTGGCTTGGTGAAGGTCGACTCCATACATAGACAGCTTTTTTGCATTCTCAAGAAATTCCAGGTCTGCTTGAGCTGGAGTCATGGATCTGAGGAAAGAGAGAAAGGGTTTGGTATTCCCGTAACTGTTGCTTTTAGGAGGGGACAGATCAGACTTCACAAAACCATTTACTCGTTAGATTTTCTTTTGCTTTCAACACAAATTTGTGCCCAGATGAAGAATTACTAAATCGCTCTGAATGCACAAATTTGTGCTTTGAGACATCCTCATAAAAGAGATGCACCTTATTTCTGTGGAGCTGTACAGACCCCAGACAAGAAAGCAAGTTATCCGGCGAGGAAGTGCGGTACAGGGTCCAAAACTTGATTCAGTGCAAGAAACACCAATTCAGCTGAAGGCAGAGGGTGACAGGTACTGTCCTCCCAGACCTCCTGCCTCCAGACACTTCCCCCCCCCAAACCCAGCTATTGTTCTCCAGACCAAACGCAAGGACAGCTGAGACCACTCGGCAGCGATTCCTACTGGGGCAGACCAGATGAATGAGACGTTTTCTGGGAACAGATGGTACCCTGTCTGCAGGAGGGGCAACGCCACACAACTTCGCTTAACAGAAACATCCTGATAATGGAGGCTATTATCAACGTTATTGAAGTGCCCTTGTTAATAAGTTTCTGGTGTACAAGGTACATCTAACAGCTCTGCTGGGAGAGTATTCGGCTGTATACATTTCATTTCGTTCCCTGCCTTGATGTCTCTCTTACTGAGCGCTCGCACACATCTTGTGTGCGATGTAAATAGAGGTTTTAGTGGTGGGAGACGGGGCAGACAAAGACGACTGTAAGGACAATCCTCTAGGAAAGACCCAGGAGCAGTCGCTATCTCCGACACGTGCCTTGTGCTTTGCAGATAAAGTAGCAAGAGATGGACCACGGTTTAGCAGAGTTTTCCCACTGAAAACCCTCTGACAGTTTAATGTCCACAGAATACGGGCCAGAAATTAAACGGGCGCATATTGCTTCCTCCCTCCTGCACACACAAGTAGATTAAATATAACTACGTCCTATACCTTGAAGTATCCTTCTAATGAAGCCATGAATAATTCAGCAATGTGATCTGCCACTTCTAGCACAGCTAATGGCCTTTGACTTCAAGTCATGAAGCTTGTCAGCGGCCCCATACTTATTTTCCCTCATTTCCTCTCCTCTCAGTGCAAATGGAGGGGAATCAATTTAAAGTATTGATTTGCGGGGTTGAGCGAGGTGTTAGTTGTAGCTTTGGTCACAGCCCGGGGCACACGTCCACCCTTCCCTACTGCACTCAGGTTATTAGTTCCCATCTGCCCGCGAGAAGGTCTCGTCTTTGCTCTGTTCTTGTTTTTAGTGCATCAGCCGGCAGCTTTTCACAGGTCAAGGGGCTGCCAGATGAAGGCCTCAGTATCATGGAGTGGTTTTATGGGCTTTTTTTTTTCTCTTAAAACCCAAATGTACCTCTGGGAGGGTGCAGAAGCTACCAGCTGGCCACTCTCCACGCCAGCCCTCTGCGCTGGCGAGCGCACAGCTCCGCACAGCTTCTGCAATCCAAGCACTCAAGAGCATCGATGAAAATAAGCTCAAAGTAAGGCGAGGAAGAGGTTCGGTTGCTGTGACCCTTTAATCTGGAGTCTCCAGGGGGACTCCCAGGAGTCCTTCAACCCTGCCTGAACAAGACACATCTGCCCAGGTCATGGCCGCACTGGGAAACACGAGGAGGACAGCCTAACTGCAGGTTTATACCTCCTGCATCATCTGGAATGCTTCCACATTAGAAAGTGTTATTAAATGTGGCAGCAGAAAACCCCAAACATGCTGTAAGCTATAGCGTACACACAGAGATGAGATCTGCTCCAACCAGACTGCAGTCCAAAAATGACGTAAATCCCAAAGCAAATGTAAAAAAAAAAAGACAAAGGGCAAGGTTAAAACAAGCAAACTTTGTATTTTCACATGAAATAAAACCACTTTCACGGCTATACTGTTGAAAAAGAGCACATATTAATAAACAATTGCAAGGCTTTGCATCTGCTTTCTAAAAACAGTTTCTTCTTCACGCAGGAAAAAAGAATTCCAGCTTCTAGAGAGATTTTGTTATAAAGTATTAGATCTTTTTTAAATAGCTGGTGCTCTCAGTAGCTGAAAATTCACACCTTACTGCTAAAGCTTCTGTTGCCGACGTTAAAAAATTGGTGCAGCAGGAAATCAAAAGCATACAACAGAGGTGGGGAAAATACCAGAAAGCCCCATTATTGCCATTATTTCCGGCTGCTGTGCACGAACAAGTCCTCCAGCCGCCGCACCTTTCCTGTATGTTTCTGTTATGTTTTATAAGCTCCACAACCTTCTCTTCGAGCTCTTTCGTCTGGTTTGGGGCCAATTTAAATTCACTGATGTAATCTGGGCTGTGTAGATCGGGATCATAGTCTCCCAGCTCGGACTGGACCGTGTACGAACCCAGCAGAGCCAAAGTCGCAAAGGAACAGGGCAGCCGCCCCGTAATGATGTCTTGTCTAAGCTGAAGACACAAGTAATACCTGGGGAGGGGGGGAAATAATCAAAATACTATTTACAGAGAGCATAGAGAAACTTAAGAAACTTGAGGATCAAACAGAATCTCTTTTTTTATGCCACTGATGAACGCAGCATGGTGCTTGTTTCTAATTTCCACCTGTATTTTTACTTATCAGGTGATATTCCCTCAGTAAACCACGCGGAGGACAGGAGGACTTACTCCACTCTGCAAAGGGAGTAGAGGACACTTACCATCAGAAAATCTTGGTTTTAAATAAAAATGTACTTTTCTATACAAACGCACACATGCCAGGGTTATAAATGACACTGCTTTACACATGTGGACTTCGGTGAAGAGAGGGAGCATCCCACACATCCACTAAAAACAACCCAAAAACCCCTCAAACCGTTATCAGACATCAGATCTCCTTGCTGAAGGATGGAATAAGACCCAAATATTAAAAATTTCTATTCAATATTCATTGCTTTGCTGAGCGAGCTCCCTGGCTGGTAGCAAGATTCCCAGGTAATTCACCTGGTTATGTCCTCTGTCAGCTGCGCGGGATCCGGTGGATAAAACTTGACATTGAAGGTAAAATCCCAGGGACCTCCTGCAATTACAAAGAAGAGGTTGAGAAAAATAAACACACCAGAACAGCTTCATGATAGTCAGTCGTTACAAAAAAGCTGGAGATATCCAGTCTGATCTTCAAAATCGGGCCAGCGGATCATAATACTGATTTTAATACTGCTCGCTCGCCCAGCTAGCTGCTGCTTAGCAGACAGTATAAGATATGATTTCATTTACAAGAGCTAAGATACAAGCAGGAGAAAACAAAGCAGGGCAGGCAAATACACGGGAATAAACCACAACTTGTGGAAAAAATTAAATTCATTGCTAAGAGGCTAAATTACTCACATATTTTTTTCACTGATTGGAAAAAAAAAAAAAGATAGATTCATGAAGAGAGGTCAGCCGTGTGCTATAAGTTAATGAATTAATACTGTTTTATCACTTGACCCAATTTTCAAATTTCTCGTAAGGAGCAGATGTGCTAATTCACTCAGCAGCCTAATGCACTGTGGTCGGGTGGTCAGACCACGGTTTAAACTCGGCACAATACGAGCATCAAACTCTGGAAGAAACAGCAAGCACCGAGACAGGAAGAGCTTTACAAGTCCAGACCTAAATGCTTCAATACAGCTTGTTGCAAACCTTGTGCAGCACCGTTACAGGCATTAACTGGAGTGAGAATCCACATAATCACACCTAGAATTGGCATTATATGTGGTATGGACAGCCTAGGTGACACAGCTGAAGGGGTTACTCTCTCTTTTTCTTGAAAATAATCACGTTTACCCGCAGAAAATAGTCCTGACTGACCCATTAAGCACTCAAAGTAATTTTCATAGTTACAGCTCCCCCCTGCTGCGCCTTTTAACACTAGTTCAAAATAATATTTATGTCAGAAAGAGACGATACCCCTGCGCTTAACTTGCTCAGAGATTTATCGCAATCTCAAACAGGGAGGAGGGGGGACGTAGCATTCATGGATTTACTTCTTATGCAACGCCATAACTGGGATTAAACACAAGGCATGTTGTTTTCATTATACACAGTTCAAAACAAGTTATTCCAAGAAGACATTTTAGGTAGCAGAGGTTTCCTACGTATTGCAAGGAGGATGCAGAGACTGACTCCCTATGTATGTACACCAATACCTATCGGTGCACACATATTCATATGTACGTTCAACACATATTCAAGTCAACTCAAATAATTTGCCATTTAACCCATCTCAGGGGACCAGATTCCATAGCAGGTTGCTCATTACACTTACGAGCTGAATTTTACCTGCAGCTCATGCCCTTTACACACATCCTGCTATCGATTCAGAGAGAAGTTGACAAGGGCAGGAGCTGTTCCTACTCCGCAGCCCTGCGGCATTTCCCCCCTAATCTGTACTTAATGACACATTTTGTTCTGCGCCCCCCACCAAAAGCATTCGTAAAACAGTATTTTACTTTCGTAAGACAGTACTTTCGAAGCAGTCAGACTTGCTCCTGAGAGAAAACAAAAGCCTCAAATTTATTTGACGCTGCCCTCATCTTGAACTAATTCAGCGCTAGCAGACCTTAAAATACATTTTTGGAGAGCATCTGGCATTTCTCCTGATACTACTCGAGCCATTTATCATTCCTATTTGGACCCCAAAACAGCCTCAGAGTCCATAAAACCTTGCTACAGCATGCAATTTTGCTCAGGCTCTCCTAGTCTCCTTTGAGATTTAAATGGTTCCCACTGACACCTATTTTCCCATCCTCCAACAGGGAGCAGATCTCCCATTTCAGCGTCGCGTGGTAGTAAGGGTAGCGTGGGTTTGGGGTGAACACACCCCAAGTTACGTTCTCCCAAGGAAATTACATTTTTTCCTAAGTCTAGAGCATCACTAAGTACTTAAGAAGAAGAGAAAGGATGCACAGGCTGCTTGAACTTGTGCCAATCCCTGCCAGACACCCTCACCCGAACTCTCACCCATCCTTGGCCCCCCAGATCACCCATCAAAGCCACGCTTATTTAGGGAAGGGGGGAGAAACCACACACCCCCCGCATGATAAATTCAATCTACTTACCATGAACCTGTTTTTTTATTTCTTTGGCAGGATCCAGCCACGTCTGTAAGAGGATAAAAACATTCACAGTGTAACAGACGTTCCAGAAACACCACAGAAAACTGCAAATCACTAAAAATACGGCAAAAAGACAACATTTGACATGAATGCAGCCATGGAAACTGGAGAGACGGTGCATTTTTCACAACTTTTACTCCAGTCTGTGGTCTCGGTGGGTGCATTTCCAACTCTTCACCTACCAGCTACTCGTAGGGGAGGCAGGAGGAACAGGAGGGGGAAGAAAAAAAAAAAAGGCAGTGTATTAGGGCTGCAAGCACATAGCAGCACGTACGGTCGCAGCCGCATCCAGCTACGAGGGGCAATTGTGCAACACATTTTTTTTCTCCAGCACTTTTAAAAATAGGCAAATAGGATGTTTGCATTCATTTTAGGCACCCTGTCTCCATACTTACCCTATTCAGAACAAAGATTGCCAAGACTTTCTATTATTAGCTATGGTTTTTAACAACCTAATCACTGAAATACGAGTGAAAACATCCAATCGCTGGGAAAAGCTGGAATATTTTACAGGAGCGTGACATAAACTTCGTCTCTTTTAAGTATGACTCAAGTTTCTAGCAATTATCTCAGCTACGAATTTAGAAATATATCCTTTTTCCTCCCCCCTCTGTAATTTGGGGTTTTGTGGGATGGTGGTGCAACATAAGCCTCAAAAAACAACTCCTGCTTTTGCCAGCATGGTCTGAGCAACTCCCGGCACGTCAAGCCTGAGCCTTTGCCTTTGCAGAGGTCAGGGTCTGCCCCGCTGAAGGCGACGGCACAGTGCTAACAGCCCTCCTGGAGAGGCTACATTAAACCACCATCTTCATTTTCACGAGCCCTGAGCAGGATTTGGATGTCCAGGTCTCCCGAGGTGAAGGAATTAATTCATTGAATCCCCCAAGCTAATCTGTCTTGACCAGAAGGACATGTAACTTCATGGCAGGGAGACAGCGATACTTACATTTAATCTTATCTTTTTATATGCTTGCCCCTCTAACCTATAAAACTGGGGATACAAAATCCATTTGAAAGGTAAACATGCCACTTGCTGTCTTTTTAGGGCCACCGTTTTAAGCAAAGCATCTCTACGTCCACACTGGTGCCACGACTGCTCGTTGCTGCAGTGATAAGGGCTGGGTTTCGGGCAGCCGAGCCCGGGGTGCAGTCATGCATCCCCAGCACTCACCCTGCCTGATCCAGCAGACAATGACGGGTACAGCAATTAACGGCACTTTTATCCACACTGTGTCATGAATCAGTGGGAAACAATCCTCCCTTTCAGAGCAGCATGAGCATCAAGCTCCTTCGGTGCTGACCAGCTGCTCTATCCACTGTCACAATCTCCTATTCCCACTGTCACCCTCTGCTATCCCCATGCGGGAAAATGCCCGTCTCCAGGAACGTTTATTCCCTAAATACCAAGGTGGAAAATCCCGCATAAAACCCTTCCCTGTCCGGGAATACACACATGCATCTCCGTCTGCTCCGCACAGCTGCGGGTGAGGTGCAGAAGTTCATCTCTTGGTTTCCTATTAAGATGATTTCTACCTGTGAATCAGTAACTCAGTGTCGGGTCTTGTTTGAAGTTACAGCAAGAGAGATGGAGCTTCAGATTTCAACGTTCAATGAAACATAACCAGAAAGATTCCCAAGAAAACGGTGTTTTCCCCCCATCAGAGCAAACCAGACTTCCACCGAGCAGCTTACTCTGCACTGGAGCTAAAACTCACGCACAGCGGCTTTACCTTCCTCAGCTCCCAGCTGTGGGACACAAATCTGACGAAACTGTCTGTTTTCAGTCCCTACAGTTAAAAAGCTGCACAGCCCCTTAGCCCTTGTCGGCTGGGGGGGAAGGAGGTGTGCGCTTTTGCTTTCGGAAGAATCAACGCCAGCACGCTTGGACGCAAGAAGAGCAAGTCCCGGGGGTCTTGGAGACGCAGCAGTGAGCTGCCCACAGCACAAGTGTGAGAAGTTGAGCTGCTCCAGCTAAACTCTTTTTGCTCTTAATTGGATCGAAAAGTACACCTATCCCTCCCTCTGCAAGCACAACAAACTCCTAGAGTAGAAAGTTCAGGCTATATATATGGAAGCAAATTTCACATACAAGAAAATAGCAAGACACCAGAGACAGTAAAACAAACCCAAGACAGAGCTCTGCCTGCCTCAAATAGCGATGGGGTGTTGTTTTGCCTGAGTATTAAAAATTCACACTTGCAATTATTAAGTATTTAATGACAAATGTCTGTCAGCCACGGTAACCTGGCCTGTAAGTGACTGCTGTAGGTGAAGCACGAGAATAGTCAGAATGTGGACCAACGTAACTGGTCTAAAGGACATAAAAGTGGGCCCCTGATTTCAACTTAGCACACTTTTGGCTAGCTTCATGAAACAGAGCTTGAGTAATTGCTTGAGTAATTGCTTGAGTTAAAGCGTAACCAAGGATTTAAAAGATAAGACACTGCTTGAGTCTAACCAAACAAAGACCTTAAACTGAAACCATATGAGTAAGAGTTTTGGGATGAAGAGTCACGTGTGTTTTTTCGCAAGGCAAAGCTTCGACTCAAAACTGCTCTGGATGGCTCCGACCAAACCTTACAAAAAAATGACACCAGTGCCAGGGCAGCCAGCTTTTACTCCTGCCGACTGCTCAGCCTTACACCTTTGGTGAGCACAGGCTCCAGGACTGTGAAGTTCCCCTGCAGTGTGTCGACATTCAGGCTCATCTTCTATAGCCTAAGAGTGGTTAACCTATTCTTAAAATCACAATAAAAAAAAACCCTGCTGCTTTTCTACAGTGAGAAAAGCCTTATCTTCCCCTAACTTCTTGAGCTATAGCTTTACAAATTAATGGCATCATTTTGCAGTAAACTAATATAATGAATTTTCTCCAGGTGAAGATACAAGTTCATGCAGCTTTTTTACTAAAATCCACACTCCTGTAGTCATTTATTCACAATTTCTGCCTCTGTGATGACCCTCTTAGTCCTTTTTTGGAGAGGACACCAAAAGGAGTTTTAAGAAGAGCTTATGCACCACCTCCTCCCCAGAGGAGATTATCCTTTGAAAGAGCTGAACCCACCCCGGTGCAGAACACCCACGCAACAGCAGCTGCTTACCCTGGAGGTCGGCGTGTCCCATATGGCCAAACCAAAGTAGTCTTCTTCCAGGAGATTGAGGTGGTCACAGACTTTTTTAAGTAGATCCTGCCCCTTGGCGTGTTTCTGCAAATAGACAAAAGAAATTCTGTAGGACGGGCTGGTTTTTGCCTGCCCTCGTTCACGGGAGAGGGGAGAAAGGGCATGTAATCAAACCACACTGTACGCTATCAAGAAGGGAAAAAAGTCCTGAGTAGCTCAAAATCAGATCTCCCGGCTTTTTCTGAGCAAGCACCCCTTATAGGAAAGAGCATCAGGCATAAAAATTCAAACCAGAGAGGCAATGGGAACTGCAGTGGGTCTCTCTGCTACCACCAGCTCCGTGTCTGAAGCCCCCCCAAAGCTGAGCTTCTCAACACAACTCAGTAAACACCGAGGACTGGTAGGGATTTTCCCTCCCAAAGTACATCTACCGCACTGGTATCTCCCAGCTCCAGGCTGTCAGACAATCAGGCGCTGATCAAAAGATGATCAACGTGGGGTATGAAACTGCTGCTGCAACCCACTGCTATAGTCCCCCATTTTGGGGGCAAGCTGGCTCAGGAGGGTCACAAAAGAAACAGCGTCTGAGAACCAAAGACCAGCATTTTGTGACCTTTTCATCAACCCGATCTGCTGATGAAACCCAGCTTCTCCAGTTTTGCCTTATGCACGGAAAGCTGCTTAGCACACAACTTCTTGCCTCCAGAAACACACTTTGAGCATTCCTATCTCCTCTTTTTTTTTTTTTTTCTCTCCAAATCCTGCAGAAGTGAACTGGCCCTAGGAACAGATACCCTTTTAGTCCGAAAGCATGAAGGAAAACATCCCTGAGGCACAAAACTATGGTAACCAGAAGCAGCTAATTCTATTGGAGGCTTTGCTAAAAAGAAAGTGCAGTTCCAGTGACGCAAAATAAGCTTTACTAATGCATATTGCTTGGGCCCCGCATCTCTCCTTTTAGTCATATTTGCATGGCAACTGATTGAAGACCATAGCCTTGTTTTATTCCAGTCCTTCAGCTGTAAGGTCCGTGGTGCATACGTTGCAACTCTATAGGTAACACAGTGCATGTGTTAGCCTGGATATTGCTCAAGGAATTGGCACTTAAAGACATACAGGAATTAAAAACCTCCCATGGCTGCCAATTGGAAAGGATGCCTGAAAGCACTTATTCTTCTTAGAGAAAGGCCTTTGTGCTGGTCTTTGCCTACACCTTTGCAATTCCTTCCCAATTAAGTCTTAATAAGTTCTCAAAATGCTAGAGTAGGATTATATTGGCGTTAAAGCCAAGGGTACTCGTCAAGTCAAGAGGGTCTCACCGGCACAGCAGCCCCTCCTAATCCTCTCCGCAGTGCCCACCACCACTCTCTGGACCTACAGAAAGAGACTTCTACCATCCTGCTCAAGTCAGGACCAACCACACCACCACCAGCCCTCCCACCAACAGCGTCCGTGCAGCCTGCTGGTATTTGAAGGCATCGCTGCAGCAAACTCATGCACAAAGCCACAGCAAGCTGACACCGGCGAAGAAGCTGCCACCAACGTTTCGGGGAACAGTTTATTTTCGGGGGTTGCACACAAAATCCCTGGCAAAGGCTGGCTGCAGGTGGGGAAGGCCATGGGGGCGGTGATGCTCCGAGCTGATCCCGGGCAATAACAGCAGCGACGCCGTTACACAAACGGCCGGCGCTGACCTACTTGCCCAGGATCACCCAAGGTAACTGCTTTCACAAGGCACCCTGTGCCCAGATACCCTCTCCTGGCCCATTTAGCCAGCGGGACTGGGGAAAAACAAGCTGATGGAAGTATGCTCGAATGGTTAAGTACCAGATTATTAATATTCTGGACTAGTGCTTCAATACTGAAATGGGGATTTCTGCGAGCTTTTTATTGCCCTGACAGCAAGACGGCCCTGTGAGAGAATGCACAAAATAAAGCAGAAGAAAAGCTCTCAGATTAAGGGGTTTGCAGTGCTGTAAGTCAACATAATAATTTTAAATTGTTTACTGCAAATATATTCAACTGCAGGCTAAACACAGCATGTTTTTCTTTACATCCAAGCTCCAGGAGTTATGTTAGCCAGCAACCTGATAAGTGAAGGTACCTTGGGTGAACAGAAAAGCACAAATCAACTTGACAACCCATTTTATTCAAAGGAAAGGGGCAGAAGATATTTAGGCATGCCAACCTAACACAAAAACCTAAACTCTAGTCTGGGATACAAATGAGAGAGAAGATGAACAGCAAGTAAGATAACTTTTTTTTCTTTAAGCTTCCCCCCACCTTTACAAAGCAAGGCACCCTGGAAATTGTAGAACAATAAAAAAAGAGATTCCTAGGCACCCAGAGATTTTTACAACACACTAAATAAGCTGTTATAGCTTACAGCAAGATTGTTCTGCAGTAAAGCCTGTCATGTAATTCACTGGCAGCAAATTAGACCCCTGCTAAATAGTGTTTGTGGTGATTTTTCAAGGGGAAGAGAAGGGAGAGGGCAAAGAGAAGCAGAAACAAACCCCAAAAGTACTTACATCCACAGCACACTCAAAAATGGTGTCATCCAGCAAGACAACTTTGCAGTACATGTTTCTGTGTCTTTTTACTGTTCTCTGGGCAGCTTTCAAATCCTTCTCCACTTTGGTCTCCGGAGTCTCTTGTTTCGGCTCTGGCTTGGCGCACTCTTCCTTCACTTCCCCCCCTTCCTTGCCCCCAAGGTCTCTGCTGTCCGGCTCGTCGTCGTCCCTCCTCTCCTCCTGCGCAGGCTGAAACCCCCACATCACCCAAGTTGCAATTTAGACGTGTCAAGCGAAAAAAAAACATCACATGAAACAAGCATTGCATAGGTGCACTGCAGGGCTGGGATCTCACCCCAGAATTAGTTATCTGACTTAACTGTGTAACCCACGACCTGGAGCAGCAGCTTGGATGAGCAAGGTAATGATACTAATTTTTAAAGCCCTTCAAGTCATTCTCAAGTCTTCATTTAATAAAGTATGTAATAAAAAAGGAAAAAGGGTTGATTAGAGAAATCAGGGCAGATTACATCATGCACATCTTCATGGTCTTAACAACAGCACCTTTTGGACCAGGAAGTTTTTCTCCTCCTAGGCAAGACACCCAGTGCACCCACCGCACATGCCCCCACACTCCTACTGCCACCCTGGGCTTTGCTCCAGTGCACTGGAGCACTCGGTATGGCAGCAGTGGCATTAAAAGCGGGGGTCAGTGCTGAGATTTCACGGCCGTCTGAGCTGACCGAGCAGCTCTCTGCCACCAAAAAGGGAAGGCAGCCTTCATACCACTCTGCCTTTGCCTACTGAAGCACTTTGCGAGCCAGTTTAATTCACTAAAATAGCAGAAAGAGATGCAATTTGGGGACAGGAGGAGGAAGGAAGCTGGGGTTTTTTTTCCATTGCCATTTCAGCAGGTTAAACGAGTTCACGGCAGGCTCTGACAAGTGCTGGAAGTGGCTCAATGCAGCAGGAGCACACAGCCACGGCAGAGGAAGAGCAAAACCCTGTCTTTTCAGCCCATCACATCTCATGAAATCACACCCAGGCACAACTGCACGGAGGTATTTAAAAACTAAATAATGTCCACAAGCTGCTGACTTCTGTTCCAGCAGGGCCAGGACAATCGGAGGCAGGGAATCAGTCAAAGCTCGTAATGCCTGTTGGTCAGCATTTATCAAACAGGCAGCACCTCGCAAATGCTTTCACAGCAGAAATATCTGCCGAGTGTCACAGTTCAAAAAGCCACTGACGTTGATCTAAATTAAGAACTAAAAAAAAAAAAAAAAGGCACAAATGCTTCGTCTGAAACGAACAGCCCATGGTGAAGGAAGGCTGTGGGTGCACACTCACATGTGCTCAGAAGCAGCAAATCAAAGTTAAACAGAGAAAGAATTCATGCATTTCCTCTTGAAGACACAATTTCTGGGCTGAAACTGCCTGAAAATTTCCAGCTCCTCCCCATTCTGCTAATCCCAACCCTCAGAGGTACAAAACACGAGCAGAGATCATCCCATGGTTTTCACAGGCTCAGAAATTTGGGAAAAGAAAGAAAAAGGTGTTACCTACTACCTTGTCTACAACTTTGTAAGTTTAAGGAGGGGGATTTACAATTACTGCCTACGGTTGGCAATGCTCTAACTTGTAAAGTACTGCTCCAGAAGTCAGAGTTTGCAGATATGTAACACCTCTCTGGAGCCCATTCAAAACCTAAGGCAGGGGGGAAGTAATCCAGATTTTACCACGAATGCGCTATGACTCCAGCAGTACACACAGGTTGGTTGGGTTGTAAGAAATCCCCATCTCCGGAGAAGGGGCACCCGCCTTTCTCTAACTCCGGGCAGCCGCACTAGTAACGGCAGAGCTGCAATTACCCAAGGAGTAAGAGAGGACATCCAACGCCCTCAAATCAATAACCCCCTGCAGCTTTGTGAATGTCTCCCTGTGGGTGTCTCTGCCTCAGTTTCTACCATGCTTTAAAAACTTTAAATTTTGCATGAAAAATTACTCTGGCTGTAAAGAGTAGACATCAGACGGCTACTAGGAGCTGGGTTCAGCCCACGTGCTGTGCAGAAATCCCTGTCTACATGATGCATAAGCAGAAAATATTTGTATTTGGCAGGCTCAGCACCAGTCCGGACTGAACAGATGACCAAGTCCTGAAATGCCACGCTTGTGCTCCTTGAAGTTGAAGAAACCCTCTCCCAAATCCACGTCCTCTTGCAATCCCCACCTCACACCACTGACCTGCCTTTATTCTGCACACACCAAGGACACCCCGACGAGCAACCGCTCCGTCGTGAATTATGAATTTGAACCCTAGTTCTGATGTGACTTCCCACGCCTCAGCAGAGTAAAGAGTCAGCACGGGGTGTTTTAATTTATGCTGTGAAGTGTGAGCACAATTTCAGGAGCAGGTACCTTGCAGGACAGCATGATACAGGAATGCAAGAGTGGGAAGTAAGAGATGCAACACAGGGAGCTGACAAGAGCCTTTTTAGCATCTCATGAGTTTTCCTGATCAAGCTTACCATCCTAGGATATGAAGTTTTTATAGTTTTGGCTGAAAAGACATGTTTTCAAGAACAGAAGGGAGCATGCCACGTGGAGCAGGGTGTTTTACCTGTGTTTCTGCACTGCTTAGGGAATGGAGATCTAGTGATGGATCGGTTTTGAGCTCAGGCTCAGGAGCTGCAATTGGGGCTTTCACCAGGATGTCTTCATCAGGGCTGGCTCCTAATCCCAGGTCTTTCTGGTCACCTCCCACCTCTTTAGGAGCATCAGTGTCTTTGTCCTCTTCAGACACTTGAGACTTGGGCCTCCTGAGAAAGGATGAGAAGAGGCGGGA
Organism: Aptenodytes forsteri; assembly: GCF_000699145.1. Taxonomy (NCBI): domain Eukaryota; kingdom Metazoa; phylum Chordata; class Aves; order Sphenisciformes; family Spheniscidae; genus Aptenodytes; species Aptenodytes forsteri. The sequence continues at coordinate 87,899 of NW_008795030.1, forward strand.
GAGACCCCGGCCCTCGGAGGTGCGGCGCTCCTTCTTGCTCTGCTCCTCGTGCGTGGGCGTATCGCCGTTGGAGGCCTTCTGCTTCTGCCCTGCTGCAGGCTGTCCCTCCGATGTCTGCTGAGCCCCTTCTTCTAGGGAAGCCTCTTGTTTTTGTGTTTCAGCAGCTCCTTCCTCCTCCTTGGCTTGCTGCTGCTCTGAATTGTCAGCATCCGCCGCTAGACTCTTCTCTGTTGTCATGATGATGCTGTAAGAGAGGTGTGAAAGGTCTCAATCAAGAGCTTTCCAATATTTAAGTTTGCATTAAGCTATTCAAACCAAGCCACAAGCACAGACACACCACGTTCCCCAGCCACAGCACCGTGTCCTGCCGACTCCAGCCTACAAAGTCACTAAAAGCAAACAAATCATTCATTTTGCTACGGTTTGCTTTGATAGAAACATCTCCATCGACATTTGCCCATGCATCTTCCACCATTTGGATGACGCCGACTCCAAACTGCTGAATGCCCTAGCACCAGGTCTGCAGCCTGACAAGAGCAAATGATTAAAAAACGGAAACAAGATTAGGGAAAGGGGAGGAGATGGCAGGAGGTCTTGCCCCACAGGGCTGTCCTGAGGTCCTCTTTTCCTCCAAGTCCCTGTTCCCCTCCGGCAGCACTGGCTGTGGGAGCGGAGCAGATGAGAATCATAGAATCATTTAGGTTGGAAAAGACCTTTAAAAGAGCATCAAGTCCAACCATATGAGAACACACACATGACCAGGCAACCTTCCTCCTACCACGCCATGCCAAAACCCCAGACGGCCTGCGATGGCTTGCCGTGTTACAGCATCCTTCTCCGCAACTGCAACTGGAGGGAGAAATCTGCTGCTTGAGAGTCAAAAATTGCATGGCCAAAACAAATTTTAACAGCTCCTCACTTCTAAATGTCCCTGGAAGAGGCCACAGATCCTCACCATGAACTAAAAAAAGGGGATATTTAAACGTGATGAACCACACTGATGCTCTGCTCCAGATGGGACTCATCAGTGTTGATCAACTACATTGATCTGCACAAGAAAGGTCCAGTGAAACAGAGCAGGCTTCAGGATTCACGAGATCTTTGCATTGCACATTGGAAAAATGTAAAAGGAAAAGGCTTCCAAACAACGCCCATACCAGAGAGCAGATTTCTTCAGAGCCTCTGCTATTAAGCTGATGCAGCGTTTATTTCAACTTTAGCCTGGGCTGTTGACACAAAAAGGTGGAAATCACGTGAGAAGAATATCTATTTAAGGTATAAAGAGGACCCAAAATAATCATGCTTTAGAGAGGATAGAACTAATCTTTGCACGTTGCATCACGTGTATCTGCAGCAATAAATTGCCACTGCTTGCACACAGCAAATAGCATATAATCCAATATGCCTTTCAATCCCACCAGCCCAAGCCTCGGCATACAAACATTTGTTCAAAACACATACTTAAAATTAAGAAACATTTCAAGATGTCACCCTCCTACATATTAATTGCATTCAACAATTTTTATTTAACTCATCCTGATTGCCAAAATAACCAGAGTGCTTGAAAGAGAAAAGCCCTCCTAGCTTTCCAAAGTACTCTTCCCCTGCATTTAATGCAAAAGCTTACTATTATTCTTAAAGCTGAGGTTAAAACAAAGCAGCATCAGAGAACTTCACTGAATTTGTTTCCCCAGCAATGCAAATTTCCTGGGCTTACAAGGTTTGTTTTGTTTTCAGTTTTAGTTTTTGGGTTTTTTTTTGCAGGGAGGTTTTTTGTAAAAGCAGGGATGGTGACCCGCAAGGTCTGTGCTCCCATCGGAGTTATCTGGAGCTGCATCAGATTTGGGACAGGCTCTCTGAACTCTTTGAAACCTCTTCACTTGGACTTAGCCCCACCAGCCAGCTTTGGGGATGAGCTGCAGGGCCCATTTTAGCCTGGTCTCCTGCAGAAGCCAGGTTTAAAGCCTCATGCCCTACAGACCATCTCCCCCCTCAGTGAGCTGCTCTGGGTTTCTCCAAACCCAACGGAGAGGTGGAGGCCACTGAAACAGCAGCTTTCTACCTGCACTGAGAAAACAGGCATCTGAGAGCAGACAGCCTGCACGGGCATCCGCGGGCACCTGATGCACCAGGGACATCGCAAGGCAAAGATGGTGCCAAAACCCAGATGCGTCAAGGCTCCGAGCTAGACGGAGACGCAGATGCGCAGAAAACCACACTGCATCGGTTCTCCTCCTCCGGTGCTTTGCACAGGAGAAGACCAGACAGCTTGGCATAGCCCAACCAAGGCAGCGAGAGCACGCAAGGGTAATTCTCCAAAATGCTGTTGAGTTGGCATTATGCCACCTCGTTTCCCCAGCAGTCTCGCAGGAGTTTGTTTTTGCAAGATTATCACGGAACAGGCTCTGTGAGAAAGCTGTAAAATCCAAGTTAAATGAAAGGCTACGACGGATTCACGCAGCATCCCGCTGGCTCCCACCACCACCCTCGAGGAGGGGACAGCTTCGCGCCTGCCACTCGCTTCGGAGAGAAAGGAAAAAACAATCTGCAACGCTGAATTTCCTTCTCCCCTAAACCAGAAACATCTGCAGTTCGGTTCAGGAGAGGTTTTGAAGGGGCTGCGCACTCATGGGGGGGCACAGGGCTGCGATCGGTTTGCGGATGCAGCAGCCGGTGACTTGCTCCTGCAGCTCTTGCTGCTGTTTCTGTTCCTCCTGTGATCCCTTGCTAGCGCGCGTGGATGCTGCTGGCCCCATTAGCAACACACGGCTCCGTCTGCAGAGTCACCCCAGCCACCACGCAGCCAATTCACGTTATCAACAGCTCTCCAAAAACTCCTAGAGATGCTACAAGGCGGTGCAGCGGGCAACAAGCTACGTTCAGCCAAATGCACATCACCCCAAGCCCACGATGCAGGACATGCATGGCCTGGCATGGCAGGACGCCATGGCCAACTCCCAGGGCAAAGCTCCTGATGCCCTGGCATGCACAGAGTGGGATGGACGCGTTGCAAGACTGTCCCACCACGAACCCATGAAAATAGCGAGCTCCCTTTTGCACCAGCTGCCAAAGCAGTCTGCTTTGTAGTTGCTTCCTACTGTGTTTGTTTTGAATAAATACATTTGTAAGAATCATTATCTAAACACACACTGGAAGCGCACTGCTCTTGAAAATAAAAAAGAATTGAGGCTCTTGAAATGACGACTGCAGGGAGGGCACAGCTGAAGAGCAGCTCTTATCAGCCGCAGTAAACAAGAGGGACAGTCCACAAACAAACATTTCCTCTGGAAGTAGTTTTCTCTCTTTAAATACCAACCTTTCTGGAACAAGAAACGTTTACTTGTTTGGATTTCAAAGCCGCAGTCGCAGACCTTTCCTGGTGCAGGAAGGTGGGTCTCGCTGGCGATGAGCAAACATCTCCGCGTCTTTCCTCCATCCCCCAGGAACCACCTTGCAGCTCGGCCAGAACCCCTCGGCAGGGCTGGGGATGCGGAGATGGGCACGTAGGAGCCCTTCCCTTCCCGCCCCTTCCCAATAAACATTTCATAGTGGCCGCCAGCCCCAGTAACTCACTGGGTGCGGGCAAACATCTTGCTGCAAGACCCAAGCGCGCTCGGCCGCTGCGTGGGCTCACAGCTGGTTCCCTCCCCTTGAAGTTTTATGTTCAGAAATGGTTTCCCCTAAGCTCTTGACTGAAAGCAAAGAGATTTGTAAGCAAGCAACATAACCGAGAGGCCGTATTATTTAAAAAAAAACCCAAAAAACAAAAAGCACCTTTGCCGCACGGAGATGTTTGCTAAGTAGCATTTTGTTTCCAACCCAGCCCACAGCAGAGCCGACACAAAGAGCGCGGTTCCCGCTCTGCTGCTCTTCAACTCATTATTTGGAGAAAGCACTGCCCGCAGCCAAACCACAAGCAGGTTGGTTTGGTTTTTTGTTTGTTTTGTTTTTTTAATTAAATTTTCTCCCATCGCTATTCCGCAAGGCAATTCTGCAGAGCCTGCAGGTGCCTCGGGAGCTCCCTGGATGCCGGCAGAGGATGCTCTGCTCTTGTAGGAGCACCCAAGCAGTGCTGCTCACCTCCTGCTCTGAGCTGCCACACTTGTAAGTGCTGGATTTGGGGATTTTTTTGGTAGAGGATGAGGGTTTGGTGCCAGACAGCCTGTAAAAGGCAGGCTCTTCACAAGTCTAGTGCAGAGAAGGCGTTTAACGCTACGGAAATAAGCAAATCACAGCAAAACTTAGATATGATCCCACATAGAGATTTCAGAGTAAAAATCTCATCAGAAAAGAGTTCAAGTATGTATTTATATTTAAGCATTTTTAAGTTTAAGAACATCCTACTCCAGACAAGAAGACTTTAGCAACAGGAAGCAATCTGAAGAAAAGGTAATTGAACACACCCAGAGCAGCCTCTGGGGAGAAGAAAAATAGGCTTCTCCCACTCGAGAAGACCTGCACCGCAGGTTGACCTTCCCACCGACAGCACCCCCCTTCACCTGCACCAGATCAGCCCCCAGAAGAGGACCTGGACCTCTTGGTATCCCACAGCACTACCGGGAACATCAGTGCTTCCATGATGAAGAGGGAGCCCCGCACAACTCTTCTGAAAAGGTATCAGCATCTCTGAACACCAAACATCAAAGCAAACGGCTACAGGGGCACCTTATGAACCTGTTGTGCCCTGCACAGCAGACCCTCCAGCCACCCGAATATCCCAAGCCCCCCCCCCCAGTCTCAGGGCTCACCCCCCTGTTTCTATCCAAGGACGTGGCTGTAGGCAACACACAACATCTCTGCAGGCTTGTTGTCACCTATACACTCACTCTGCTTTTCTGCATCAAGATCCTTCAAACAAAAGAGACTTAAGGCTTAAAAGGAGTACAATGGCTCATTGCTCATCCTGTTCCTAACATCCATGGTCTGATCCAACACTAATTAATATTCGGTGAGCAGAAGACAGCAAAACTCGGTTTCAACCCCACACCATTCCACGGGCTCTGCTCTTGCAGGCGTCGAAAGACAACCACCCTCCAGCCAAACCATTCCCCTTTTCCTGCCCGCACACACACACAACAATTTATCTAAAACATGGATTTTAGAGTAGCTCAACAGATCCCAACGGCTCCCTGTTGAGAAAGCCTTCAAGCCTGGAGGATGCAGAATTACCCACTCACTGCGCCTGTGCTCCCGGAAGGTTGTCATTAAGTGATGATGAGTTAGTTCTCTGGAAATAAGGATGCTGCTCGTTTGGGTTGTTTCGTGACAAGTTACAGAGGCTCAAAGAAACACTAATATTTAGATACATGTCTATCACTGTCTCCTACCTGTCAGCGTGCTCCAGTCTCTCTTATTTAGGCACACAAATAAGCATAGTAATAGTAAAATCTAACTTATCCCTGCTTCCAAGCCTGGAAAAACAATTTATGGCTCACGCCATAACTTACTTAATTCCCAGTGTATTAGTCTTTCAGAGAGAGAAGAAAAAGGACTGTCCGCCGGGAAGGTTCATTTCTCGGAAACACAAACCGTTTCGCAATGATGCCCAACACCAGATAATGGTAATCACGCTGCTGGAACAAACTGTCTTGACCTTCCTACCCAAAAATGTGGGCCTTCACCAAATGCTACTGCTCCAGCAAGAGCTGGAGACAACGATAAGAGAGAAATTTCTGCTAAAAATAGGCAAAAATCAAATAGTTTCAGCAACAGTGTGGGTTTTTTTTAAAAATGCATTCCTTCCCATTTCATAATATGTGTGAAAAGCACACAATTCACCAGGGAAACTACACAGAACATTGCTCTGAAATAGATCGCGCAGGCTGAAAATTCAGTTTTTTCAAGACCTGGTGCATGTGCAACAAAGCTCGTCTGTGGGTGGGAGAGGAGGAAACTGCAACCACCACAAGCAGGACTCGCCCCACGCGCGTGTTCGAGTAACACATCCTACACGTGATTTTTACTACAGTTAGAAAAAGACAGCAGAGAACTGGTTTGGCGGGGGGGGGGGGGGGGGGGGGTTTAAACTAAATAAGAAATTCAAATGCAATAAAATAAGCCTCTCACTAAGAAATTCAAACAACTTTAAAATACTGTAAAGCACCAGAACCTTTCAAAATTTATTTAATATGTTTTATTAGAGGAATAATTAGCACTGGCATTTTATAACCACTGTTAGCATTAACGTGCATCGCCTTTTTGTGCTGATACTTTGGGTCCTGAACAAAAGGGATGCTGTTGCTCAGCCAGCAACGCTGCCTTACCCAGAGGGTAACAGGAGACTTCAGGAGCCTCATCGAACGGGGGAAAAATAAACCACCCAACACAACACAGATGGCACATTACAACCACACGGATTTAATTCTCACTAGACCAGCCCTCATAATCTACTGTATGTCGGCAGCACCATGCCCTTCTTTCATCTTCTGGTATCGTACAGCTTTCCTATTTAAATGAGGGCAAAAAATAGTAGCTCACCATCTGCTGAAAGCAAATCATTTATGTCAAATTGAAGACTGGGCTTATAAAATGACCTGACTAAATGGAGCAGTAAGTGCATTACAACCAAAGGGAGCCGGGAGCTCCTCCCCTGCATCCTCAGAAATCCTCCTGGATGCTACAGAATTCCTTACGCAGGAATTCACGGGCGCTGCTCATCGGTAAAGCATTGAAATTTAAATGAAAACATGTATTTGTCACTCGAGCTTTGTCTACAGCAATGGGTTTGGAAAAGCTGCCAATGTGGGACCTGTTAAGAAAACCCACTTGTACTTGGAGCAGTTGGACCCAGACCAGAGTCATGGAGAAGGCACACGCACCAGGCTGCCAGCAAACGAAAGCTGCTCATAGACTATCCCTTCTCCTGCTAAAACGCAGAAGCAGATCAGTAGTTTGCTAAAAAGACTAAGAAAACCGCCAGTTTAATACAAGTGTTGCTTCCTATCCCGTAGCGAGCAGCAGAAGTGACTCTCGGGGTTCCCTTCCCCTGCTTCAACAGAGGTCAGAGCAGAAACAACAACATTTTGCCTCGAATGCCCGGTGCCTGCCGAAGCTTTCCCTCCGCAGAAACAAGCCTCCCAACCACCCGACCGCACCAAACCTCCCCCCCCGCAGAGGAAACTGCGAGCTCAGCCTCGCAGGCGGCAGTCGCACAGAAACCCTCCTTTGCAGAAGGAGACGGTATCTGCCTGACCTCGCGGAGGAAGGGAGGGACCCCCGGCACCCGTCCCCACCCCGCAGGCAGCTCCGGCACCTGCGCTTTGCAGATAGCATCCCCGGGGCCTGCTCCGTCCCACCAGCCTTCCGCAGAGGCAGGGAGCGTGGGCAGCCCAGCACGCACGAAATGAGGCAGGCACCAAAAATCTGTGCAAATAAAAGCAGCGGGAACGGTGCAGCCTGCACGCTCGCAAGAGCGCCGCGAGCGAGCGGCACTTTGTCAGGAGCGAGCAAAGCCAAGGACGCGCGGGCTTCGTCCCAGCAGGTCACTCCACCAGAACCGCTCCTGACTTTGCACTGAAGGAACACCTAGGGTGGCTACGACAGCAAAACAGAGACGGGAACGCCAGCGCCGCACGTGACAACAGCCTTCTTCCTCCAGCAGCACACCGCTTTCTAAAGCAACAGTTAAACAGAAATAAGCAATAGATCTCAATCAACTGAATAGGAGGATTTTTGCCATGCATTATTCATTAGAGGGTTTTTTTCCCCCTGCCTGAACACAGATGTGTTTACTCACACTGTGCCTCATTTACACTCAAGGTTTAACATAACAGGGCTCATTTTCCTTCCTTACAGTTTTTCAAGCACAGGGGTAAAGCGCTTTTTGCTTTTGTCATTTTCCCTCTGGTTGTTTCCAAACCAAAGCTATAATTAGAACACAAGAGGGACCTGCACGCTCCTTTGATAAAGAGCTGCCTGCTAAATAAATACCACCCGTGCACACACACCTGCCAAGTACGTACCGCTGCAGCACCGAGAGCCAGGAGGATGTCTGGTGCTAAAAGCTCCTAACAGGCTTCATCGCCTGCTGCTGCTCTGCAGCGGGTGCCGACGGCTCCGGCTCATACGCGCGAGCCGTTCCTCTGCTGTGTGCTGGGGACAACGCGCTTAACCGCTTGATTTGTAGTTATATGGCTGCAATACAATTTGCATTCATCCAAGTGCCTCAAATACATCTGCCACACCCTGGTACAACACCCAAAATTCATTAAAAATAACCTATTGCGCCAGTTATTTTTACATTATTAGTTGCATAATACATGCACAACATTTAAACTTATCTAAGGGAACAGCTTACAAGAAGGGCTGGCATGGCCTGAGTCACGCTAGGCTCACCCTCCACCAAGCCCAGGTAAAAGCTACCTGAAAGCATCCTCTGCCCGGGCTTTAAGCTGGGCTTACTGCTTCAAGATTGCCACCGAATATGAAGAATATTTAAACAAGTTAGCACCTACGCTACCCTAAGCTGATTTCAAGACCTTTTCTCCTGTAAATCAGCCATTCCTTCTCCTCCTCCTGACACCAGCACTCCAAAAATACTCAATGCAAAGGAGACTCATTCTCCCCGGCAAGTGTCTGCAGTGAGGATACCCTCAGGACACACCGTCTAGACCAGTCATACAGGGGTCTGCCCAGAGGCAGCAGCCATGTAGTTTTGTTGCTGTTTTAATGAGTTGGTACCAGCCACAAAGCTGAGTTTATTTACACGGTTTGCTCCAGCGTGCTCACCGCAGCCATCGAGCAACAAGCACTGAAGAAGGGGGCTGCAAGGGGACAATTACATCTACAGCAATTATGAGCAAGCCCTGAACATTGCACTTTTAAAGTTTAACAATCTCCACCCACCTAGAGTGCTGGAAGGCACTGGCCAGCTGCAGATTATCCTACTAAATTCCTCAATTCTTGGTTTTCTCAACAGGACAGCCAAGCTCCAGGCGCTTACACCTGCAGAGCAACACAGGGGATGGAGAAGCTGGAGACCTCCTCAGCATCCACCAGTCCGGAACGACACAGCCCCACCACGGCCACTGGCTCTGGAGACATGACTAGGATGGCTGCAAAAGCTTTGACAAGCCCAGGAAGAATGAGTCAGCTGGCAGGGAGGTTTGTAAAGCTGAGTTTCACTGGGTGGGAACATACCACCACAGGTATCATACTCACAGCAGCAGCAGCCTGCGCTTGCTCCCAAGCAAGGGCAACGGTTTGTTTGAGGAAGCTGCCACCCTTCGGCATTTTCCCTTTTCTGAAGTCTCCTCTTCTCCTTCCAGGGCTCAGGATCACATGCAGCAACACCAGGACAGCGAGAGGATTTCTTCTCGTGAAGGAGGAGAAATCTGTTCCCACCACAAACCACGAGCTGTATACTCCCAGTATCGCAGAAAGAACCCAAACTTTAACCATTTGAAAACTCACATGACCATGCAGCTTAGCTTTAGAAACCACTAAAAGCTAATTAAAGTCCCCTAACAAAAACAGAAGAACCTGCAGAAGCACAAGGCCCACGAGCCCTCCCCGAGCTGGCTGCAGCTCCCCAAGGCACATAGCAATGGGGAATGCAAACTGGGATGCAGACCCCCAGCCAGCTGCTGACCTTGCCTCAAGACTAGGAACTGCAAAGCATCTTCTGTTGGCACCGTGCACAGAATGGAGGTGGGGAGACACCTGCTCTAGAAAGCTCCCCTCTTTTTTTTCCCCCCTTTTTTTTCTTTTTTAAATAGTGCAGGTGATGAGTTAATTCAAACGCTGCGCCATTCCCAGAAAAGCATCCCATGGGGATGATCCCACTGCACATCTCCAGGCTCCTGCCTGGGCCCAAGGATAGCAGGCAAACACCCAGCGCCATTTAAAGCCTGGGTGCAACCATGTTCTCAACCAGACCTGGTCCACGGGTAATCAACAGGCAGGCCTGCAAACCAGTCATTCAGATGTTTTCCCAAATACTCGTACCCAAGAGTCAGATGCTGTTTGTAAAGCCTCAAGGTGCTGACTCAGTTTGATTGGGACAAACTCAAGTGCCACCAGGGCCCCAGAAGGACATTGCCCAGACGGAATGCAGCATCATGTATTACAAAAGAGCACTGCACGTCCCAGGCACGCACTCTGTCACTTAACACTGCCTCCACAAGGATGGTTTTCTTCCCACCTTTCCTGCTCATGATGCTCAGTGACCCCAAAGTCACCCTTCCCCCTGGGGTAGCTTCACAAGCTGGAGAGCAAAGGAGAAGATGGTTCCTGGAAGATCACAGCTGGCATTGCAACACCTCCCACGCAAGTGTTCCCCCAGCAGCCCTTCAGGGATCCTGCACCCACACAACATCTAACACCCGCCTGGAGTCAGATAAGCAATGGGAGATCATAGCGTCAACATCCTCGTTGGCAGTCCCCATCCCACAACAAAGTAGTTCTCTTAGCAAGGCTAGGGAGAAGCCCAGAGAGAGCACAGCTTTCTAATACTTCCATTACACAACATTCACTGTCCCAGATTTGGCACAATACTGCCCGTTTTGTGCATGCAAAAGCACCTCACAGATGCCTGAAGGTCCTGCCCTGTGTCCAGCACCTCATACACACATCTCGCTTCTGCTTCTATGCAACAAGATCCCACACCACCGTCCCGAACAGCCAAGAACTGGTAATGGGTACCGAGACAGTGGAGAGACACCAGGACACCAACCCACCAGGGAGTGACACGACTGTGACCTCCCCGAGGCTGCATCCCAGCACAGCTGGCAGGGGATGAAAATCCTCCCATCCCCACCAGGAACAGAAACCAAATGGGAGGGAGTGCGAAGCAGTGATTAAATATCTTCTTCTGCGCTCAGCAGTCAATTACGCACAAATTACAGAGCGGCTCAGCCCCGTCACCCTCCCCAGAGCTGCTCCTTTTGGTACCCGACGTGGCTGCAGCAGACCCACCCTACCCAAGACTTGGCCTCCCAGCCGTTTCCACCAGTCAGTCTGTCTGTTTTTTCCACCCAGCAGTGAAATCAGGCAGCTTTAGTTTTTAATCCCCTTAATTAGGGGTGTGCAGCAGCCTTCATTCCTTAATTACATCCATTGACACATCTGATGCAACACATTTGCAAACAACCATTTTCACTGGAGATGGCTTTGAATGAAAATTGCCGTCTTTCCCACACCGGCTGCGCTGTGTTGCCAATGGGGAGAAGACACAACCTGGCTTTCCACATGCTTTAGCAAGACACACTTGCGCACAGCTCGGAAAGGCGATTTTCATTAAATAATCACCTCTTTCTTTCGCAGGGTTTAAGCATGAGGTGACTACAGAGCTTGAGAAACCACTGGCAGCCTGCTTGAAGCAGGAGCGTGGGAGCGCAGCTATTAAAAGTTTGCAGCAGAAAAGTTACCATTTCAGGCAATACTCTTGATATTGACCCACGGGACAGAGGGACGACATTTCAATGCCTAACGCGGTTATTTTGGTACTTCGCCTTTCGGTAGCTCGGTTAAAGGCAGACAACGGCGCACTTCATTTCAGTTGCTCAGCTGTCAGGAATCCCTTTGATCCTCTGGGAGAGCAAATACCCAGCGAGCACTTTATTACCACCACTTCTGCTGCCGAACCAAAATAATTACGCTGACACCTTCTGCCTGCCCACGGAGCCATTATAGCGTTATTCCACGGGGTGCCTGTGTTCACTCTCGCTTTGAATTACTACACCGGACTCCCATCCTAATGCACTAATAGCTCACTAGGACGCGGCAGCTGAGCTCCAGCGTGCAGCCTGTCCTATCAGCGATAGGAAATAGTAAGCAGGATATTAAATATCGTCTGGGGGGGAAGGGAAAGCATTGATTTAAAAAATGGAAAGGAAGATAACATGGCATTGTGAGTTTTCTTCCACTGCTGGAGACCCAAGTAAGCATCCTCGCTGGTCCCCACAGCAGCCTCTGCTCAGCTCCTGCATCAACCCTCCTGCTCACGGTCATTGCAATCATTTGCATGGAGGAAATATGCACAAATGTGGCTTTCTTCAAACTACAGAAAGAAAAAGGAAGCTGTGTTCACCCTCAGTACCTGCAGAGAGGGGGTTAGAGACACAGTTTGCACCCACATTACAGGGGCTGTTTGCTTATATTTTCGGTTGCTGCCTCCCTTTCTGCACTCGATGGGTTGGTCTGGGAAGGGGTTTGTAGGTTTTGATTTCACTGAACAAACACTAGCACTGCCATGTTTGAGCAGTTCTCGAGAGGTATTTTTTACTTCTTCAACTCCCACCTTTGCCACCCAGCACACTCGGAGGACAGTATTAGCGCCGAGTCTCATACTGGTGCTCCTGGATGGCCCTTGTATTTCTGAATGACACACCGCAGCACCTTCCTCTCCAGCCACGCTTAATTCTGCTGATCCAAACATCGCTCCACCCAGAAGCCCGTACGCTGCTCGATGGACAAGATGCACTAAAAGGATCTCTCCCACCCTCCTGTCCAGCTGCACTAGACCTGCTCCCCTCCTACCCTCTCCCTGCTCCCGGGGGCTGCCCGGGTCCCCCCTTCCCCAGCCCGCTCACACCTTCCCCCCGCAGCCCCTTCAACCTTCTCCCTTTCATTCCACATTAAACGCCGCACCAGGAGAAGCTTAACGTCCCCGAAGGCATTAAAGAGAGCCTGGGCGTAAAGACAGGCGGGCAGACCGCAGGCGTGCGCGCTGGGGAAACCGGGGCATCACTTTGAAGTTGTAAACCAGCTTTCCTCCCCTCCCACCGGTGCCAATGCACACCACCGGTGCTGATACGCACCACCGCGGCACAGCCGGCACGCTGCCGGCCACCGTCCAGCTGAGAAGACAACAGCAAACAGCTCACAACTTTTTATACATTGCAGTGTTTTAAAGTAAATGAAGAGCCATGCAAGACAAAATACTTCCTTTAGCGGGGATAAAGCATATGCAGAAAACAGAAAGCAGCTGGTTTAAATATCTCCCTGTTAAAATAAATCATAGCTGAGGCTAGCACTGCTTTCTGGATAAGCTACTGGTCTTGTGTACACAATTTAGCATCCCATTGATACTTATTTTGCAAGTTAGGTCTCAGAATAATCCTTACTCTATTCAAAGCGTGCGCGTGTGTGTGCACACGCACACACCCAACAATACAAAGGCGGTATGAATAACTGCATGTTTTTCTGGAGAAGCTTTGCTTATTTTTCCCTTTTTTATATTTAAATCCCAGTTGTGCAATTGCCTCATGCACAGCTGAAGCCTCACTGAGCCCAACGCCGCTTCATCTAGCTGAAAGCTCCTCAGACTCATGGGGACTCAGCATGGCTCGGGTATTTATCAAGTACCAAAACCACCAGAAAATTAAGAATAAACCTTATTATCCTCAGTATTTTAGACTCAAAACCTACTGGTCTTGTCCGGCACCCAGTACTGAAGACTGAATGGAGAGCCCCAGCTAAAATTATGCTGCAAAAGGGCTGCGAGTGCCCCAGTCGCAATACCAGACAAGTGAGCTACTCTTTTCACTGTGCTGCTGACAGCAGGAGCGACACAACAATATCGCTGAAATCCACATTCATGCAGCACAAGGGAATAAAATGCCACACAAATCCTCTTTTCTGCAAGCTCTGTTGATATCATTGTTCGGGCTAAAACTGCCATGAGAAGACCCTTCAAATGACACCAGGGCGAAAGAGTGGAGAGAGCAAAAAGCATCGGTGAGCTCAGCCAGGCTCCCCAGCCAGGCGGTTCATGCCAAACCAGCTCTTTACTCCTCCAATAAATACATTCTTAAACCACCTCCTTTGCACTTCCTTCATGTTCTCTTTATATACACACAAGCTGAAAGGTAAATGGTCACCTGTTCCTCCGTAAGATGAAAATAATGAACATGCAAACGAGGTCTGACCAGGGTTCAGCTCGCTCCAAGACACCTCCTCGCCGGTGTAAGCTGTTAGCAGGGCAGTACGGAAAATAAGAGTAGAGAAAAGCCACACCAGCTCCAGAAAGTAGGTTGGTTTTTGCAGCCCTCACAGTGGCAAGAAGTGTGGTTTAAGAATAAAAAACAAAGCAAAGACAGAAACAAATGTAATGAGCTGGTCTCCCATTTAGGACGTGGGTGCACGTGCACACAGCAGCCTGAGCTCGTTTCAGCTCCCCAAACTAAACAAGTTGCAAAAACTGTTTAGAAGTGAATTACAACTCCACACCAAGAACATTTCATTATCTTATTCCTAAGCGAAGGAGATGCTTAAAAAAATATCTGCCTTACCGGGTGGCGTCCCCTCTTCAGCACCCGGGGAAGGAGGAGAGGAGCCTGCTCCTGCTCTGCTCTGCACGTTTTGGTTTCGCTGGGTTTGCTTTGAAGCACGCCTGCGTTCAACACCGACCTTGCTTGCGGATGCTCGCAGCACACGTCATTGCCATGTGGATTTGCCGTTTCCCAGGCGTTTTACCTGCTGACACTACGACTGCAAGCCTGTTTGTTTTATTTAACTATGTTCCTACTCTTAAGCTACCATCCAATTACTGCTCCCAATTACTCAGCACTCAAGAGCCAACATTAATTACAGAGTTCCCTGCGCACGAGGTTGCTGCCGGCTGTGCTGCACGGAGTTGGAGGCACTGCTTCAAACCCACCGGCATCCAGGGCCAGCCTCTCCTCTGGGAAATGAAACAGAGATTCCCGGTCTCACTGGCGGACTAACAGCCCTGAGCAAGAAGAGCAGGTTTGGTGAAACAGCGGATGAGCAGAAGGTCATCGTAGCCTCAATGCCCAGATCTCAGCAGCCTCTGCCAGCCCCTCGGATCCCCCGTGCATCCACACGTTAAATGTCTGTTTTCTTCTTTGGGATTCAACAAAACACAGCACCAGTTCAGGACTGGGGATGTTAACCTGGAAATCTCCAGGATATGGGGCATACATCACCATCAGCAGCCAGCGCCGTACAAATTCACGCGAGTTGCAAGTGCCTTTGGCAAGCCATTCAAAAAAAAGGAGGATGGAGACCCCAAACACCCCAGACTATGGGAGAAATGCCTGAAAACCATCTCCCTCCAAGCACAGATCACTTTAAACTATGAACTGAGCCTGTTCGGGCATTAACACCGGACCTGGGAGGTAAGACCCAAAACAACTCCCTGTTGCAGAGCCCAGGGACAAGGGAGCACAGCATGAGCCTTAGGAAACGGCGCAGAACAACCCTTTGCAGCTTGCAAAGCCTTCACGAACACATTGGCATCTGCAGACAGCAGCGCAAGAAGTTATTTTGCAACTCACATTGCTCAGATTTAATAATCACCCCTGTGCAAGACATCCTTCTGTCGGATTTTGAGAAAGATCCCATAAACTTTGGTCTCTTTTTTTCCTTTCTACAAATAGATATCTATTGCACAAAGGACTGATGCAGTGCCACTTGTGTGAAACAGCTACACGCCAGAAGGAAATATCACTTTACCACAATTATCTACTCATTTTTTAATTGAATACTAGATTTTTTTTTTTGAAAACGCATGTTTCTCTCTGTGTGGTGCAGTGCACTTTCAAAGCGTTTCATGAACAGCACTGCAAAACTCATTCTTGACAACAGCAGGGAAGGTCAGTGCTAGACTTCTGTATACAAAAGGAAAAATAAAAAGGTAAATAGCTCTTCTCTGTGCTCCATTTCTGCTCCCAGGCCTTGCCTACCTTCCCAAACACGAGGTTTTTGAGAAAAACCCATCTCATTGCAGGTTTGCTCAGCAGCAGGGCTCAGAGACCCCGCTGGACCACGAGCAGGGAACACCGTGGTGGCATGAACTGCTCCCATCAGGGATGTGCCTGCATGGAGACACAGGGAACGTGGATGACTCACGCGCACCTGGGACTGCTTCGGTCGAGTACGTTGGGGCAGCAGAATGCACCTTTCTAATCCACAATATATTTAATATTAAGAGTGGCAATTAAATCAATTAGTGGTCACCCAGTGAGCTGCTGGTTTACAAAAGGAGTTCATTTTAAGCAGCAAAATCAACTTGTAGCGTGGTTTAAAATAGGAAGATGCTACACAAACATAAACATGCTCATGCCATTAGGAATTAGGCAATGGCTGCGTAGGCTTTTACTGCAGGTGGCATATACCAAACACTCGTTTAATGAGAGATGGGTGGATCTCGGATTTCGAATGAAACACACACATCCCCATTTACAGTGATTCAACCAAAAAGACAGTCCGCCTACTAAAATGCAAGTGCCACATCCATTTTTCCTCGCAGTAAATGCGGATCACATATACGATCACTGCAATCCTACAAAGCCATAAGGGGCCATACCTGGTACCACACTGGCTCATTACTTGCCCGACAAACTATCAACTTAAAAATCAAGTATCTGCATTGCTCCAAGCTGAATTTTTTCCAATTTGCATTTTAAAAAAAAATATAATTCACTGCTTGGAGCAACAAAGACAGATTTTTCTTAAAAAGAGAGCAACAAATTACAAGCATTATTTCCCAAAGCACCGTTAAAAGAGCTCGTAGCTGCCAATACCAAGAGGTCTGGATCTTTTTGTGTCTTGGAGTCAGGCTTTAATTTTAAGCTTGTGCAAAGCCTGGGGATCTCCCAGGTTGTTTTCAAGAAACTTGCCCTATCCTGAGCTCTAGTGACTCATTCCCAAACATCTCTGTGACTCGCAGGATCCGAACTGGCTGCGCCCATGAAACATCTTGTGACTAGGCAAAAACACAGTAAATGGGTGGGAAAGCAATGCAAGGAGATTAACCCAGAAAAGCAGACAAAAGCTGCACGTTCTCCAGTTGCTGCTTGCTCCAGAGAGGAGGAACCCAGCGACTGCTGGGCTTGGCTTACACAGGGATGTTGAGATGATGCTCGACTTTGCGGGGTGCAGTCGGCTGCATTTCTGCATTGTTTTCATAAATTGCTCCATTAGAAAAGCTCTGATGACGTTTTCCAACTGCAGGAATTCAGAGAGGCTTGTGCTTTTCTCCATTTGTTTTTTGTTTTAAAGAAATGTCTCAAAATACTTTCGCAGGGAGTGTTTCTGCTGAAGTGGATCAGGGTATTCAACACAGGTGAAAAAAATAAGCAGACCCTTGAAGTACACAGGAACAGCCTACCCACAAACCTCATTCTTCAGAGATGCACGGCTGCAACTTCAGTCTACATCCTCTCCACCCCCAGCTAGATTATGATAAGGTTTAATAGAACAGCTGGTTTTAGTTAAAAAAAAACAACTAATGTTCTTCACCTATCCCAACATATTTTTATAGTGGTAAAGCTGAAGTGTTGCGGAAGTTACAATTAATCAAACTTTAGTTTCAATATCACTAATCACTACTTGGTTTTTTGCCAGAGTCAGAAGTTTCAGAAGGTTAAACTGTTTCCAAAACAAGCACAAGCTATCGACAGTTTTTCAGTTGATTTTACAGCTAATGCATCAAAAGGGCACAAATCTTTGTTTCCTTACAATTCTGTTTTCAATTTAAAAGACCCAGGCCGGAGGTGGTACGCTGCACAGCAAAGCCAGGGCTGAGGGCCTTTTGCATCTGTTCCTACTACATGAGCGATTTACAACTGTTTGCGATGAGAAATCATGAGAAATAGTTAATGTGCAACCATTTCCACCAGCAGCATTAGCCCAGCAAACAAAGCTAACCCCGTAATCAGGCTTGTACCTCGCCAAGCCACCGATTAGCTCTGTGCAAACCTTACGACCTACTGAACTTGTGCGTGACTGATCTCCGGGCACGGGGTGCTGGCAGGTCTCCCTACACCGGCTCCACTGCTCGCTTCACCTGTGTTTGCAATGAGTCTAGTCACTGGCAGAGATGCAGCTGTGCATCTACCTCAAAAAAAGGAGAAAAAAGTTTAAGCCCACTGCATTTGCATTGCTAGATTGCCTGCCTTTTCTGTGATTAGCACTGCGGGGATCAAACCCAGCCTGAACAACCCCACCAGTGTAATAACCAGGCAGTACTGATGCTGGAGAGTCCAGTACAATTATAGAAAGGAAGAAAGCTGCAAAGAAAAGCATCCTAGGGAAATACCAAATTTCCCTGTAATTGCAAGCCTCCTTGCTTTGCTGAAGTCATCTCTCATGTTCATTATGCAGTCCCATTCCTGCCTCTGGAGCCACACAGGCACATAGCACTAATAGATTCAGTTTCCCCCAGCTCTCCCTCTCTATTCATCATGCGGTGGGAACTCTTTTTTTAATAAACTACATCTTTACAGAAGGAATATTGCCATTTGTCATCATCAGGTCAGATGGAGAGAGTCGATCACCATTTTTAAATAAGCCAAGAGCAGCAGCTGCAGAACATGAAGCCCGTAACACTGCCCATGCCACTGCTGGTTTCCCTACCAGCATCCAAGATGCCATTCAGCTGGGCGTTTGCAGGTGGGGATCGAGTGTACCTGAATGCAACCGAGAAGAGGAATGTTTTCTGCATCAGTGCCCCAAAACTGAGGGGATGGGAGACACCAGCTACTCAAAGCATCTCACTTCAGAAGCAAAATAAAATAGAAAAAAAACTTGCTCCAGCGTGCAAGCAGGGGGAAAAAGGTCATTCTTCGAGACGAACACGCTCGGACACTGCTAGTCCCTTGGGTTCTCGTTACCGTTTCTAACAAGGGGGCGAAGCATCCCAAACCACGCTGCAGAGAGGGGCAGGGCCGCGATCCCTGCACCAGGATGGGCAAGACGCTGCTCTGACCTCATCGGCCAACTCCAGCTTTTTTCCACCATTTCCTGGAGGAGGGAAGGGAAGTGCAGAGACAGGTGGGAGCAAACAAACCAGATACTGCCGCCCGTAAACAAAGGAAGTGTTTCTTGAAGACAGCATCTAGTTAGACAAGAGGGAAATGACAGAAGCAGCAGTTACAACAACAACAAAAAAAACCTCAACAAGTCGTCTAAAGAAACTATTTCCTCTAACGAAACACGCTGGAAACGGTATCAGATGCTGCTGAAGTCAGAGGAATTCAGCATGTGGCCATTTCCCCGTGCTATCAGCAGCACACCCTTCCCACGTTGATGCAATCGCCCCTGTTGCTCCTCCTGGCTTCACCACAGATCCCCTTCTCCAGGGTCCATCCTATGCTCGTCCTCTATTAAAATTCTTTTTCAGAAACTCCTGAAGAATGAAGCCAGCCAATCTGGGTAATTAACTCAGCAATCCCATGCATCTGGGATCAGAGCTCTTTTCCACCACGTTTAAACACCCCAGGAGGCCTGGCTGCACATGAAAATCAATGGAAAACGTGTATCTAGCCTGCATTTTTCCCCTCCCAAATCAGTTTCTCTTCCTAGCTGTTCCCCCTCTCCAAGAAAGCATGGGGGTCCTTAAACCCTTTTGACTAGAGCTACATACAACAAACAGCTGAAAACAGTCATTTCCTCTGCAGCTGGACTCCTCCCCAAGCCCCAAACGTTTCTGACTTGTACCTAGATGAAAGTTATTCCAGCAGCTGTACCAGGCAGCCCACCCTTCGGTTTCGTAGTATTGCTGTTTGATGTGCTTTGCAATCGCCCCTGTTGCTCCTCCTGGCTTCACCACAGATCCCCTTCTCCAGGGTCCATCCTATGCTCGTCCTCTATTAATTTCTTTTTCAGAGACCCCGGAAGAATGAAGCCAGCCAATCTGTGTAATTAACTCAGCAATCCCATGCATCTGGGATCAGAGCTCTTTTCCACCACGTTTAAACACCCCAGGAGGCCTGGCTGCACATGAAAATCAATGGAAAACGTGTATCTAGCCTGCATTTTTCCCCTCCCAAATCAGTTTCTCTTCCTAGCTGTTCCCCCTCTCCAAGAAAGCATGGGGGTCCTTAAACCCTTTTGACTGGAGCTACATACAACAAACAGCTGAAAACAGTCATTTCCTCTGCAGCTGGACTCCTCCCCAAGCCCCAAACGTTTCTGACTTGTACCTAGATGAAAGTTATTCCAGCAGCTGTACCAGGCAGCCCACCCTTCGGTTTCGTAGTATTGCTGTTTGATGTGCTTATTCACCAAGAGTTTCACTAGCTTCTCACCACACATACTCGCTTTCAAGTTCGCAGTTGGAGAGAAAAAAGCAGCAATGTCGGCAGCGGCCGCCAGCACCAACCCCGGGAGGGATGGAGGGACACGGGGGCAGCGCCGCTCCTCCCCGGGACGAATGGATGGAGTGACATCCTTGGGAGGGGTACATCCCCGGGAAGGATGGAGGGACACGGGGGCAGCGCCTGGTACTCACCCCACCTGGTCTCTCACTGCTCAAATTCTAATACTTTTGCTACTGAGGATCCTAAGAACACTGTTTCCTTCCTCCTACAAGAAGCCTGGGAACACATCCTCTGCCTTCTGCCCGTGTCAGGGCATGTTTACATCGTAGATGGCCTTTTTACTGCCTCTATACACTTACATGCACTCACGCGGGAGAAACGGGAGATGTCGGTTAAGTGGCATTTCTTTTGACTGCACACCAACAACCCCCTGCACAATTTAAACACACAATTTCCCATCTTGCATGTCAACCACTGCCAAGCCAACAGTTGTAAAACAAGCACCTAAGACAGAAAACTTTGGCCTAATGCTGGATTTTAAGACTTTTCAGACAAAATGAACAGCTGTGTTTTCATTTGTACGAAGAACAGGAGGGCTCCCTTGTCCAGGGAGGATTACAGCTCACCACCGCTTTTCTCCCCGGTCCGCCCAAGGGGCTGCATCCCCGCAGGGTCCCACCGGCTCGTCTCTAATGACTGATGTGCATGTCAAGATGACGCCACAAGCAGGACTAGAAAACTACGTGCACGCAGAATCCAGTATTTAAAAGACACACTAACAGTTTTTGTTTGGGGATTCGAAGGGGGTTTTTTGTCAGACTGCAAAACGCCCCCCTGAGCCGCCTCTGCACCTCTTAAAATTTGCATCTTCCCGTAAAGCCCCGGGGCATCCTGCTCTCCTCTGGCCCTCGCGTTACGAGGAGAAATCAGGGATATTTGGTTTTAGGGCCCGCCTATAATTTATTTCATGAACTGGAAGGCAGCAAGCAAGGCAGGGTAGGAAGAGGAGAAGCATTTCCTAGCTACAGCAGCTGAAGCTGGACCTGAAAGATTTTTACCCTTCCATGAACCAGCCCCTGCCCGATGACGAATGACTCTTAAAACTCCCCAGGAATGGTCACCAGCTGCATGTTTCTCATTTCCCGAGTGCCTGGCTTGAGGCACTGCGGGCAGCTCACAGAGGCAGAAACCAGGGCTTGAATATAAAATGTTTCCCCATGCTCTGCGTCTAAGGGATAAAACCAAACCACCCTTCAAGGTTTATACCACTACCTGTCCCGAAGCATCCAGCCCCATCTCACAAGCGAATTGCAAAGACCAGCTCATGCTTTTGATGCATTTGCACACAGGCATCGCAGATGAACCCGGGCAGGAATTATTAATCCTGTCTTTGGAGCAGAGATTGAATAGCGGGACATAAATACAGCCCGGAGGCCTGTACACAATGGGACGGGACTGTTCCCACTTAGCAGGCGGCTTTCTCTTATATTTAGCAATATGCAAGCCCTGTGGGGGAAAAGTCCATATGCAATCACGCACCGAGACCACGCTGGTCTGCGCTCGCACAGAAAGACGAGGAGAAGCAGAAGCACACGCCATCTTCTACCTCCAAGTGTTTGACTCTGCAATTCTACTATAAAGCCGCGTGAGCGGCTTAGTTATTTATTTAACTAAAAGCTTTTAATTATCTCTCTCTCACACACGCATTACGTGGGGCGGGGAAGGGGGGGAAATAATCAGCCTACAACCGGTGACTCGTGGGTTCAAAGCAATTGTGTTTTTCATAGAAACAGCTAACGAGCCCAAATCTTCTCCTGCTGCTTCGAAACCATGGCTCCATCCACGGTGTATTTTGCTGCGGTCTCAAACCATGGCTCCATCCGCAGGGCTCCATCCACGGTGTATTTTGCTGCGGTTACAACCCAGGCTGACCTGACCCCTGTAAGAAGGACCTCAGTTAGAGCAGAGCGAAGGCTCCTCCCCAAGTCCGGGCTGTAGGCTTCCTCGGGTGGCCACGGAGGACATTATTTCATGGTGTGAACCTGCCGGAAAGCCCAGCTGACACAAACCATGGCTCCATCCGCAGGGCTCCATCCACGGTGTATTTTGCTGCGGTTACAACCCAGGCTGACCTGACCCCTGTAAGAAGGACCTCAGTTAGAGCAGAGCGAAGGCTCCTCCCCAAGTCCGGGCTGTAGGCTTCCTCGGGTGGCCACGGAGGACATTATTTCATGGTGTGAACCTGCCGGAAAGCCCAGCTGACATCCCATGGCACTCACCCTCACCACCAGATGGAAAAAACCGCTCTCCAAAAATACAGAGGTGGGAGGGAAGCACACAATGCCATGGCCATGGCACACGACTGGCCAGCCACGCAGCTCTCCCACCACCAGAAAGACACTGCAAGTAGAAACACTCCCCAGAGCTGCTCTTTTTCCTACGTCTTCCAGGCTCTGCATTGAGATCAGGGAGATACGAAATACTCAGTCCCCTCCAAAAGCACCAGAGTTCAAGTGCTGTGCAACTTAATAAATTATAAATTATAAACCACTGCTGTAGGTGCTTGCTCTGAGCACAGTGGCTAAAGCAAGTTGGCATGGGAATTTGTTTTAAAAGCCCGTATCAGAATGGCAGCAGGGTCTGGAGGAGCATGCCCTGGAAGAGTACGAGTGCTTGAAACACACACCCCAAGCCCACACAATTTTCCTCTCTGTGGAACTGCTTCATTAAAAAAAAAAAAAAAAAAAAAAAAAAAAAAAAAAAAAAAAAAAAAAAAAAAAAAAAAAAAAAAAAAAAAAAAAAAAAAAAAAAAAAAAAAAAAAAAAAAAAAAAAAAAAAAAAAAAAAAAAAAAAAAAAAAAAAAAAAAAAAAAAAAAAAAAAAAAAAAAAAAAAAAAAAAAAAAAAAAAAAAAAAAAAATTTAGTCCACCTACGCAGATGAATTAAAAGTATTTGCTTTTAATACATGTTAGTGGCATTACACAAGCAAAAATTCACATAAACAGAAAACAAGCGTAAACAACTGATGGAACGTAAAGAAACTAATAATATTAATCTGGATTAAGTACAAGCCATGAACATTCCTACCTAATCCATCTGACGGACAAAGATAAATCCCTGCTATGCCGCATCCTACAGTTCTTTGCAACTTAAGGAACCACAGTACTGATCAAAACAGCGTAGCAGATGAGAAGTATAAGGTGAAATCTTTACATATAGCTGCCTGCTTAATCTACACAAGATTACAGCAAAAGCCAAGCACCAAGAAAGCAGAACAATCATTGCAAAAGATCACCAAGCCCAGAGTGCAATTTCCATTCGAGATGCAAAGCTTTGCGTCGAGCTTCCCCAGAGAGATGCACGACAGCAGTGAAACACAGCTCCAGGTCTGAACAATCTGAATATTTGCCATTTCTTAACACTCCAGAAAAGTTGCATGGGGGTGAACTGCAGTTAGGAAGAAGTAGATCTGCAGCGGAGTTTAAAAGCACAAAATAAGGCTTGTAAGGGGAAACGATTTGCATCCATAGGGCTACTGCAGGCCCCTCAAAGACTACCTTATTAAAGCAACACCTCTGATTCATCACTGCTCATTACCATGAAGGTAAAAGCAGCTTCAGCAAGCAGAGCAAGTCCAGACAAAGCCAGTGGAGCACACAAACACAGCCCAGCCTGAGCTCCCCCCCTGCAGAGCCGTGCACACCTCCACCCGCAGCGGGGTGGGAAGCACCCGCTCTGCCTCCCACTCCAGCCGGGTTTCTCTATTCCAGGCGACCCCCTGGCCAGGACACCTGGAAAGAGCTCGGAGCTCTCCCCAACCACAGCATCTCTGAGCTGCACCAACTTCTCGGGCTTTTTCCGAGAAACAGATGCAACGTGGCAGTAAGTGGCTGAAGAAAAACCCGCTCTGCAGCAGAACAGGTACTGTCACGGTCCCCCCAAATGAAGAGGCTCTCATCAAACACCCCTCATTAGAGAACGCATCAAGGAAAGGCGTTTGATGAGAAACCCCTGGCCGGGTGCTGTGGACACACAACCAACACCTCCACGAACTTCCCCAAGGATAAAGAGCCAGAGGTTTACTCACTGACACCAAAAATCCAAGATTCCTTCGAGACGCTAAATAACTCCTGGTGAAAACCCAGTACAGAGCCACCGCCTTCCATCAGCAACACTTCTGTACGTACAATTTTATTCCAGCATGTTACATGCCACATTCCCAACATCGTCATCCACCCGTCAACATATCAAAGCCCACGGAGCATCCCAACACCCCGTGGCTGGAAGCCTGCAAGCTACCCTGGCACAGCAACACTTCGATCGCTAATGAATGAATTTATAAACGTGGTCGCTTACTAGAGAAGCCAGGTACCTACCAGCCTACCTCCCATCAATTCAAATATTTGCTCAACGAGCGGTAAATGGGGCGTCAGAACAGATATGTTTTACCGCTTTCCAAAAATCAAATGCTGTCAAGTGAAAATATCGCGTCCGCTCATGCGGAGCACGCGGGCAGTTGGCAGCGCGCTACCGGAGACAGAAGCTGTAGATTTGGAGCATCATCGTCTAAAGCGTTGTTAGGCTTTGGGAACATAAGGTGTGTTGAAACAGGCTGAGAAGAGTCCTTCCTCCCCTCGCCCGCGTCCGGAGCGCCCGAGAGAGCGCCTGCTGCCTTCCCGTTAAATGCTTTGCTTCTGATAAGAATTTGGTTTAAATTGCAGTTGTGAGATCAGATGAAAACACAGATAATTCCTGTTCTTCTAATCTAAACTGATACAGGAAATAATTAAACGCGTTTATGTTAGGAAAAAAAATCATCATTCTCTCTGTTTCATAAGGCTCTAATTTAGTTTTAAAGGTAAGGAGCGCTATGTGTATCCTGGTATTTACCTTCTGCAGCAGATTGTGTTTGTCCATGGGAATCCTAGAAAATCCTCGCCTTCTTTATTAAGGCCGTGTCAGCAGAGATACGGAAAGGACCCCGCTGTCTTTTAAATCACACCCAATGCTCAAAATTGTCAGGGAAACGTAACTGAAGATGCCAGAGGTTGGCACCGCGATGTAAAAAAATAAACATCAAGTGCGTTAGCAGCATCGACACCCGACACACACCGCAAGCGGGACATCCCCGTTAACAACCACCACAACATTGCAGGAAAACCTTCAATGAATTCAGAATATGGTTGTGCCAGCCATTACCAAAAAAACCCAAAAAAACTACTACCGTACCTCCACAAAACCACCTTTCCAGGGCTGGGGCACCGAAGGGAGCGGCTCCCGGGGCAGCGACACGCGAGTCAGCTAATTGTGAAAGGAACTGCACTCCGCAGCACGGCCACAGCGATGAACAGCAACAGCAGCCAGGTCAGAGCCCCGCCGCGTCTCCCGTCAATATACGGCCATATTCTCCTCCCCCCCGCGATCTTACAGGGATTATTTTTACATTCAGTAACTCAATTGTGAAATGAGAATCCACTAATTAGGGGGACCATGCCTCCGGATCTCTGTAACTTATGCAAACAAAACCTAGCACATTTGGAAAGCCTTAAAATCCTAAAAATAGATAGCAAAGTAAGGCAAAAATTGGTTTTGTGCTGCCGTTCAGAAATAAGATTTTGCTTCGCTTCTCTGTATTTTTACCAGCATCTTAATTGAATTATAACACAAAGAACTGAATTATAACTGAATTATCATTTCCAGCACAACACCTGCCCCAGAATTTGGGCAGTCTCTCATTTTCTCTTTGCAGCTGGACATGCAGTTCTTAAATAAACATTTACGCACCCACAGCTGGGAGGGCTGCCAGCCCCTGCCCAAAACCAGCCCCCCAAAACTGCACACAGCCCCTTCAGCATGCAAAGGGGGAGCAAGTTCCTTTTCCCCAAGAAACACTTAAGCGACGGCGCTCGGGATGCTTGCAGACACAGCACTCACAGACATGGTCAAGGTGCAATTTTAACTCATTCCGGGCCCTTTGGAGTCGTTTTCATTGTAAACGTTGCCTCGCTGGAGATAAAAAATAAAAATATGCCTTGGCGAAAAATCCTTTTAGCTGAAGAGCGTTGTTTCCCAGCAAGCTGAGGTGTTTTCTTGAGCCAAAATTCAGAGGGAAGCGGGATGCACAGCCGGGAAAGAGCCTTCGCCCAGCTGGTGCCAGACCACGGCACCCACGTTCATCCCAGGGGTGGGCGAGCGGGGCCCCGCCGGTTTGCGGAGCCCGGAGCTCTTCCCCGCCATGTCTCCTTCCTCCTCCTCCTCCTGCACAATGGACTCTGCACAGAGGTGGGGACCCCGGCTCAGCCGCCGGCAGCCCCGGGCACCCACCACCCTAGCAAGGGGGGGGCCACTGGGTGCCAGCTCCCCCATGTTGCGTCCCCCCATCATGCTATTCCCCCCCGTTTCTCGGCTCCTGCAGAACCTGTCTCCGGCTGAGCCTCAGCCTTCCGGCTTGCAGTTCTCCATGACACATGCACCCCCACGGAGAGCTTGCACACCACGCTGTGCACGCACGGATACGCCGTGCGCACACGGATAACACTGTGTGCACACACACAAGCTGCACACGCACGTGCACTGCGCGCACGCACACTGTGCACGCATGCAGAGACCACAGCGGGGACCCACCAGGCACCCCAGACACACCACACGCACACAGTGCCCGTGCAGGCACCGTGCGTGTGCAGACCGCGCACGCACACTCACACCCCCCACACACGTATCCTTTACGCGCACGGAGCGCACAGACCGTGCGCACACACACTCACCGTGCAGACACAGGCACGCCTTGCACACAGACCACGCACACACGAACACACGCACCGCGTGCATGCACAGATACACCGTGCACACGAACCAGGCACGCACACGCCGTGCACACGCAGGCACACCGTCCCCAAAAACACGCGCACGCACGCGCGCGTATGCATACCATACGTGCCCAGACAGCACAGAGACCCTGGGCACGCACTGATACGCCGTTTGCACGCGCACACACCCCACATGCACCGATGCGCCCTGCACGCGCGCACACCCCGACACACCGTGCAAGAACCATGCGCGCACAGATAACGCCGCGCGCACAGATAACGCCGCGCGCACAGACGGCGCGTGCACACACACGCCGCGCGCGCACGCACGCACGCACACGGGGTGCACCCACAGACACGCCATGCACGCACACGGGGTGCGTGCATGCATGCACGCACGCACACGCTGCACGCACACGCTCCCGCGCGCACTTACCCGCCCGCC